>NW_022145613.1:7371928-7971928 GCF_000002235.5 Strongylocentrotus purpuratus | reverse complement strand
ATTCAGCAGAGGATGCAGGTTCGATACCGAGTCACGTCTTTCGAATGGTGATGTTTACAGGTCGGTCCCCAGACGTAAATAATCATATCTGATTGATACACGTCTGTAAAAACCCGATACACACCCACACAGGAAGTGCACCGGTGCTTCACAGAAAAGAAACAGGAAATAGAGAACAGTGATATTGAAGGACATACATGCCAACTGTTCAGATTAAAGAGGAACATTCCTCTTTTTGGGAGAAGATAATTATCATTTTAATGCAGGTGTTCCTCTTCCTGTACAAATTTGTCTGTAGTATTGAATAGGAGAGTTAGGATTGTTCCTCTTTTTTTTGAAAATAGCATAATTTGTACAGATTTCTGATTTTCAAATGTTGGCATGTATGGAAGGAAAAAGTAATCGAAGAGTTTATTGAGAATACTTAATACTCCCATCATGAAATATCCCCCTAGTCTCTCAGCGAGTCTTGGGTGAGAGAAATGTAAGAAAATGACTTTACCATGTGGGGGGGGGGGGGGGGGTGAAAAATGCAGAGCATTACATAAAACTGAATGCTAATCCTGGTGATTGACAGCACCTGTTATTGAGTAAACACCAGATTGGCATCAAATTCCCCATGAGAGCCCTGTTCTATGCGTCTTTAATATGAATGGTTGGAATCTGTGTAAAGAATGACAATAACCTATGAACATGCGTAAGAGAGGCAAACCTACAATATCTACTCTGAGGTAATTTTATAGATGTAAATGTTTGTAAATTTGCTATTTGTCTATTGAAAACTGCCATTGAATGAAGCAAATCAGTATTTTCCAGATATTGTCTGTTTGGATCCACAAGGACGGCAACACAGTGTAATGAGCCAATGCATATGTGCCTTTGGTTGCTATGTCTCTATCTAACTTGTTATGCTCTGGTCTGTGTTTAAACTTTATATGTGTTTACTTTTTATTTTTTTCCATTACTGAAACTTGTAGTATTATTGGTCAAAAAGACTAGAAACCTGTGTCTTCCATACATGTATTACCAGTACCTGACACCGCAATTTGTTTTCCTCCATCAAAACGTCTGCTGAGAGCCAAAAGGGCATTATTTCATTTTATTGCTCTCGGCAGAATAAATATATCATTACATATGTAACGTTATCTTGTGACCTGTATAGAAGGTCCACCTGTCCTTGAGAGGCAGGTGATAGTCAATCCACAATCACTTATCATGCAGTTGGCTCTGTGTAGTGAGGCCTTCAGTATGTTTCTTTATTTTCATTTTTTTCATGAACAATTTAAATATATGTGTATATATATATATATATATATATCTATCCTTCTTTTATTCATATGATGAAAGATTACTACCAAACTGGGCTGCACTAACTTTTGGTACCTTTTGCCTATTCTGTATTTCTTTTTTTTTATATTTGTTTTCCAACAGTTGAAATGTAGAAATGCGATTATAGACAGTAGAGCTATAATTATCTTAGGAGTCGGAGAGAGAGAGAAGACGCTTATATATCAGGAAGTTAGATATCATCAGGGTGTTGACTTCTATACCTTAAACACCTGGAGGGTGTTTCACAAAGATCCTAAGTTGAACTTATCTCTAAGTTGGACTTAAAAATTATGGAAAGCCGTTAGCATCTTTGAAATTATTTTGTAAAAGCTTTTTTAAGAGGCATAAAATGTTGATTCAAATCATTCATAATTTTCTATTATCAAGGAGAATTCATGTTCTTGATGTGGAATTTATAAGAAGTGTAAAATACTTGAATTTTCGCTTTGAACATATTTTATTTTAAGGCTACAAATGGCTCTCCATAATATTTAAGTCTAACTTAGAGTTAAGTTTGATTTAGGATCTTTGTGAAACACCCCCTGTAGAATTAAAACCCTTTTGGTTCTGAACAGATATGTCTACTTAGAGCCAGGGGTGATAACTGATACCAACATATACATAGCTACTTCCAGAGATCTTGCAACTTTTTTAAAAGTCATGTCATATAGACTAAAGGCATCACCATTAGCACCGGCATACAAACTGTATTTGGAACCCAGGACCTTCTAGTTTGGAGACCACTCATGGTCCATCCTCTGAGCCATTAGACCCACTAACACCATCCTCTAGCTAAGATGCTGATAATGATTTAAGTGATATAATATTATTCACTTTATTATCTCTCCTTTTTTTCTTCGATTGGCTACCATCTTACATTCAATATTGCATAATTATTTTTTGTACTATACTATGTCATGAGTTTATACCTGAAGATTTTGATATGGATGATGTTGATATGAAGACAAATATGATCTTGGTGATGATGATGAAAAGTAATGATATACAAGGTCATAGAACATTATGAAGAGATTGTACTGAGGAAGAATTGGTTTAGATATTTGAAGTTTAATCTGCATTTCCAACAGCCTCCTTATGTACTTTCAGTACTAGTGAATGTGTGTTATTAACAAATGTCTTTAATTCTGCTCTTTAAGAAGAGGACAATTATTAGAATAAATGCTCTAATTCTGCGGCTGAAACTCCTTTCTTCAGCAGTTTGGCAAAAGGGTTAAACAAAGATTGTTTGTGCTATTTGATATTGGTACTTTTTAAAAGCAATGCATGATTTTGTCCGACATTTTGTAAGACCGTCGAAGGAAACTCGATTTAGCCAAGATGTAAATATGTTTGCTAAATGAGAAGCCTTTGTGTTTATCAAGCGAGTTTTGTTTTTGCACTGTTTGTAAATATGTTACAATTTTCAAATGAATTGATTATTTTGATCTTTTTGAATAAAGGACAATCGACCCTTTTCAAACTATTAGTTGGTTGTTGCCTTCTCGCTGTTATTTCATTTATTTCTGTGGCTGCGAACTTCTGTAAAGATTAGTCGTACGTGGAGGCTGGTTGAAGACAATCTACTGTATCAAGTTATTTTAAAGTGATACTTATTTTTATTCCACTATATTCATGGTCAACTTGCCAACAGTGCGTAACACAATACCTAATTTCGACTTCGCACACAGAAGACTCGATGCGAGAATCAACAGCGCAGCGAGTTACGGGACCATACTGCTACAGCTGACCTTAGATCCCGGCCCACACTCAGTGTTATTTAGGGTACGCATATGCGTGTTCCCTCCTTTTGAAAACACCCCCTATGTCCGGGGTGTAAAGTCAATTTTGTGTATGTACGAACCGGACTTTGGTGCGTGAAAAGTACCCCTTTACCGGACATTTTGGTAACACGCATGCGGTCATTCCGACCCCAGAGTGGGGGGGGGGGGGGGGGGGGGGGGGGGGGGGGGGCTTAGATCGCGCTAATTTTAAAACAATTACAAAATAAGGGGTTTTGAGCCATAAAAAGTTTTTTTTTTTTGGGGGGGGGGGGGGGGGGAGGAGGATATTCCCGCCACCCCGGTTCCTACGCCAGTGTTGTGGACGAAAAACTGTAAGGCAGTATAGAGAAAGACGTAATTTAGACGGGTATTTAAAACACAATGGTATAATTAGGAAATTTGTATACATATACATTAGCACCAATACATAGATTCACCTGGTTAAAATGCGTATTTGTCAAATTAGTGAGCAAGGCACCGTAGAAAAAAAAACATCAAGTGTATGGATATAGCCAGAAAAGAAATGAGATTGACAATCTGAGAGAGAATAACGGGCAAGTTTAGGCGACTTTACTGCATTGTTAAAAATATTGTGGAAATTGTTACTGCTTCAGATGGATTATAAAAAGTTCATCAGTAGAATGGTATAGTAAATATTCGTTTAGCTTAGCTTTAAACACGTTAACTAGCCCTTCGAATACTCCATGATAACCGCCTTAAGACTACTACTCCATGATGATATCCCGGGATGAAATTATTTGCAAACTGCGACGTGTGGTTCTCGTGTGGTTCTCGTTGTCTATTGGCTCATTTCATGTCACATGATCAAAACTTTTAACCAACCGTTCGAACGGCGGGAATTCTATATTTTTATTAACCAAGGGCACCAAACCACGGCATTTTGCGCGTTTGTATGTGTGTGTGTGTGTGTGACTTTTTGAGTTTAGATGAAATTAAAGATTTAGAATGGCGAGATATAGGTTGACAGGTAGTTCTTATAGAATACAAATCTGTATTACTTTAATTTTCATGGTGAAGTATGTTATATTTATGTCAAGATCGGGGGGGGGGGGGCAGGTACCAACTTTAGAAAAGGTGAAGAAACTATTTCACTTATAAGGATGAGGAAAAGAAAATAGCCATTAGAATGGGAAAGCTGGATTACGTTTTTTAAATTGGGAGCAGCTTAGTATTAATTCAGATTTGTTTTCCTCTCCATCATGAGCTTGTTAGAATGTAACTGTGTTTTGCAGCCCGGTTAATTACTTACTTATTTAGTATATTTTTCTTGAGTTGAGAATGTTAGCAGACATCCACTGAGTGAGTAGTATGTGTGTGTGTGCGTGTGTGTGTGTGTGTGTATTTGTGTGAGGAAAGGGGGAGCTTGGGGTACCAGTAAAATAACCTTCAGTTTTGTCATATTTTTGTTTATATAAGTGATTAATATGTAAAATTTATTTATAAGTTATGTTTATGTACTTTTAGTTTACTTCAATTATTGTTACTCAGTTTTATATACTGAAAATGAGTTTGTTTTTGATTATGTTTACGTATGAGCAATTTAAATTGAAAACGTTTATTTATTTCATTCAATTGTATGTTTGTACATGTATTACACATTTGGAGGAATAAAACAAAATTACTATAAAAAAAAAACTTTTAAAAAAAGTGACTGACCCAGAGTGACTCTGCGTGTGCTTTGATACATGTGGCATGATTAATTTTGTTAAGGATATTATTTGGATCTGCAAAGCAGGCACGTAGCCAGAGTTTGACGTGTTTTTTTTTTGGGGGGGGCACATACATGTAATCGATCGAGGTAAAAAAAAAAGGGGTCTAAAAAAGTTCAACCGATCTTGGAATTTTTTTTTTATTTTTTTTTAATTTTTTTTAATTTTTTTTTTTGGGGGGGGGGGGGCACGTGCCCCCGTGCCCCCCCCCCGTGGCTACGTGCCTGCAGTGCAAAGACCGAATTAATACCAAAATCCCAAATGTATTGTTCAAACATCACACAGGCATTACGATTTTTGCACTCTCTTAAACACTAGTGTCTCCCGTTCATCCAAGCGTGGCCACAAACCACACTAAATTTTACGAAATGATACGGGATAAAACACTCTTTCGAAAGATGTATAATAATTTACTTTTCATAAATGATTTTAGAATAATTAGCAATTTTCTAGGTGTAAACTTTCTTTGGACTCACACATGTATACCACTGAGACTATAGGCACCTAGCGGAGCGGGTAGCTAGCTACATGTATAGTAGTTCAGATTCTGCCCTATCTTTTTTTACAAATTTGTTATTCTTCAATCATCTATGTCCTCCTCCCTTACACACATCCCACACAGGGGGGTAGTGAGTACTAATTTTTTTGGCCCTCGAAAATTTGAAAAATCGCACCCCCCCTGTTGTCAAACACGTTAATTTTACCTCGAAAATTTAAAAAATCGCACCCCTCCCCCCCTTGACAACAGGGGGGGGGGGGGGGTGCGATTTTTTTCAAATTTTCGAGGTAAAATTAACGTGTTTTTCCACATTTTTTCCCCAGCGCGGAGCCCTCAGAAGCTCAGGGGTTTTATACATCAAATTATTGTCGGATGAGCATAATTTTATACCTTATTTGTGACACAGGCAGGTCACGAATCGGTGTGGGGTGAAGGGGGCAGAGCCCCAGGAAGATCAGGGGTTTTGGGCAATAAATAACGGTCAGATGAGCATATTTTTATACCTTATCTGTACTGGCAGGTCACGAATCGGCGTTGGATCGAGGGGGCGGAGCCCCCAAAAGCTCAGGGATTTTATACATTAAATTATCGTCATATGAGCAAAATTTCATACCTTATCTGTACTGGCAGGTCATGAAATGGCGTGGGGTCCAGGGGGCGGCGCCCCGAAAGCTCAGGGGTTTTGGGCAATTAAGAGTCAAATTAGCATATTCTATATCGTATTTGTGACACTGGCAGGTCACGAATTGGCGTGGGGTTCCAGGGGGCGGAGCCCCCGGAGTCTTATGGGTTATGGGCAATATATAACGGGGTGTCATACATTAAATTATCTGTGATACTGGCAGGGCACAAAAGGTGTTCGGTCCAGGGGGCGGAGCCCTCAGAAGCTCAGGATCTTTATACATTAAATTATCGTCATATGAGCATATTTTATACCCTATTTGTGACACTGGCAGGTCACGAATTGGCGTGGGGTTCCAGGGGGCGGAGCCCCCGGAGGCTCAGGGGTTATGGGCAATATATAACGGGGTGTCATACATTAAATTATCGTCAGATGATTTTGATACCTTATTTGTGACACTGGCAGGACACAAATTGGTGTTGGGTCCAGGGGGCCGAGACCCCAGAAGCTCAGGGGTTTTAAGCATTACATTACGGTCAGATTAGCACCCAGCCGTCCGCCTTAAGGCCCTAGGTGGGGTCCAGGGGGCAGAGCCACTGGAAGGCAACGGGTTTTAGGCATTTAATTTCGATCAGATGAGCATATTTTGATACCTTCGATATCTTTCCCCTTTTTATTTCCTTTTTTTTCCCCCTTTTTTTTCCTTCTTTTTTTCCCTTCTTTTTTCCCTTCTTTCTCCCCTGCTTTTTTTCCTTTTTTTTAGGCCAGGAGGGGGGGGGGTCGGACCCCCAGGCACCCCCCCCCTCTGTATCCGCCACTGGCACTACCCCCGAGAATACACCCGCCGTAGAAAGGGCGAGAATGAAGGTAGCCTCTAACTTGGCACATTTTAGCTTCCTAAGATTCACACATATCAATTCAACTTCTTTTCAGTCATTTTCTTTGGAGTATACGTGTTTTCCGTGTTTTACGTGTTCAAAACATCACCTCCCTTTATACTCCAAAGAAAATTCACCGAAAAGAAGTTGAATTGATATGTGTGAATCTTAGGAAGCTAAAATGTGCCAAGTTAGAGGCTACCTTCATTCTCGCCCTTTCTACGGCGGGTGTATTCTCGGGGGTAGTGCCATATTTGTGAAACTAAGTTGTATATTATGAAACTTTATTTCATCTTTTACATCTAGGATATTCAATATACAAACACTAGCCGTGTGGCTAATTGCACTCCTTTCTCCTCGGGCACATGTATAAGTCCCGTATAAGTACATGTACCAGTGGCGGATCCAGGGGGGGGGGGGGGTTGGGGGGGTTGCAACCCCCCCCTTGGGCGACCCCAAAAAAAAAAAAAAAAAAAAAAAAAGGAAAAAAAAATAAAAAAAAAAATAAAAAAAAGAAAGAAAAAAGAACGCACGCCGGAGAGAAACCCTTTCAAGTGCAAATATTGTGAGAAGATATTCAACTCATCTGGTAACTTAACCAAACACATGATAACTCTGGATATAACTATGTATTAAACTGTTACTTGATTTAAAAAGACGTTATCATGCACTGCTTTTTATGGTCTCCATTGTGTTAATAGATGCCAGGAAAACATCACTTACGGGGTTCAAATAAACACCCCCCAAAAAATCGGATCGCCGCTTTGCGGCTCGTGGACGATGCTCCGCATCGTCATTATTTTGGTCAACCCCCCCCTTAGCAAAAAGCTAGATCCGCCCCTGCATGTACGTGGGCATGCATATTCACGACTTCCTCGTAGATGTGCCGAGAAAGGCAAGGGCAGTCTCTGATTTAGCGTTGAGGGTGTGTTATTTTCTCAGCTGAATGGGCGCGCGACACGAAAACAGTCAAGGCATGCAGTGGACTAGTATATAGAGAGAGCGAGAGATCAAGATCGCTTAATATTAATATTATATCGCTATACAATTTGCAAAGAACAACTTCGCGACGACCATGGCGAGCTCATCGCCAACTGTGTACGTTTTCGACCGTCGCAAAGGCTCTGATCCAGCACGGGAAATCACTCTTGATGATGTCTGCAGTTTTGCTGATTTCAAAGAGTTAATCAAGAAAGTAAGCACGTCAATAAGTAGCATGTATTTAAACATTTATGTGCGTACGTATAATGATATTCAGTGGGTGTTTTATAAAGCCTTTAAATTGATATGACGAAACGGCTCACAAGTATCAATTGTAGGCTAAAACTGATTCGGCCTTAACACTTTTTTTTTTTTTTTTTTTAAATCGAAATCAATTTTAGTTCATGAAACACCCCCTGGAAATGTTTGGTCGATGTGTGTTTGTTGTGTGCAGGCGCGTACACAGGGGGGGGGGGGGGGTGGGGGGTTAACCCCCTTTGGTATTTTTCTGTGTGTAAACCCCCGTCAAAACCCCCTAAACCCCCCCCCCCCCCTTTGGATTTTTTTTTTTTTTTTAATTTATTTCAAAATGTCAAATTTTCAAATTTCGAGACCAAAAAAAAAAAAAAAGTGTCCTCTTACCCCCCCTCCCGCTTATCCAGCGGCTGGCTGAGTCGTTGCGAAATTTTCGGCCCGATTTATAAATGTTAACCCCCCCCCCCCTTGAAAAAATCCTGCGTACGCGCCTGGTTGTGTGTACGTGTGCATGTTCACGTTAGCTGCGCTGATTTCTACTCTCATATTCAAATGCAAGAGCAAATTAAATAATAAATATCTCTTTAATATCTAAATACTAACTACTCGGAATCATAAGTTCTGTACAAATATTTTCAAATATTTACGATAAAGTAGAAGTCAGTCGTATGGGTTTAATCAAAGCTAATTCAAATAAAAGGTTTATCGAAATGCTCCATATTTTTGAATGAATCCTAATATTGTCTCCTTTTATTTGGAAGATCATACTGCCGTCTCTGTAATTTATGTAATTCCTTTTTTTTCTGTATCCACTTTTTTGGGGGTCAGAGATAGAGAAAATATAGAAGTAATGCATATTTCTCAGCATTTCCAATGCAGTCTGATATGCCTACAATAATAATTTATCACGGGTGGCCAACCCACGGCCCGCGGGCCGCATGCGGCCCGCGAGCTCTTCTGGTGCGGCCCGCGGAGCAGTGAAAAAATACTTCATAAATGAAATGCAGCCACATATAGCAGCGATGAAGTAGGGTGAAACATTTACACGCAGCTATCTCTAATATTTCCATAATTTGATTTCATCTTTCACAACGCATTGACTCGTTACTTGGTGATACACTGACTCCTCAAATT
Organism: Strongylocentrotus purpuratus; assembly: GCF_000002235.5. Taxonomy (NCBI): domain Eukaryota; kingdom Metazoa; phylum Echinodermata; class Echinoidea; order Camarodonta; family Strongylocentrotidae; genus Strongylocentrotus; species Strongylocentrotus purpuratus. Next base: position 7,962,719 of record NW_022145613.1, on the reverse strand, counting down.
CCCTCTCATTACATTATATTAACGACATTAATACCCGCATTAATATCACTCGCCGTGTAAATTTCAGTTTGTAATTTCCGCACGCAGTAACAACTGTTGTGATACACTGACTCCTCAAATTCCCTCTCATTATATTATATTAATGACATTTATACCCGCATTAATATCACTCACCGTGTAAATTTCAGTTTGTAATTTCCGCACGCAGTAACAACTGTTGTGAATCGAGAAATAATGTTTGAAATGCCATACTTGTTTTCAAACTTACAACTCTTTTCTCCCGCCGTACAATTTTCTCATGAATCTTAATCGTAAACTTTATAGTCAGTCCCCTTCCCTCTACACCGCGTTCAATTAGATGTACAGTGTACAAGTAATACATTTAGGATATTCTTTCTGCTGTGTCCTTGATTTTGATTGAAATAACAACCAACATGGCAACGACCTCGAGACCTGCGAAGAAAAGGAGAGTTTCTGATGAAGGCAGAAACTTTAAATCAGATTGGTCTCTAAAGTATTTCTTCATAGAAGAGAAAGGTGGAACACTTTACCTCATTTTCACCAGAGTATGTAATGGAGGTTAACAACATAGTAGAAAAGTGCAAGCCACAGAAATCACACTAAATATAAGCCTGATTTGTTTTTCTCACTGATCTTGTTGTTTGCTTGTTTGTTTTTGCAGAATTTCAGGTGTGTACACGTATTGCATGAGTGTGTGTGTGGGGGAGGGGGGAGACTAGCTACGGCCCGCCAAGTTATGCCAATCGTTAGCTGTGGCCCGCGAGCTTTAAAAGGTTGGCCATCCGTGGCCTACATGACAACATGACACGGGAGAGAAGAGTGCAATGAGAAAAAAGCAAAGGAGGGGGGGGGGGGGGGGGGGGGGGGGAGAGAAGAGAAAAAAAGTAGATGTAGTCATAATAAAGTATTTTAGATATTCCCCTTTATCGCAGTACTCGAATTTTCACCATTGATTTTGTGATACAAAGTAATGACTATCTTTTCTTTAACATTATATAATCATAAATAATACATGTAAAGCTCTCGTTAACATGGTGAAAATCTAGAACTACCCCACGTAATGAGCTTGGATGGCACTGTTGCTAATAAATATAGTCTGCTTAATCTTACAACCGCATAACAGTTCATTTGCCTGTTTATGGATAGGTAATTACTTGAAGTAAAACACTATTTTTTTTAAACATGAAGCGAATGTTCATTTGTAAGCAAGCGTCGGCATTTTAAGTGAGAAATTGGGCTGGGACAAACAACTGATTGTGGTTGACATGCATCAAGACGTAAATCCCTAACAAGTGTAATGAGAAAACAATTGTTTGAAACAGTAAGGAAACTAATTGAGAAAAAAAAGAATATATATCCTTAAAGTTTATATGTACGACGTGTGTGTTTATGAGTACACATGTTGATTTATATGCATAGGCCTATATATATATATATATATATATATATATATATATATATATAAACATTTGTGTGTGTGAGATATATACACTGTTGGTCATAATGGTGGAATAATTATTTCCCCCCAATTTATGGAATGATTTTGACAATGATTTATTCCTAATAGATCTAGATAATAGTATACATTCTCAGATTTTACTGAATAATAATTTTGATTGTTTGTTTTGGGTGACTGCTAAAGCATGTGTGTGCTACTATGCTCATCCACTAGGGGACCTACGTCCTTAAATCATAATTGACAGTGATAAGGATTAATGCCTCATAAAAGGGCACTAATATAGCACATCGACACGGTTTTGATCCTGGGGGGGGGGGGGCTCAAATTAACGAGGCCATTGCTTAGCCAATGAATCATGACTGTACGCAAAGGGGGCTAGAGTACGTCGCCTTCCCCACAAATACAAAAAAAGCAAAGAAAGTGCAATAAATTATTAATAATTCATTGCGTTTCGCCCCGATCCCCAAAATTAAAAAAAAATCTTCTACGTGGGCCTGCCTTTACCAATATTGCATGGCCCTAAAGAGGAATTTTTCCTTTGGGGGACCGGGGGATTATGCAATGAATTATTGACAATTTATTGCATTTTCTTTGTCTTTTTTTATTTGTGGGGGCGGCGACGTACCCTAGCCCCCGCGGTGTACAGCCATGATTCGGTGGCTTAGCAATGGCCTCGTTACTGTGAGCCCCCAGGATCAAAACCGTGTCGATGTGCTATATTAGTGCCCTTTTATGAGGCATAAATCCTCATTACTAATAGCTTACTTGATGACAAGCCCTCCTAACTCCGAGCCCCCCCCCCGACAGGCACATAGCCAGGGTTTGATGTTGGGGGGGGGGGGGGGCACATACATGTAAACGATCGAGGTAAAAAAAAGGGGTCTAAAAAGTTCAACCGATCTTGGAAATTTGTTTGGGGCACGTGCCCCCCTCCCCCCATGCCCACCCGTGGCTACGTGCATGATTAAGAGTCGAGAACGGTACGACGAATCGTCTTCTTTCCCTAATAATTAAAATAAACGTCTGAGCTTCCGCGCTTCGCGCGGGAGGGTGGAGGAATTGAATTTAGATAAGGATTAAGAGTCGAGAACACTACAACGAATCGTCTGCTTTCTCTCATAATTTAATGAAACTTCAAAGCTTCCGCGCTTCTTGCGGGAGGGGGAAACTAAATTTAGACAATTAGGGTTAAGAGTCGAGAACAGTACAACAAATCATCTTTTTTCTATAATAATTTAATTAAACGTCAAAGCTGTCGCGCTTCGCGCGGGAGTGGGGTGGGGGGAGGGGGCTGAATGCAGACAGTTAGGGCTAAGAGTCAAGAACGGAATACGACGAATCGTCTTCTTTCCTCATTTTAAGGTCTAAGCTTCGCGCGGGAAGCCCTTCGCGCGCTCTTTAGGTGATTCGCTCCTCATTACCGCCCCCCTAGAATAGGATCCTAGCTACACGCTTGCATTTAAATATATAGCTATGATACTGACGAAGTTGACGAAATAATTCTTATATTTATGTCATCGAGGAAAATGACCATTTGCACATACGCAAGTACAATAGATAGTTCATAGGAAAAACAATTTAGCCTTCGGGGTTTATAGGGTTACATTTGTAGACACTGGGACATTAAATTTTGTCGGTAATTGGTGGCTAGTTTTGTCGATAATCGGTGGCCTCTACACCCCACTGAAAAAGGTCTAGCGACGCCCCTGCTTGACAGCCCAACAATCGGACATAAAAGAGCCTGTGAGGTATACAACACTTGTGGAAATCCCCAGTTTTTTGAAATAAGCGAGTTTTCGCAACCGACGACGCGGCCTTCTACAACGCTAATCTTAGCCGGAGGTCGCACTAAGAGCGAAAATTTCCGCGTAGCGTCCAAACCCACCACGGTATTCAGCCGTATTGTCGTCGGAGTCGAGCTAGTACGGGGTGGCGAGCTCATTTAAATATCCCGTAGTCAACACTTGCGTCGCCGTGCGAAAACTAGCTTATGATGCACGTCATCTGAAATATTACAAACAAGGATCCAAATGTGTGTATATAGTGGTGTATATGTATGTGTGTGGGTGTGCGTACACAACCATGTCTATTTGTATTTTTTCCGGCTGATATGCCTAATAGATAACATGACACGAGCGTGTGAGAGAGAAAGGGGCAGAGAGAGAGAGATTGTTTTACACATCTTCACGTGGAAATCCCCAGTTTTCTTGAAATGCATACCCGTCGTCTGAAATAGAACAATCAAGGTGCCCAAATCATTGTTCACCTATCGAGTTTCAAGATCACCTAAGGTGAAACATGTAACCGTACTTTGCACCGAGACCATATTAGGATGGCAACGGATTACGTTTTGTAGTTTGAAGAAGAAAAAAAATCAATTCATTCAAAGACTGTGATTTCAAACTTGAACTTCCTAGATAGTGGTGTATATATGAAGAGCTTGATTCCAGAAGGAGCTAAATCCAATTTTGATGAAAATTGAGTCATTGATATCAGAACATTGTTCACCTTAGTACCCGACTTTCAACAAAATTATTTAACTAAATTTTGTGAGCAATTATGAAAAAATGCACCTTCTAATATCACTTTTCCGTAGACGCCTGTACAAAATCTGGTAAATAATTTGTTTTTCTCTGAAGTTACAAAAATGGATTTAGCTCCTTTTGGAATCAAACTCTTCATAGTGTGTTTTTGTGAGTACACATGTCTGTTTGTATTTTTTCCCGGCTGATATGCCTAAAAGATAACATCACACGAGGGGGGAGTGTGTTCGAGAGAAAAGGATAGAGAGAGATATAATATTATTTCACACATTTTCTAACTTCCTGCTGCGAGGTACACTACGCCGCCTACGCATGTGGGAATTCCCAGTTTTCTTGAAATACATAGCATACACGTCGTCTGAAATAGAACAATCAAGGTGCCCAAATCATTGTTGACGTAGCGAGTTTCATTATCATTTAAAGTGAACTTGTAACCGTACTTTGCCCCAAGACCATAAGGCCGTTAAAAAAAAATCATGTTTAGCGTCCGCGCCCGCTCCCTTTAAATTAAAAAAAAAAAATTAAATTAAAAAAAAAAAAAAAAAAAAAAAAAATCTTTTTTTAGTTGTATTTTTTGTAAAGAAATAACACATGAAAAACAGACTGCTAAAAATAATGATCTATTTCTGATTCGGAAAAAATTCCGGCGGCCATCTTAAAAAATAGCCCGACTACCAGGGAAAATGTACCGAGCGGCCATTTTGAAGAAAAAAAGAAGAAGAAAAAAGGGCCCCCTCCTTCCTATTTTTCAAAAAGGCAAGACGCTAAACATGTTTTTTTTATTTGCCTAGAGATGGCAACGGTTTACGTTTTGTAGTTTGAAAAAAAAAATCAATTAATTCAGAGACTGTGATTTCAAACTTGAACTCGCTACATAGTGGTGTATATATATATATATATTTTGTGAGTACACATGTCTGTTCGAATTTTCCCGGCTGATATGCCTAAAAGATAACATGACACGAAGGGGGAGTGTGTGAGAGAGAAAAGGACATGGGGAGAGAGAGAGAGAGAGAGAGAGAAAGGGGGGGGGGGGGAATAATATATGTTATTTTACACATCTTCTAACTCCACAACGCCTACGCATGTGGAAATTCCCAGTTTTCTTGAAATACATAACCGTCGTCTGAAATAGAACAATCAAGGTGCCCAAATCATTGTTGACGTAGCGAGTTTCATTATCATCCACAGTGAACTTGTAACTGTACTTTGCCCCGAAACCATATATTTGGATGGCAACGGATTAGGTTTTGTAGTTTGAAGAAACAAAATCAATTAATTCAGAGACTGTGATTTCAAACTTGAACTTGCTATATAGTGTGTATATGTATGTGTGTGTTTGTGAGTACGCATGTCTATTTGTATTTTCCCGGCTGATATGCCTGAAAGATAACATGACACGAGGGTGAGTGAGAGAGAGAGAGAGAGAAAGAGACAGAGAGATAATATATATTATTTTACACATCTTCTAACTCCCTGCTGCGAGGTAGACTACAACGTCTACATATGTGGAAATCCCCAGTTTTTCTTGAAATACATAAACGCTAGAAAAAGCTAGTGTCAACGTACGTCGGGATGGATGTGCTTTTCGTTTAAACAAAACAAAATGAGTATTTAACGATTTTTTGGGGTAAAAGTCAGAAGGCTAACATGTTAGGCTGCTGGACTCTGACGATAGGGGGCGTTGTCCAATGAGACTATTCGGAGCCATATGTGATTTTCTGTCTGATCTAAATAAAATAATTTGTTCTGTATTTAGTCAAGAATATTCCTTGATAATTGGAGGAGACTTCAATGTTATTATGAATCATAATTTGGATTACATGGGTGCAAGTAATATTTCGAAAAGCAAATATAGGGACTCATTATTAGACTTTCTTGATAAGCTTGATTTAATTGATGTGTGGCGTAAGCGTCATCCTAATCAGAAAGAATTCACTTTCAGACAGAAGCAGCCATTAGTTCAGAGTAGATTGGATTATATCTTCATTTCTTCGAAAGTAGACAAGTTGATAAGAAAGTCTGAAATTTTGCCTTCTATTACACCTGACCATGCTGGAGTTAGAATAGAATTTAACAATTTAGTCGATAGTTTTGTTTATGGGAAATCCTATTGGAAGTTTAATAGTAGTCTATGTAATGAAAAAGATTTTGTAGATGGGGTAAAAAAGAAGATTTCTGAAATAGAGGAAACTTGGCGGAATCAAATAACGAGCAAAATTAAATTTTGGGATTTTATGAAAATGAAATTAAGAGAATATATAATGAAATTCTCCCGTGAAAGAGCAAAACTCAGAAGAGTCCACATTGCAAAATTGGAAAAAGAAATTAAAGACCTGGAATATCGATTGACGATCAATATTGATTGTCATAAAAGTATTCAGGATGAAATTGACATGAAAAAAATGGAATTAGAGAAGCTTTTCGACTATTCACGTCAAGGGTTAAAAGTCCGTTCAAGGACAGAATGGTCTGAAGAAGGAGAAAAAAATTCAACGTTTTTTGAACAATTACTAAAGTCAAATAAAAGGAAAAGTGTGATTATGGAGATATATAATGAAAATAAGGAAACTGTGAGGGATGGCAAAGGGATTTTGAAGATTATCAGGGAGTTTTACGAGAATTTATATGCATGTAAAAATGGTGAAATTACAGAGGATATTGAAAATATGTTCTTAAATGAATTACCCAAATTAAGTAAAGAAAATAAAGAGTATTGTGAAGGCAAGATAACATTGGCAGAATGCTATCAGGCAGTAAAGGAAATGAAATGGAACAAATCACCAGGCAATGACGGCTTCTCGACAGAGTTTTATTTCACGTTCTGGCCCACTTTAGGGAAAACAATAGTGGAGGCTTTTAATGAAAGTTTTGAAACAAAAATGTTATCAAACTCACAGAGACAGGGGGTAATTACACTAATTGAGAAAGAAGGCAAAGACCCTTTGTACATGAAAAACTATAGGCCAATTACTCTCTTAAATGTAGATTATAAAATATTGTCGAAAGTATTAGCTACAAGGGTAAAGGAGGTATTGGAGGATATTATTCATTACGATCAGGTGGGCTATGTTAAAGATCGGAATATTGGGGAAGCGGTTCGGTTAATTGATGATACATTCTTTCAGTCCTTGTATCAGCCTGTAGGCTTTTTAATTGCCGTAGATTTTGAAAAGGCTTTCGATTGCATTTCCCATAAACTTTTATTTAAAGCTTTGGAACAGTTCGGGTTTGGTAAAGTTTTGTGTTCTTGGGTTAAAACCCTCTACACTAATGTTAGCAGTTGCGTGATGAACGGGGGACACTCAACAGGATATTTTGGAATTAATAGAGGGGTAAGACAAGGTGACCCCCTATCTCCATATTTATTTGTAATAGTTATCGAATTACTAGCTCGTTATATTAGGAAAGATGAGAGCATTAAAGGGGTAGGATTCGGGAATAAAGAAATAAAGCAAGTTTTGTATGCCGATGATATTACATTGTTTTTAAAAGATATGGATTCAATTAATAAAGTGAAGAAAGTTTTCAAAAACTTTGAAAAATTAAGTGGGTTGAAGATAAATATGGATAAGACAAATTTTATGTGGTTAGGAGAGGAAAGTGATAGGCCGGGTTTACCTTTTTTTGGACATAGGGTACAACATATAAAGATCCTAGGGGTATATTTCGCACGTCATTCCAAAATAAAAGATGATTTGAACTATAAGGAAATTTTGAGCAAAATCAAAAGACTAATCGGTTGGTGGAAGCAACGAGATTTAACGATGTTTGGCAAAATTAAATTGTTGAAGATATATGTATTTTCAAAACTAAATTATGTTTCGTCTCTTATGACAGTCCCACAAAACATTTTTGAAGAAATCGAAAAGATTTCTTTTAATTTTATTTGGGGAGGGAGAGACAGAATAAAACGGAAAATATTATATCAAGATTATTGCGCTGGGGGACTCAGAGTAACGAATTTTAAGATATTTATCAAGACTCAGAGAATAATGTGGATCAAACGGTTGCTCTATGGAGAAAAGTATTCAGGTTGGAAAGTAACCTTTGACCACTTTTTCAGATCACTGGGGGGTCGAATTATATTTCTTTGTAATTATGATATAAATAAAATGGACTTGAAGGGTATACCATCTTTTTATAAAGACATGTTGAAGGCATGGCAAGAATTAGATAAATGCAGACACTTTGGAGAAAATAAGAATAATCCGATTATATTTAGCAACAAGTTTATTTGTCTCAGCAATAAAACATTTTTGATGTCGAACTATTTCAGAAAGGTATACTTCAAGCATCAGATATAATTGTCAGAGGTCATTTAAAACCGATCTTACATTTTTTAAATTTGGGTTTTGAAACTAAAAGCTTGCTTAGAATTCAAAAGATCTTTTCAGCAATTAGAAACGATTGGATACAAAGTGATTTTATGGAAGTGGACACTGAAAATTTTGAAATAGAATTGATGATATTTGGACGTTTACAGAAACTATGTGATATAAAATCCAGGCGGTTATATGATTACTTCATTGAAGACCTTCAAAAAGAGTATACATTACATGTTACAGATGGCAACTGTCAATTTGATCTTGGAATGACGGAGTTGAAAGAAACATTCACAAGGATGAAATGTGCAATGCTTTGTAATAAACATAGAGAGTTTCAATACAAACAATTACAAGGGGCTGTATATACGAAAAGAGAGCTCTTTAAATTTGGTTTTGAGTCAGACCATTTTTGTTCCTTTTGTAGACTAGAAGTAGAGACATACCAACATTTATTTTTAGATTGTCTTAAAGTTAAAAGATTATGGCAGGAGGTAATTCAAAAGTTACATTTAATCGAAATTGACATTGATGATTGGAAACCCATTTTTATGGGAATATCCGGCAATACTGCGAGAATATTTGTAATAAATTGTATCATATTTTTAGTAAAGTATATCATTTTATTTCTAGAAAAGTAGGAACTTTGCCATCTGTACAGAAAACAGTACATATGCTTAAAAATTACAGAGACGAGGAATACAAAATAGCCTTCAAAAAGGGGAAACTGGGGATGCACTTACAGAAATGGGAACAAATCGATGCATTTTTACTTTAATGGATGTGGGTATTATTATTATTATTAGTATTATTAATTCTCTCTCGTGTACAGGTGGACAAACCGGAACAGGTTGCATGCAGTGTGTGTGTCGGCGTGAAGGGGGTATGATGAGATGGGTGGGCTAGGGGGGGGGGGGGGGGGGTTAAGAGTTTGTGTGGTGTGAGTTGAGGGAACAGGTTGCATGCAGTGTGTGTTTGTGTTTGTATGTGTGTTTATGTGTGTGAAAGGTGGTGTGGGTGGGCTAGAGGGGAGGGGGGGGGGGGAGTGTGAGAGTGTTGTGATAGGATGGTAATATGTAATTTTAAACCTTCCTCTACTGTTATTTTGATTATTCACTGTTACATGCAAGACTTTTTTTTTCCTTTTTTTTTCTCTATGTTCATTGATTGATGTAACTTATGAAATGTCTTGTATCAAAGATCTTGTTTTATATTGCTTATCTTGATAATTTCTTGTTATGTGAATTTCTTGTTATGTGAAATTGTGAGGAAGGAAATAAAATATCATTTAAAAAAAAAAAAAAAAAAAAATATGAGGGCATCGCTCGGTCGCCGCTAAAGTTTTAGCCAGGAGTTAAAATTCGGGAGGCGCCTGCTCACTTTTCACTCGCCGCCCCAAATACACTGGGTGCCCGGGCGGTCACCACCCGGGCACCGACCTGATCGAGCGTTCGCCGTCGAGCGATTTAGGTCGAAAATCGGAACCGCTTAGTCAAAGGCTGCCGAGCGGTCACCGCCCGGTCGCCGCTGGGAGATCAGGTGGTCACTGGGCGGGAGTTCAAAATCGGTCGACGTCTGGGCAACGCCAGCTCGGCAGCCTTTGAACTAACGGCTTTGATTTTTGACCTAAATCGCTCGACGGCGAACGTTTGATTAGGTCGGTGCCCGGGCGGCGATCGTCCGGGCTCTGAGCGTTTTTTGGCCTACGAGACACCCGCAGATGCCCCGCCGATCACCGGCCGGCCGCCGGGCAATTTCTTTAAAATTAGTCGGTGGCCGGTGGGAGACTGCCGGGAATCGGTGGGTCATCAGTAATTGGTCACTGCCGGGACGCCGCGCGGAGAAACTCCCCGATGTTGCCTATTTTTGAACTAAAATCGACCGGCGACCGACGGGAAATCGACAGGGCACAGCCCAGGCATCGCTGGGGCTCTACAGCCTGCTCGACTTCTCAAAAAATCATTGGGCGATGCGTAAATTCCAGCGGCGACCGAGCAGGCTACAAATCGGTCGATCGCCGCTCTGAGTTATGACCATAGCTTTACTGTACTCTGACCCAAGACCATAACGATGGCCAGGCGCGGATCCAGGATTTCTTACGGGTGGGGGCCCGAATTTAAAATCAATTTGAAATTTAGTGTGCTGAATTTGAAAATCGTGCAGCTCAGGGGTTTTGGGCAATAAATTACTATCAGATGAGCATATTTTGATACTTTATTTGTGAAACTGGCAGGACACAAATTGGTGTTGGGTCCAGGGGGCGGAGCCCCAAGAAGCTCAGGGGTTTTATACATTAAATTATCGTCAGATGAGCATATTTTTATACTTTATTTGTGACACTGGCAGGACACAAATTGGCGTTGGGTCCAGGGGGCGGAGCCTTTAGAAACTCAGAAGTTTATACATCAATTTATCGTCAGATGAGCATCATTTTATACCTTATTTGTGACACTTGCAGGTCACGAATTTGCGTGGGGTCCAGGGGCGGAGCTCCCGGAAGCTCAGGGGTTTGGGGCAATAAATTACGGTCAGATGAGCATCCAGGGCCCCGCCTTAGGGCCATCGTTTGGGTTCGGGGGCAGAGCCCCGGGAGCGTAGGGCTTTAGGCATTTAATTATGTCAGATGAGCATAATTATACATTATTTGTAACACTGGCAGGTAACTAATTGACGTGGCGTCCAGGGGGCGGAGCCCCCAGAAGTTTAGGGGTTTTAGGAATTTTATAACGGTCAGACAAGCATGCAGGAGCCCGCCTTGGCTGGTTCGAGGGGGTGGAGCCCCGGAAACTTAGGGGTTTTAGGCATTTAATTACGGTCAGATAAACATATTTTGATACCGTATTTGCGCCACTGGCAGGACACTAATTGGCGTGAGGTCAAGGGGGCCGAGACCCCAGAAGCTCAGGGGTTTTAAGCATTAAATTACCGTCAAATTAGCATCCAGCCGTCCGCCTTAGGGCCCTAGGTGGGGTCCAGGGGGCAGAGCCAACGGAAGTAAAGGGATTTTAAGCATTTGGTTACGGTCAGATGAGCATATTTTGATACCTTTGATATCTTTCTCCTTTTATTTCCTTCTTTTTTTCCCTTCTTTTTTTTCTCATTTTTTTCATTTTTTTCTAGGGTGGGGGGGGGGGGGGGCGGGCCCCCCGGCTCTCTCCCCCTGGATCTGCCACTGACGATGGCAACGGTTAACGTTTTGTAGTTTGAAAAAAAAAATCAATTAACTCATCAGAGACTGTGATTTCAACATCCAATTCTGAATTCCCAGCTATACAGTGGTCAGTGCTAATTTTGGGAGCTTCTAATTAAAAAGTTAAAACTTATGTGAACTTGAATCATTCACCATGGTAAAGAGTAGCTTACAGGTACTTATATGCCATTAAGTTACCTCTTTACTCGTCTACTTTGTATAACTTTGCCGAACTGATTTGTACAGTCATAATGGGAAGCCAATGCCTTTGTATGATGTGTATTAATATTTAAATTAGGTCTATAAGTTGTGATTATTTTCTTTTATCATGTGTTTTTTCTTCACCCTCTACTCTTTTTGGTCTTGAAACTTTATTATAAATGATTGGTCAATATCCAAGTGTATTATGTAAAAATAAAGGTGTTATAGAACAAATCAATAAGTATTTTGTGCACGTCATGTAATAATTGGGTTCAAACATATTGTGCTAGTGTACCATTATAATTATACAATGATGTATCCTACCTAGGGGCGGCGATCCCGGGGGACGGGGGGGGGGGGGGGGACACGTCCCCCCTCAATTCATTGTCCCCCCTGAAAATTTGAAAAAGTGTAAACAAAAAATTCATAGGAAATACTAAAGGCTGCAACTTTTAAGCTCTGGAGGGCCCAAGAGTGCAGCGTTTAGACAAATAAAAACGCAAAAATTTTCTCACCCGGTAGCTACGCTGCCTCGCATAATATCCTTCAAAATTCAAACGTACTTTATATCTAATTCGATACCAGTGAATGATTTACATATATTGCTGAAATGGCATGATATTTCCTTGAGCATCCGGGGGTTTTGCCCCCTGGCTGCTCATCTGACCGTTATTAAATGCCTAAAACCTCTGAGCTTTTCGTCCGGGACACTCTACTTTTACGGCATTGATTAAAGTCACGGCTGAATTGTTGAAGGCTATTGATGAGGGAAATTAACCGATGCAGTTTCTGACAAACTAACAAGAATCGGGATCAACGGGACCTTTCTCACATGGTTCATAAACTACCTTTCAGATCGGAGAATTGTAACTTGTATAGGCACCTGTATTTCCGAAGAATTATTTATTGAGCTTGGGGCACCCAAATTATTTATTTTGGTTCCATTGTTATTCATAATTTTCATCAACGATTTAACCTCAGTTTTTCATTCATGCAAACTTCATTTGTACGCAGATGGCACCGTGACTTACTTTCCCCATGGTTCTGTACGGATTCAGGGCACTTTAATCTTGAATCATCTTTTCATTCCATTTGTAATTATAGGAGTTTGGAATCCCATATGATGGAGAGTTTGTCATTGCTACCACCAACAGAGATGAGATCAATACAGATGAGACTTATGGTAAGCTATTTCACGCAACCTACAATTCTTCAATACCCCCCTTTTAGTTAGGTACACTGACGGCTCCAACATGGAAGAGCCTGGAATGTGATGCTAAAACGATACCAACGTCTATTTTTTATAAAATTGGTGTCCAAATTGCCCACATTTTATGTTTTAGGGGCCCACCAGTGTTTTGATGTATTTCAGAACAAATATTTCAGCTGAAAATGTTCCTTGGTGTAAAAAAAAACAAAACTCTATCAACAATGCAGTGCAATATGTTATGGGTACAGAAGACTACATGGGCACTGGAGTTGCTCCAAAAATGGCCCAAAGGACCATCAACTCTAGACAGTCAAGTAAATTGCTTTAAACTGCCTTGGGGGGGGGGGGGGGGGGGGTAATTGGGTCACATTAAATTTTCTTTTTCGGTATCAAAATACAATGTTGGGTTCACAGATCTAATTTTATGAACCAAAATGGAACATTAGTGATTTAAGAACATCAAATTATAGTTAGATGAATTTTCTATTTACATACATCTTTAACTGTGTTATGATAAAGGTACTTGTTAATTTAAGTAATATATTATTATTTTCGGGGCACCTGAGCGGGCCCCGGGAGACCTGAAGCTATTCATCGCAACCCAATTGGAAATGCGAGAAAACTCATATATTAGTTTACTGACTAGATAATTAAACATATGTTATATGACTGGGTCGGTAGAATGTCGTTTTAACTTAATCGTGGCAAGTTGGTCCGAGTAAGAGTGTATGGACATCTAATGGTGTAACTCTTTTTAAGGTAAAAAGGGGCGTGCGCCTCCACGCCACCCGGATCCGCCCCTGAAATAGATGACGCCCGCACTAGTTCATGTCAACCTACACTGTAAAAAAGAGTTTGTTCATTGGTAATTTTTACGTATTTTTTCCATGTAGAATTTACTTGAAAACATTAGTTTTGCCACTTACGCACTAAATTTAAGTCTTGCTAACTCAAACTTTCAATTTAGTAGAACATACGTGGAATATTTAAGTAAAATCAAATACATAAGAACTTTAAGTAATTTCAGCTTGTATTAATTTAGTAATTTTAGCTCAAAATCAGAAATTATACGTATTACTCAAACAATTTATGTTGATTATTCTTATCTTTTTAAAGTAAGGACCGATGCAGTGCGTAATAGAAATATTTACATAATTTATGAATATTCATTAAGACCAAATTAAACTCTTTTTTTAATTAAAACAATTCTTTTTTGTGGTTGAATGAAAATTTAAGGACTTTAAAACATTTACTAATTCATTTAACATGGCTAAGCAAAGACAAGACAATTTTTAATTGTTACCCAGTTCAAAACAAATCAAAACTTGATATTTCAGGAAATTGTCAACCAACTTTCCTTTTAAGATGCTACGATCAAGTATATATAAAATTTGGAGCCTTTCAATATGTGTCGAATTGAAGCGTATGTAATAGTTTGTGATGGTGGTAGATATAAATATATATATATATACGGTTAAATCTTAAATGGAAGTAGTGTTAGGGATTAGTGATTAATCTTAAATAGAAGTAGTGAATGATTAGTGGATGTACTTGTTAGATTAGATGGGTACCAAATCGTGCAATATGTAATCCTACCATAGTTTTTTTTTAATTATCTAAAATGATTACAATACTTAAATTATTTACGTTAATGTAACTCGATTTAACTGAGTACAAATTTATTCAGCAAAATAAGTAAATTCTACTTAATATGCAGTAGGTAATATTTACTTAATAAAAATAAGGCAATTCTTTTCCTCAATTTTATTGAGTTATTTCGACTATTATTTTTTTTACAGTGTACCTTCTGCATCTTAACTCCGCGAAATTTAATTTTTATATTATAGTGTAAACAAACAACCTTACGCTGACCGAAATTGCATCGTGTAGACACGGCTACTGAAAATACACATGTGGTATACTTTTTTAAATTTCTTTTGTTCTTGCTGTTTTTTTTCCTATTTTCATGCATAAAGGATTGCCGTCCTTCAAGAAGCTCAAGCAACAATGGATTCCTACACAGCTGGGTGTTTTTGATGGAAAAGATATCAATGACTATTCAATTTTGATCGAAATGTGGGGATAAACAAAAATATGTACCCATTTTTGTAAGCGACACTTAATACAAAAGTGGTTTGATTTGTTATTATTTCTATTTTCTTGCTGTGTTTTTTTTCCCATGTTTATGAACAAAGGATACCCACCCAGATGGGTGTTTTCCACTATTTAACGTGTGAAGATGGGCGTGGTTATTAAATTGGTTCCATATAGTGATATGACGCAAACCCTCAGATAGTCTTTAACCCTAGTTTGACCGATGGGAATTTTTAACCCCCCTTACCCCGCACTGTAAAAAAAACCCACAACTGCCGCGAACTTGCTTCAGATCGTGACTTGCCTTTTCGTGACGTTTTCCTTTCAAGTATCTCGCAACTTTTGAGACCAAGTTTGCAAAATTGGACAATCCTTTGCGAGGTCACCGTCAATTCATAGTCACATGTCGGCCTAAGAATTGAATAGAATTGAACCTGGCAAATGGGCTAACTATACTTTGCAGCCACGCCCTATGCAGGTACATATATCAGTGCCGATCATACTCCCCTCTCATTGTAAACATATACTCATTACTATGAATCTTTCCGACTATGAAAATTTGCTTGTGGTATCGATGCCATGTATGCTGCAAAGTAGGTTTAATTGAGCTTACAGTAAGCTCACAAATGCCATTCCCATTCACCAGAGAGGTGATTTTAGCATTTGGAATTTGTCCTTTATTTCTTCCACATCTAGGGAAATTTTCTTTGATCAACATTCTTTTTCTGTTTACAAATAATCTCGCCATTTTAGTATTTTGGTTTTGAATCAGCATTAATGTTTTGTAATCGAAAAATGTCCACATTATTCAGAAGAAACCAAATCAAAGGCTTTATTTTCTTAGACAACGTAGGAAACTACACAAAGACTAGACACTTCTCGTTCTGTTCTATAAATTAATCATTCAGTCTATCTTGACATTCAATCTTATTTGTTACTTTGGTAATGGAACACGTGCTAGCAAAAAGAAAACTGATAGAAAAAGGAAAATTGCTCAGCGCACCATCGGTTTGGAATTGCCCAGTTTAGAAAATATATATGTTGACCGTACATTGCTGAAGGTAACACGTATTAATATTGGAGACCCAACACATCATTTGTTCCATGATTATAATTTAAACGAGCAGGAATTCGCCTCTGCGTTCCCCGCACTAGGCGGGAGCGCTTCAGACGTTAATTTGTGCCGGATTCGATTCATGTTTACAACAGAAGGGTAAAACGAGGGCAAGTATTGTACTATTGTATTGCTTTGCTCCATTTCCTAGGCAAGCAATCACATTGTACATATCATGCTTACCCAGGGGCGTACGCAGGATTTTTTCAAGGGGGGGGGGGGGGGGGGTAAGCGGACACTTTTTTTTCTTCTTTTTGGTAGTCCAAAAAACAATCGCAAACGACTCAGCCAACCAAAGAGTCGCTCAGTGGGGGGGGGGGGGGGGGGGGGGGGGGGGGGGGGGGGGGGGGGGGGGGTAAGCGGACACTTTTTTTTTTTTTTTTGGTCTCGAAATTTGAAAATTTGACATTTTTTTTCGTTGGGGGGGGGGGGGGTAAGGTCACTTTAAAAAAAAGGCGGGGGGGGGGGGTTTTAGTTTTTTTTTAGGGGGGTTTACACACATAAAAATACCAAAGGGGGGGTTTGAACCCCCAACCCCCCCCCCCTGCGTACGCCCCTGTGCTTACCTGATACAGACTACTTCCGTGTTCCCTATTTACGTTTGAATTTTGAGGTGCCTGGATGTGGGACGTCGCTCGTATTGTTGGATGTAACGCCATTGATGTTATTAGGTGGTCTGTTGTCAACAGACCACCTATTGTTTTCGTCAGAATTTTCTTTCTTTATTTATTTATTTATTTATTTATTTATTCTTTATTAGGTGGTCTGTCGTTTTCGACAGATCACCTATTGTTTTCGTCAGAATTTCTTTCTTTATTTATTTATTATTATTATTTATTTTTATTTCTTCCCGTTTTTTGTTTATCGGTTAACTCAAGATCGGTTGTTTTAATTTCTTTCAATTTTGACACAGTCATAGGTCATTGTCATGAGACGTGACAGGAACATTTTCAAGGTCATCAGGTTATCGTGACGTCATCCAGGCGCCATTTTGTGAAATCACGTTATCCATCATATCTTCGTGATGCATAAGCAAAGGTCATTCATATTCATATCACATATACTTCAGGTCAAGGGTCAACAGGTCATGTCATCAAAGGTCACATAAAGGTCACGACGCGCGCGTACGCGTGCGTCAAAATATCAAAATGCTCAAAATCACTTAACTATCAAAGGAGAGTACGAATCAAGTCATTTTAAGCATTTCAACATTTTCCGTCCGTAAGTGTCCCCGCGCGCGTTGCGCGCGCTCACAACGCGCGGAAAAGGTCAAATTCATTTGTTTTACATGATTTATATTCCTCTTACCGTAAATGACAATTTACATTAATTTCAGTCACTCTTGACCTTTCATAAGGCCGTGAGCGCGCGTCAAAGTTCAAAATCCGCGCGTGCTGCTATGGGCACTATAATGCAAATTTGATCAAAAACATCCCATTTTATAAAACAAAATAGCTCTTCAGATAGTCAATTGACCCCAACTTTATATCATGGTTGGAAAAAACATGAGTTGGAGATATGATTTCATGTGTCATTTGACCCTCAATTAACTCATGACGCCATCATAATGGCCTCCGAACTCAAAATTTCAATTTGCATATTATGACGTCAACATATTTTTATAAAATTGATTGTATCTCTGTAAATATTAATTCATTTTCTTTCAAATTTTGATATGTTCTACCTGAGAATATTGTCTACAAATGCAGTCCCCACGATATTTCATTTTGACAAGGGCATCATGGCGTATTTTTTGCGATTAAAGCAGGCATGTCAATTTTTCACATTTTGCGTGTATTCTCTATGAGACATGACTTTTTCTCAAAACTGGATTCTACATTCTCGTCTTTCGCGAGCAATATCTCCATCGTTTTATCTTTGTTTATGCTGAGCTTTGAGTATGATGTAGCTGAGAGAATGAGCTATCACGAGTGTGCCCTTTATTTTTCGATTAGATGCCGGGATCATGCTCATATTTCACTTATAAAGTGGGATTTGTGAATTCTATTTTCCGTTTACGTGTAATCTCTATGGGAAATGTTTTGGCATATCGGTAACGCACTTGACTTCCGACCTCGAGGTCCCTGGTTCGAGTCCGGGAGTCTCCAACAATTTTTTTCTTTTCTTTTTTTTCTTCTTTTTGACTTTTCAATGATCATAAAATTGAAAACAGACCACCTAATTCGTCCCCATGACGAATTAAATTTCTAGTTATTATTATTATTATTTATTTTTATTTATTTTCACACTTTTTTGTTAACAGGATAACTCAAGATCAGTTTAGTCAATTTCGTTCAGTTTTGGCACAGTCATAGGTCATTGTCATGAGACGTTAGAGTAACATTTTCAAGGTCATCAAGTTTTCATGACGTCATCCAGGCGCCATTTTGTGTTTTTGTTGGTACTTTTTACTCATGATCATATCTTCATAACGGAAAGGCATTTCTCATTCATATTTATCACGATTAAGGTCAATATCCGTCCGGTCAATTTCAGGTCAGAAAACGCGCGCGCATGCGTACGTCCGCGCGTCACCGCGCGCGCAAAAAATAAAAATGCTCCAAATCGTCTCAAATTAATTTGCATACGTTTTAGGCCATTTCAAGCATTTTGCAAAAAAACGCGCACACGCGGATGGGCGCGCGTTTTCGCGCGTACTGATATTTTGCAACATAGAATCGCTGAATTTTTTCTGTCATCATGTTTGACACATTTTTCCAAGCATTTTGATACCTTGTTCACCTTTTTCTGACCAGTAATAACGGAATGAGCGTCCGTTTAAGATAATGTCCGTGCGTGCGAGCTCTTGTAATACATAGCATACATGGGCAAAAACATGCCTATACAAAATCCATTGTAGCGCTTTAGGATGCAAAGTGAACCCAATTTTTTTCTCCATATTTTGATAGAGTATGAATTGGAAATATGATTTCATGTCTCATTTGACCCTCAATTAACTCATGACGTCATCATAATGGCCTCCCAACTCAAAATTTAAATTTGCATATTATGACGTCAGTATTTTTCTGGAAAATTGACTGTATCTCTGTAAATATTGATTGATTTTCTTCCAAATTTTGATATGATCTAGCTGAGACAATTTTCTACAAATGCAGTTGCCACAATATTTCATTTTGACAAAGGCATCACGGCGTATTTTTGCGATTAAAGGAGGCATGTCAATTTTTCACATTTTGCGTGTATTCTCTATGGGACATGACTTTTTCTCAAAACTGGATTCTACATCCTGTCTTTTGCGAGCAATATCTCCGTCGTTTTAGCTTTGTTTACGCTGAACTTTGAGTATGTTGTAGCTGAGACAATAAGCTATCACAAGTGTGCCCTTTATTTTTCGATCAGATGCCGGGATCATGCTCATATTTCAATTACAAAGTGGGATTTGTGCATTCCATTTTCCGTTTACGTGTAATCTCTATGGGAAATGTTTTGGTATATCGGTAACGCACTTGACTTCCGACCTCGAGGTCCCTGGTTCGAGTCCGGGCGTCTCCAACAATTTTTTTTTCTTCACTTTTTTTTCTTTTTGACCATTCACTCTACCATCTCCTTTGAATATTAAAACAAGTACAATCGCAAATAATGTAATAAACAACCATATTTACTTTATTATTACCCTATTATCACTAGATCCATTACTTTTTGCGTGTAATCCTTATGGGAGATGACTTTTCTCAAATCTGGATTCTACATTCTTGTCTTTTGCGAGCAATATCGCCGTTATTTCGGCTTGATTTTTGTTGATTTTTTAGTATGTTGTAGCTGAGACTATATACTATCTAAATGTTCTCTCATTTTTTTCAGTCTGATGTCATCGTGGTCTGTTAATGATAATCATCAACATCATCATGATCATCATCATCATCATCGTCATCCCCATTACTATCAAGATCATCATCATCATCATCATAATCATCATTGTTTACATGTCTATATAACTTCTCCCTTTCTCAATATAGTAAATATTATAATACATCATAAGACTTGAAGACAGACCACCTAATTCGTCCCCATGACGAATTAAATTTCTAGTTTTTATTTCTTCCCGTTTTTTGTTTATCGATTAACTCAAGATCGGTTGTGTTAATTTCTTTCAATTTTGACACAGTCATAGGTCATTGTCATGATACGTGACAGGAACATTTTCAAGGTCATCAGGTCATCGTGACGTCATCCAGGCGCCATTTTGTGAAATCACGTTATCCATCATATCTTCGTGATGCATAAGCAAAGGTCATTCATATTCATATCACATATACTTCAGGTCAAGGGTCAACAGGTCATGTCATCAAAGGTCACATAAAGGTCACGACGCGCACGTACGCGTGCGTCAAAATTTACAAATGCTCAAAATCACTTAACTATTAAAGGAGAGTACGAATCAGGTCATTTAAGCATTTCAAAATTTTCCGTCCGTAAGTGTCCCCGCGCGCGTTGCGCGCGCTCATAGCGCGCGGAAAAGGTCAAATTCAAAATTTTTACATGATTTAGATTCCTCTTACCGTAAATGACAATTTACATTTTTTTTCAGTCACCCTTGACCTTTCATAAGGCCGTGAGCGCGCGTCAAAGTTCAAAATCCGCGCGTGCTGCTATGGGCAATATAATGCAAATTTGATCAAAAACATGCCATTTTAAAAATCATAATAGCTCTTCAGATAGTCCATTGACCCCAACTTTTATATCATGGTTAGAAAAAGCATGAGTTGGAGATATGATTCCATGTCTCATTTGACCCTCAATTGACTCATGACGTCATCATAATGGCCTCCGAACTCAAAATTTCAATTTGCATATTATGACGTCATCATATTTTGGAAAATTGATTGTATCTTTGTAAATATTGATTAATTTTCTTCCAAATTTTGATATGTTCTACCTGAGAATATTGTCTACAAATGCAGTCACCACGATATTTCATTTTGACAAGGGCATCATGGCGTATTTTCGCGATTAAAGGAGGCATGTCAATTTTTCACATTTTGCGTGTATTCTCTATGGGACATGACTTTTTCTCAAAACTGGATTCTACATTCTCGTCTGTCGCGAGCAATATCTCTGTCGTTTTATCTTTGTTTACGCTGAGCTTTGAGTATGTTGTAGCTGAGACAATAAGCTATCACAAGTGTGCCATTTATTTCTCGATTAGATGACGGGATCATGCTCATATTTCACTTGCAAAGTGGGATTTGAGAATTTCATTTTCCGTTTACGTGTATTCTCTATGGGAAATGTTTTGGTATATCGGTAACGCGCTTGATTTCCGACCTCGAGGTCCCTGGTTCGAGTCCGGGCGTCTCCAACAATTTTTTTTTTTTTTTTTTTTTTGACTTTTCAATGATCATAAAATTGAAAACAGACCACCTAATTCGTCACCATGACGAATTCAATTTCTAGTGTTGTTATTATGTTTTATAATTTGTATAATTGTGTACATTGTTTGTAATACACCTGTACCAATGAGGAATGAATTTCAATTTTTTTGGACAAATAAATCAATTTAATTAAGATGCAGTGCATGCAGAAAACACATGAGCGTAGTTGTAGCATTTTTATCAAACTTATTTAATACCAAAGTTTCTTTTCATAGTGCCTACTGAAAAGTATGGATGGAGATTAAAGCTTCAAGATAAATAATTTCAATGCAACCAGCCATTAATGGTAAAGGCGGTATATTTCTCCTTTGCTATTATGGAAATACATTCAAAATATTGTCAATAATTACAGCAAAAAGTACAATTTTATTACAACTGTGTTTCATTATTTTTTAAAAATTGTCATTTTGAAGCTTTCATCTAAATAGCTTTCATTCATATTCAGATAAAGGAAATGCCAATTAACCATGAGAAAAAGAATTTAAAAAATACAGTGTTCAATTTTTTTGTATGTTTAATCAATGGATTCACCATTTATTTACTGACAAAAGCTTACTAAAAGTCATGTGACTCCACAAATAAGGTGTAAACTTTCAAGAAGGCTGAACATTCTCTTGAGGCAGATAGTTATTGAAAGTAATTTTTTGTAATTGTTTTACCCTGTACATGAATACCTGTCCTTTAGGACTTTAATACTATTTCATTTTTTTTTACCGTTTCAGAGGAGCTTGTGGAGGATGGAGACACTCTCTTACTGCTTGTGCACCTTAAACAGGACTTGCTGGCCCCTACCCAGGAGAGGGTGGATTACCAACCCCACTATGACACCATCATCAGGAGTGGCATGTATGAGTACTATGCCAGCGAAGGACAGAATCCACTACGTAAGCTTTGCAATCTTTCATTATGTGATCAGTGGTACTAGTATTTAATTCTTTACTTTTATCTATTAAGCTTCATCACTACTACTTCCAAACAACTTGCTCAGATTCACCGTTCTTACACTTACAGAGCCATGTTTTTCCTTCTGTTTAGCTTTAGGTGTCAGTAATGAATACATTATTATTTATTATATATCAAAATACAGACGCAGTGTTAAGGCCAATAAAGGTTTCTGTGTGATACTGACATAACGTGATGGCATTAACGATATTGTTAATGGTATTCTATTTCATATCTAAACATATCATTGGAAATTTCAATTTATAATTAACATAATTTCTACAAGAATAAATGTTTAACGTCGTCTCATGATGACACCAGTTAGTAATATTTGTTACTATACCCAACAGCATTTGCAATTGCAGAACTGATAGACAACTCACTTTCAGCCACGGTGAAAAACGTTGGACCAAGAAACATAGAAATCAGATTGGTATGTGCCTAAAGTTATCCAAATATCTTCAAAAATGCTAAGTGTTAATTTCTGATTGGAATTTGGGTGGTAAATGAAAATAGTCTTGGAAGTTATTGATACTGTCATGTCTCTATTATGACAAATGTGACAGGCACATAACTTTTGTTAGAAACTCAAATGTACACGGTTTGTATCCTGATGTAATGCTTGTACAGGTGCTGGGAAAGACTACACTTTTGATGGAATACTGAAAAGTCAATATCTTGTAGTCTAAAGTGGTTCTTAAGTTCTTTAACATCATGTCTTTAATTCATATTTCTTTTCAGTTATATCTTGTATTAAAAAAGAACAATATTGCTTCACCTGATAGTATTATCCAGTGGCGGATCCAGTGCTCACTACCCCCCCCCACTGAGCAAAATATTGGCCGGCATGATTTTCATATTTCAGCACACTAAATTTCAAATTGATTTCAAATTTGAGCCCCCACCCTAAGAAATCCTGGATCCGCGCCTGGTATTATCAGTGGTTAGACTTAATGACTGTTATTTGTAACATTCAGGTCTAACAGTTCCATTCATTTTTGGCAGCGATGAGTTTCTAACTGATGAGGTGGCCTTCTGCATGCAGCCTTGTTCACACTTGATTCATTTAGACTGGTCACTATTACATGTATATCCGTCCTCCATTTATTACCACAAATACTTTACTGGGGCCTACAGCTTGCTTGCTTTCATGTAGGTCCCATCATATTTCTCTTAGTTAAATCAGTAATTCATATTGACCACTTATCTTTGTTATTATTATGTATTATTGAAGAAAAAAAATTATACTTTATTTGAAATGTATATGTATATGTATGTTTATGAGAAATATGAAAATAAATGAAATGAAATCAAATCAAATCAACAGCTATGCTGACAAAACCATGTCGCATTTGCTTTACGGCAGCGGATTTTTACTTTACTTTAGGAAGTCAATAGCTTTATAATTATGGCAGTGTAATTTTCATAATAATATCTATAATGTTCTTTCGGTAACTGTGTAAATTTATTATGGGCGTTCCCAACTCAAGCTACGCTTTCCGGGTTTGCTTCCTTCCGTATCTGAATTAATTACTGTATACTCTATGTTGAAATAATTGTTACATATATCATGTATATATACATTGTGTTTTATATTGTGCTGTTGAGAAGGAAATAAATGTTAATAAATACAATAATAAATACAAATATGGCTGAACAGCCCATTAAGTATCCTGCTTTTTGTTTCACTTTCAAACAGTACCTGGAAGAAACAGGAGATAAGAACATGGTCTGTATTCTTGACAATGGCAAAGGCATGACCACCAGGGAACTCAACAACTGGGCCATCTTTCGACTCTCTAAATTCAATCGCAAGAGACAGAGACTAGAACAAGGGAACAATAGGTAACATCACTTTATTTAAAACAAAATGATTCACAAGGAAAACCAAATATGTATAGAGTAGTCATCTTAAAACTGCATTTAGCTGTATGAAACCAAGTCAAGGATCTTTGCACAAAGCCCCTGACATAGACCTTAAAGTTAGATGTCTACTGGGTGTATATCCACCTGAATTTTGAAGTCCTTTAAACGGTAAATCCATGATGCCGTCTCAGGCGGTAGATTCAGTGTCAGACCAATTTAGTAGCACTGAAAAAGAAACTGAATAGGATGAAAAGACAAAACAATATAAACAGTTTAGAACATTGTAATATCAGTTGCCAGAAAGGGGAAGAGATTATAAACTTGGGCAATGATTTAGTTCTTCATTAATTGCGTTTAAAAGACCATCCAAGTAAGAGCAATTGCATGATAATAACATACACTTCTATGGTATACTAACACAGCAGATGACTATGAATTCATGAACTTTTAAGCCCCCATCACACCAAACTAGTTCTCACTACGTTTTGGTACCGTCCTATAAAATAGTAAAACGGGTTATGGTGGGAGTAGAATGTGTAAATAATGTCTATTATACGACCCTTGTTCGTTCATAAACAGTCCTCAATACGTCCATCTTGTCTGTACCCCGTCCACAGTAAGTTCATATCAAGTTTAGATCGGGTAAATTTGCCATGTCCAGGCAGTTCAAGCCAGTCCGTAGTCAGATTATACCCATTATTAACTAGTTCTACCTCGTTCCCAATACGACCAAACCCATTCTAACAAGTCCAGAGACAGTTCAGCTTGTCCTCATCTCGTTTTTAGTGCGTTCGAACGAGCTCCTAGAGCGTGTGGAATTACATCCTGGCTCATGGGTTATAAAACCCCAGTGCGTTCGTGCTATTCCTTATTCCCGTTCATCTTCAACGATTAAAGCTGAGCTAATCAAGACATTCAATTGAAGCCCCCATCACAAAAACTAGTTCTCACTACGTTTTGTAAAATATTGCCAAACGTGCTCAAACTGTGTGCGAACGAAGTGAACGTAGAAGAAACTGTTTACGATCTGTTTAATAACTTTATGAACGGGCTAGGATTGGCTTGGACGGGAAGGGTGCTCTGAAACTTTGAGCCTGTTCAAAATTATCCCCGTCCTGCAATTAGACGGACTGACAACGTACTTAAAACGAGATGGACGTGCTACGAACGGAATTGCCGTACTTCGGTTCTACTAGGAACGTGTAACGAAAGTGTTACGAACTAGTTAGAATGCTTTGGACGTATTGGGAACGAGGTAGAACTAGTTAAAAAGTCTGATCACGGACGGGCTTGGACTACCTGGAAATGGCAAATTAACCCGATCTGAACTTTATATAAACTGACTGTGGACGGGGTACAGACGATATGGACGTCTTGAGTACTGTTTATAAACGATCTGGGATCGTATTATAGACATTATTTACACATTCTACCCCAACCATTACCCGTTTTTAACGAATTTCTAGGACAGTTCCGGAACGTAGTGAGAACTAGTTTGATGTGATGGGGGCTTAGCTGCTGCTAATTGATGTTTTACCATAGTACGTTGTAACACTTTCTAGTAGGTTCGGAGTAGGGCGATCCCGTTCATAGTACAGCAATCATTCCGTTTGTAGTACGTCCTCCTCGTTTTAAGTACGTTGTCACTCCGTGTAATTGCAGGACGGGGACAATTTTGAGCAGGCTCAAAGTTCTAGAGCACTCTCCCGTATAGCCAGTCCGAGCCCGTCCATGAAGTTCTTAAACAGATCGTAAACAGTTGCTACTACATTCAACTTCGTTCACAGTTTCAGCCCGCTTGGCAACATTTTCCAGAATGTATTGAGAACTAGTTCGGTGTGTTGGGGGCTTACAAAAACAAAAATTAGGTGTTGTAAACTAAATTTTTCATTCTTTTTTTTTGGATCAACTATTGTTCTGACAGTGATGGAGACAGAGACATTCCCAAATCGTTAAACAGTGACATCTCATTCTTTGGAGTAGGAGGAAAGCAAGCAGTGTTTTTCATTGGTGATTCAGCCAGGGTGAGTTATAAACTTTTTGCCTGTATCCTTGGACATTGCCTAATAACACTTCGATTGCTTTCTTCGCATCTCTGCACGGTCGGTTGTTTGCCACAAGTGCAATTTCGCCCACCACAGTAGGCACCCATCGACAGAATAATTGCTTTGTGTAACATAATGGCCGTGCAAGATTACCCATTTCTAGTCATCATTAACTTCATGCCAACTTCTGTATCACTTTTACAGATGAATCTTACTATTGAATAAGCTAAATACTCTTGAACCCTTGATAAATCTTTCCCATGATGAATACACTCATGGTACAGAGAGATTACTTGTTTGGCGTATAAAGAGTTAATCGGCAGAAGTTAAATGTGGTGCAAGATAATAGTGTAATGTAACGGGTCTTTCATTGTAGAAGTTATTTCAAAACGAGTGAGGTGAGTTACAATTTACTATCTATCAGATGTCATGCGATCTTCTAAAGATGTTCTAGATCAACTTTGTAAGCTTTTGGTAAGAGTTCCATGAACACAATGAGTCTATAGAATACTAAAACTCTGCATGATTGACTGATAAATAAGATCAAGATCATTAAGTCATCATTAATTTTATTTATCCTTTGTCCTCTACCATTCAATATACAAATACAAACTGGCTTGAAGAATCAATCATGAACGTATTTATTTAGTATATTGATTTTTCGAAAAGTTTTCTATGTCATAATCTGTGGCAGTATAAGGATGTAACAGGCAGATTAACCCGTTCTTTGCAATGTATTTCATACCCAGTGCATAGTGTTAGACTCGGTGCAAATTGCCCATGTTATACATGTTTTCTGACAGATGATCAGTAAACCCAAAGGTTCTAGGGATGTTCATGAGATGACGGTATCAAAGGAAGAGTTTGAAAGGAGAGAGAAGAACAAAGAAGACATCTACGGAGGCATCATCCAAAACAGACAGGTGGGTGTTTAATTACACAATATAACGCTCGTTTCTTTCATTATTAACATGCCTCTTCGCTCTTCGCGAGGACAGTTATCTATCGATATACAGTGCGTATAAAAACTCTGGTAGCCCTTAGATAAACGTCATTACCAATATGACTTAGAAAGCGATTTCATGATGAAGAGTAACTTATTTCTGTCTAATGATAAACCATTCATAATATTTCTGCCACGGGTGAATGAGCAGCAGGGTCTTTAAAAAGACTATTTAAGACTGTTCAGATGAGAGAAAATGGTGATAAGGTATTAACCTCAATGCTTGACGAAAATTAAATATACTACTGAAAGTTTGTGTAGAAACGAACCATTATTAATGATAATAATTTGGAAAACTGATCTGATCGATTCCTTAATTCTCCCAACTATATTATTATGATTAAATGACATTTTAGGTGAATGTAAATCGTCACAAAGTAATTAATTTGCTCTTTAAACCATTCCAAACATTTTATTGTTGAAAGATTTGTAAAAGCCTGTTTTATATTTTATTTTCATGGGAAAACGGTTGGGAAAATTCAAAAATTGGTTGGGAGAATTTACTGTTAGAAGATGTTGCACAGTAGCGCCCTCAATGAAAACAATAAATATCTTTGTGGTTTGATAATTTTTTCAGGATTGTTTGCATGTTAGAGGGTTGGTACAGTAGAAGCAATTATAATAAGTAACATTTCTTACACAAATCACACATTTTTTCATCTACCTTCAACAATGTTACCGGTTCACTTTAAAAAGTATTGTCAAATTGGCCTTGTTCCAAGTTTGAGCTTAAGGAACCAATGTGGGTCAGGCCATATGTATATGCTTCTTCGGTATTAAATTATTTTTAAAGTTGAATTATGCCACGTGATTCAATGTTTTGAATGATGCAATGGATCTATAGGCTTTCATAGAACCTTGTTACGATCCACAGGATAAACTTCGACTATTTTAAAAGCCTACTAAATTCTTGTCTCATGATATCTACGTTCTTTCTGCTCACTTGTCCACTGTACAATTTCACACGCATAAGGTTACTAAAACCAAGTGCAAGAAAGATCACATATAATGTTAAATATCAAACTGACAGCAGAATTTCATTAAAAAAATCTATTTTGTATCACTCAATGAGTAGGTTATTTTGAACAAGGGATGCGAATGAACTCTAGATTGCAATCATCATAACGGAGAGAACGTCTTGAATTTTGCTTGTTAATAAACATTTCGTTGAGTATGAGATGATATTCACACCTTTCTTTTCAACTTAATTGCCTAATAGTCAATATAAATAAATGAGCAATTGTGCTTTTTTTTAATGAAATGAAATACATAATGGCTTTTGACCCACATTCGTTACTTAGGCCCAAACTTGGTACAAGAGGATTTTGACAATATTTTTTGAAAGGCCTGTTGTTAAGTCATGCGTGGCAGCACAATTATGAAAATGGTATCATAGACAGGGTATAATTTTTTATGTACAAACGAATATTCAAGGTCAACTTTTAACTAGAAGCTACCAAAGTTGGGTACACTTTTTTGGTTACGCAATGTTTATGAAGTATCAACAGAAGATGAGAGGTGTTGTGGTCGAGTGGATACGTCACCGGACTGTCGATCACAAGGTCCGCGGTTCGAGTCTCGCCGCCGCACTAATGTCCTTTGGCAAGACATTGATCTACATTTGCCACACTCCACCCAGGTGAAGTGAATGAATACCTGGTAGGAATTTATTCCTTGAAACGCAGCGCGCGTAACAGTTGCACTGCTAAAGCCAGGGTAATTATGCTTCATTATTGTAGAGCGCTTAGAAACTTCTGACAAAGTAAGTGTTAGGCGCTATATAAGCAAGGATAATTATTATTATTATCATGAGATATGAGATAAAGCAGTGGTACTAATTTCAGTAACGTTTCTTTTCTCTTTCTTTTTTGATTTAATTCACACTTAAAGCCTGGCGAGGGCAGCCACGTATCACCAGGAAATGAGAACCTGCAAAAACTGATCGAAGAAGAAAAAGGCCAGGAGAACTTCACCCACGTTGTCATCACCAGTATCAAGTCACAACACATCAAGTTCATCAAAGCAGACTTCAACAGATGGAGCAGACAGCTGGCGTAAGTCTCTCACGTATTGTGTTCTTGATTCCAATGTCGGTACCAACCCCAAATTTCATTTTAAAACCCCAGCCCCTCCCGCCATTCCCTTCAATTCTTTGTTAAAGTGTTAAGAGGGAGTGAGTGTTTCCAAACAGACATTGGAAATTTTATAAACCTGGGATTAGATGTCTGTGAAAAATTACTTTGGAGCCCTTTTGTACATTTTCTATTTACACGTAAAAGGGTACAGAACACTATGTTTTAGTAAAGAAATTCCAGCTATAGGTTGTGGTATAAAATCGTGGCTAAGTAAAGGTTCATATAAGGGGCATTTGACTCCATTTCATATAGCTCTTTAATATGTCTTCGGTATGTCTTCCCTGATTGTCATTACAGACACATCTACCACTACTACATCCATGGACCACAAGGCAACCAGTCCCACCTATCCAACTCCATGTACCGTACGCCAAGCCCCTACGAGAACCTTAACATCAGCATTACAATGTACAAGAAGGGCCAACTGCATCAGCAGCTCAACCTCAGAGACATTAATGACGACCTCCAATCCAACTTCATCAGGTCTGCCAAGGACACGTTTGATTTCCGTGTTTTGGTAGAAGGAACTGGATTGGTAGAGGGCGTGCTTCGATATCATCCATTCCTCTTCGACAAGGAGTCATATCCAGTTGACGATGGCTCAGGTGGGGGACAGTTTTTAATATTTTGTTGGTTTGTGATGTTCAATTTGACTCAATGATTTTTAAAGGAATTGGAGATCTAAGAAAAAAAAACTTTTCAAAGAGTTATAAAAAAACCGGATTATTATTATTATCATAACATTTCAACTTAACACTGAAAACGACTCCAATTTGTGTTTGTTGACATTTGCATTGTCCTTGGCATCATTTTTATAAAGCACATGTTAAATTCTGGTATACTAGTGAGAAGGAGAGAGAGAGAAAGAAAGAAAGAGAGAGAGAAAGAGAAAGAGAGAGAGAGAGAGAAAGAGAGAGAGAAAGAGGAGGGGAGAGAGAGAAAGAAAGAAAAAACATTTTCAATCATTGGTCGAAATAGTGATTTCTGGAAAGTTATCAGATTACTATATCAAAGCTGGACATTGACTTCTATATGATATTTTTATGCTTTATTTATGCAGTACCTGAGGAAGTCGATGACGAAAGTGATTACAACAAAGATAGACCTGCGAGGGGTAGCAAAGCCATATTTGAGTGCTACTGGAATGGAAGGCTTATTCCCTATACTCTGGTCCAAGAGTGAGTAGTAGTTTCAAGTTTCAAGTTTATTTATTTATTTCCACGTATCTCAAACAATCTTAATACAATACGGTAAGTGCAAAACAAAATAAAATTGAAAACACAACTTTAAATGTCACAGATTATAACATCTTAATAACTATTACACAATACAGCCTGTATCATCAAGTGATAAAAGAGAACAAAAATATTCTTGTTTGTTTCAAGCTGAAGAGAGAGTGTGGGGGTAGGGCATAAGAGAATCGAAGTGTGCAATACTATATGCCCCCTTAAATAACTTAGATACAAATATACAAGAAAATGTGACGTAAAAAGAAAGAGAGGAGGAAAGAGTGAGATGAAGATAATGTGCTGTTAGAAAAAAAGGGGGTCTAACTAAGATTATAGTTGGAAAAAGAGATAGGAGAAAAAAATGGAGAGGGTACTAAGAGAGAAGAATAGTAAA
Source organism: Strongylocentrotus purpuratus (assembly GCF_000002235.5). Classification (NCBI taxonomy): domain Eukaryota; kingdom Metazoa; phylum Echinodermata; class Echinoidea; order Camarodonta; family Strongylocentrotidae; genus Strongylocentrotus; species Strongylocentrotus purpuratus. The sequence goes on along the minus strand of NW_022145613.1, from coordinate 7,931,555 downwards.
GAAGGGAAAGAGAGAGCAGCAGAAACTATTACTTCAATGAAAACCATTTCGGGTTAAATAAGCTACATCATATTATGTGAATGTCACAAAAAATACTGAAGCAACATAAAAATAGCATTTTCAACGTTAGGTCACTTGATATTGTAATAAAAGAAACTTTTTCAAGTGAAGTCTATATGAATACAATGTAGAAGCATTTTTCAGAGTAGGTTCAGGTGAATTAAAATGTTAAGGTCCATTATGCATAAAGGTATCTATTGCCGATACTGTTCTTACAAGCGGTAAATGAAAGAGGTTTGACTGTGTTGTAGGACATGTATGATATCGTTCAATTTTGGAAAACATAGTATAGAGATATCGACTGCTTTGAGAGGTCTGGCTGTTTAAAGTGGAGGCGCGATAGCTCAGTCGGTAGAGCAGTGGTCTCGTAATCCGGTGACCCGGGATCGAAACCAAGTCGATGCGCTAGTGCCTTTTTGGTAAGGCATTAATACTCATTACCAGGTCCCTCGGAGAGGACCTAAAGCCATCGACCGTCCGGTTTCTTACTTACAAGCATTTATGCTTTCTTAGCAGTCAGGTAAAATAACCACCACCACAAAAGAGAACACGCGCACATCTTGCCATGACCCAGAGGCGCGCCTGGGTGGGCGGCGCCCCGAGGGGTCATGGCAAGATGTGCAATTAGTTCTCGAGAGCCTATATATCAGCCAGACCTGGAATATTAAAGCAGTCGATATCTCTTTTATATGCCGAACTGAAACAAAATTCTACCAAGAATTCTTACCTTATCCTTTTATTGAGTAAACATTGGTTAAAACATCACGGAAAATCTGACGAAACTCTCTGTTTATTTTCACTTGAGAAATGACTGAAACTTCAATCATTTTGGGTATTGCAGACAAAAAGCACTGTATGGTATCCGCGCCCTCAAAAATATTTGTTTAACACGTAAACCAATGGGGATCTGAGCACAATTGATTTATGCGGCATGTTACCCGGGACAACGGATATCACTCATGAACTATTGACTATGTGTTCGTCGTTTTGCGGGAATATCCAAAATCACGACTGCAATTCTGACCAATCAGATGGCTAGATTTCTAAAGAGAGGTATATAATACTAAATATTCGTGGTAATTCTTTTGTATCAAGTTGAAACATAAATTGACCAAGTTGAAGTAAATATGAATAAAAAAAACCTTCAGAATATTATTTTCATTAACAAATTTGTCGCTATGAGCAATCCAGCGTTGTTTATAATTCAAAGTGCCCTTTTTTGGCAATAAAAGAATGCAATAATTCCTGACTTCATATAAGGGAGTACAAGTGTATAGAGTAAAGCATTTTCAGAACGTTCGATGGAAATAATATACCATTTTATTGATTATTCCAATATTTCTAGAGAAATCAATTTACTCAAATTGTAAATATGAAAAATAAACAGTTGCAAGTCTAATTTGAATGTTTGTGGGAGTCATTTTCTTTTGAGTGTTAATTTGTTAAAGAAAAGCACTTGAGGCACATTTCCAGATAACATTTTATTTTATTTGAAAACATTTTGTTAAAGTTTTCCCCTTGAACTGATCCATTGTGTTTTGTCCATCAGATTTGACTGGTGTGCCGTGCCAAAGAAACTGGTCGACATTCCTGTCGAGTGCTACAACAGGGTATCTGGTACCCTCTTTGCTAACAGGAAGTTTGAGGTCAGCACGAACAAACTTACTTTTATTGACCTTGAGATGAAGCTGAAGGATAGATCGAACGCAGTCTTTGAGAGAGTTGTTGGGGGTAAGGTAAGAAACAATTAAAAAAAAAAAAATATGTTTCTTATCTAGAGACTGCATGCTCAAATATATGAACCTAATTGGTTGTACTGCCTACGTTCAAAATGTAAAAAGTCGTAATTTCAATACATTGTGCTTCCAAGGAATGTCCAGTATCCATGGGGTAGAAAACAAAGAGGATTTCAGCTGTTTCAATTATTCAGATTGGAAAATTAATGTTTTGTTTCCTAGTCATATTTTTTTAAAGTGATTATTGAGGAGAATGTTTCTATGTTTAGGGTCATATCATTCCAAAATTTATTCAATCGTATTACAAGCCTAAATTTGAGGAACTTACTCCAGAATCCAACAGTATCTTTTACATGTTTTAAAAGAAAATTGGTATAATTTTTGGCCTTTATAATTGTATAATGAAACCAAGAAAAACACTTTCTCAGATAACTTATGACGTCACTCAATACATGAGAAATGATGATAGACAAGGGACATTGAAAGCTCAGCATTGAGTTATGCCTTACATGAGGATCCGTGGTTTGAGTCCTGGCGTGGGACCCATTGTAACATGGAGAAGATAAATCAAGGTCAAAATGATATTATAATAATGTATGAATAATAGTGGTAACATCTTTGTCTCGTTTTCAGTCTCTCAGAGTGAATATTGACGAAGCGTTCTACGGTTGGCTGGACCACTGTCACGAGACCCATGACAAACAGGTCTGGTTCCGAGACTACGTGGGTAACATCACGAGGCAAGGTCTACCCAAGACAAAACAAGGACCCTGGGCTGTGTTTAAGACTGTGGTATGGGATGGGAAGGTGTATACCACAGGTCAACAGGTATGATATCACAAGTGATATTGTGATGAAGAGAACACTATGAATGAAAAAGTGGACACTATCCATCTTTTGAACTGATGGATAATGATTATTTTCTATACATTGCGTCCTAGGAAAACGAAACCGAGAATTATCGATGTTTTATCATTACTTAATCACAATTATAATCAATAAATGTCACATATTTGTAAAGCTTAAATCCTCCTATTTAATTTAATGCAACTAATATGGTGCATATTTCACACATGAGTGATTCAAAACAATTTGAAGAAAGGGTACCAAAAATCATTTGGCGGACGGTATCTGAAATTCAAAGAGAAAATCACATTTCTAGAAAGTTCATTTTCTGCCTCTTGATATGACACCTCAATCAGGAAAAAAAGGTTGTTACCGTCAGTGAAAATGATGCAACTGTTGTGGAAGAAAAATTAACTGTTGCATTAAACAAAGTCATGGCATGGATTAAGGAAAATCGTCTTGTTCTTAACACTGAAAAAACTTGTGTCATGTTAATAGGCTCTCCTGCTAATCTCAAGAAAATTGAATCTTTCACCATTTCATTAAACGGCAATTTGATCAAAAGAGTTCAATTCACCAAATGCTTAGGACTTTTGATAGATGAAGAATTGAAATGGTCTAAACAAATCGAAAACGTAAGTAAACTTGCCCAGAAAAACATTAGCATGATAAAGAGAGCAAAGAGTTTTTTGCCTCAAAAATCCTTAAAGTTACTTTATAACAGTCTAGTGTTGCCACGATTAGATTACTGCTCTGTTGTATGGTCGAACAGATTTCAATCTCATACAACTAAGCTGCAAAAAATTCAAAAGAGGGCCGCAAGAATAATATTGAACAAGACATATGACACACCGTCCGCTGATTTGTTCACAAGTCTGAAATGGATGACACTAGACAAGCGGTTTGAGTTAAGTCGCGTTATGATGATATATAAATGCGTTCATAACTTAGCACCTTCTTACCTTCAGGTAGGCTTAATCAATCCTAATGATGTGCATGAGCATCATACAAGGCAAATAGACAGTGGATGTTTACGTGTGCCTAGACTTCACACTGATTGTTATAAGTGTAGCCCAATTGTTTCTTCCATATTTGAATGGAATAAGCTAGATAATTCGTTGAGAACGGCTTCCTCTGTCAATTCATTTAAGAGATTGTTTAAACAAAGTTGTAATTTGTGAATGGCTCAGCCGAACATACACTACGTGCATGTTCTGTAATATTAACATGACTTATTCGCATAACTGCGACTTAATCAATATTTTCCTATTGACATTACTGTTTACTAGGTTAATGATATATGTTTATTTTGCAAACGAGTATTTCTTTTGTAACTGTTCTGTATAAATGTTATGAACGATATAAATATGTTCATTCAGGGCCCCATGGAAGACCACTACTTGTTGGTGAATGGGCTACCCTGTCAAAAGATTAGAAATAAAAAAAATAAATAAAAAAAAGGAATGCTTGCATTTCCATAATTTTAATGAATGGATACGTTTTCCTGCCGTAGCAACAAATAGAGTTGACAATAGACTTAATTCCGTTTCGTTAACGATCAGCCATAGCCGAAAGACTCCATGTATGGCTGATTTTGCACTGTATAAATGAGATGAGAAGTAAAAAAAAAAAAAAAAAAAACATAGCCATACAAATTTAATTGTTTTCTCAAAAAAGGAGTGAGATAAGAAGTTAGAGAAAAGCCAGTGGGAAGGGGGTGGATGGAAGTCACTACAAGAATTTTACATAATCACAGTTTCTTATGAGGAGTAACGTAACATGAAAAGATAAACATATATATATATATATATAGAAAGAGAAGAAAATCAAGAGAAAGAGATTTGTTCATGTCAGAAATATTCCGTTTACGATGTAAGATGTCATATGGGATAAAAGTGAGTTCATGAGTAATATGTGTTATTCATTCATTTACTTTATAATTTTCATTGAACATGAATGTACATAGTAGGTTATATACCAATAATATGTATAACAAAGTAATAATTTGGTGCCAGACAATACCTTACTCGATATATTCTTATCTTATTCCTTGTTAGGTTCGAATCTTGCGGACAAATCCAGTTGTTTATGGGTCAGTAAAACGGTTCTTGTTGTTCGGAGACTTTGGGAATGAGATTCAGAATAGGTCGCTGTTTGCAACGGGAGGAGAGTTCGAAATTGAGCAGGTATGACAAACTCAGTTACATCATTTATACATTTTCTCTGCATTCATCGTGCCATAACTAAAGCTATGGTCATAAATCAGAGCAGCGACCGACCGATCAGTAGCATGCTCGGTCGCTGCTGGAATTTAGGCATCGCCTAGCGATTAGGTCGGTGCCCGGGCGGCGACTGCCCAGGCACCGAGCGTATTTTGGGCGGCGAGTGAAAAGTGAGCAGGCGCCGCCCAAATTTTAACTCCGCGCTAAAACTTCAGCGGCGACCGAGCGATGCCCTAAAAACGAGCGGTGCCTTGGCGGCCGCCGCTCGGTGGTCGGACAGCTGCCGGGCAGAATTGGTTAAAAACTCGCCGCTCGGCCGCCGAGCAGGCTACTTTTGGGTAATGTGACCATAGCATTAGGGAACAAAATAATTGGTCTACTAAAGATTGGCATCTGTGCTGCAGGAATGTTCGGTACGATATGATTTTGATGTAACCTTCAATTTTCCATAGACCTCAACTTGACTCATGTGAGGCTTAGTATTTGGTGGGTCAATTTAAGATTATTTGTAGTCAGTCGTTAGATAACCAATACCTCAATATCTGTGAGATGCATTTAAGCAGCACTAAATGCGCATAGTGATCTAAATCTGCCCTAACGGGTTACTTCTGCAGTAAGTACATTGGCATTAAATGTAGACAGGTCAGCAAACCGTGTAACTATTCAAAACCATTGGTGACATTGGACCAGTTGATGTTATCTGCTGCGTAAATCTATCTAGATCCAAATGTTAAACAGTGCCAAAATGATCAGATACAACTTTGCCCTTATTTTCGAAAGCATTCAAAGCTAAGCCTGGTACTATTTTGCTGATTGATGGGAAGTCAAGTGTCAACCTCTCAATTTTTTTATAAATTACTATAACTATTTAACAAAATACAGGATCATTTCTTTCTTCAGGAAATGATAGAGAGAAATCAATTTCATAAAGAAAAGTTTTTGTTATACTTTATTTTAGTTACAGCATGATGGTGAGTTGTACAGGACGGAGAAGTTGCTGTTTTGCACTCTATAATCAGCAAACTAACTCTCAAGCACTAAACAATTGAGGATAAGGACCTTTGCTTCTTTGAACTTATTTTCATTTCTCCTCTCTACTTGGTAGGAGCCTAGATTGTTGTACAACGAGACAAAGAGCTACCATCTCAGGAGGCTGGACAGGTTAGCTGATGAGGGCCAGATAAAGAAGGCCATCGATGATGAAGAAGGAAAGTAAGTACTAATGACTTGATGAGGACCATTCACGTTTCCATCTTTCTATTTGCTTAATGTATTTCAAGGTATTCTCTATGTTTATTCAGTTATAATGGAGATAAAATATTTCTCTTCTCTTGCACAAATAATTTAAGTCTTTCATTTAACTTCTTAGTCGGATTTAAATACAAAAACAAATAACCTAACCCCAAAAACATTGCAACAAAAGGTTTTTCAACGGTCTACGTAAGATAGTGTTTGACATCAGAAACAACATAATAAAATTCTAAGAAAATCGGACACCCGGAAAGAGGTGATTCTCAAAATGACGTCCAAGATGACCACCAATACGTTAAAGGGATACTTAACTTCTGTTTTCAGACCTTCAAAGTGCATAGTTATTGCTCTTATTCTTATCTATGACATTTCTAGTGCCCTTTGAGGACCTACAATTGCTATGAAGGTAATTTTAGACCCCAAAATGTGTGAAATTTAGCCCATATAGCTCAGTTTAGTCTCATTTGACAACGCCCCCTATGTCAGCAGCCTAACATGTTAGCCTATGGACTTTTACCCCAAAATCGTTAAAAATTCTTTTTTTTTTGTTTAAACGAAAAGCACATCCACCTCGACGTACGTTATTACTAGCTCTTTCATTGGAACCCTCATGTCTCATTGACTTTTGAAAGTTCACCCACCGTAATTTCATCAAAATAGGTCGCAAGCTCGCCATTGCCTAAATAACACATGTACAACAGGTCGAACTTTGGACTCAATTAACCACGCGATTGTAAGGTTATAAGTCAAACACACGAAGGATAAGATGCATGAATTATCATAGATCAGTTCTGATTTGTTCATTGTGTCCATTTCATCCAACCCCCACCGTAATTTTTCCATTTAGTAGAGGCAAGCATTTTGCCGACGGGGGGGGGGGGGGGGGGGCTGGGTAGTAGTATCTTGGTTTGTATAATTTCATTTTTCTTTGTATATTTATGTTCTTGTTTTTGATTTTTTGTTTTTTTAATATTTCATATGTTATGATAATATGTGTTATCTTATAATTGTACATGTAATTTTTATATTGCGCACGGACCAACAGAAGAACAGCCTTTGGCTGAAGTTGGTGCCGTGCAAAAATAAAATAAACTGAACTGAACTGAACTGATATTCTACTGCGCTGCAATAGCTCGTAAATGCTGTGCTATACATACTTTATGAACAAGTGAGTTTTCAGTTTTGATTTAAAATTATCTAGTGATGGGGCTTTCCTTATTTCTAGTGATAATTTATTCCATAATCTAGGGGCAGCACAAAGAAATGTCCGGTCCCCGAGGGTTACTTTGGTTTTACATGGGGGTATTTGCAACATAATGTGTCTTGTGTACTACGAAGGTTACGACCATGAGTTTGAGACTTGATATGCAAGAATTTAGTAACGAAACTAGGAGTTTGACCATTTAGAGCTTTGTAGACTATCATTAATATTTTAAATGTAATTCCAAATTCTCATCCAAAAAATGGAATATAGGTGTTTAACAGGTGTTAAATATGACCAGATGCTAAATATTTATCCCTTTCTTTGCTATTCTATTTAAGGATCAGTATAATGCTATGTTCTTTCATTGTTCTCAAAATCGAGGGTATACTTAATATGGTTATCTCCATCTCGTTTGAAAGAAAAAAAGTCTGGTTATGGAGATGTTTATGATGATGAAAATGTAAATGTACTACACGAGTTTGTTTTTAACAGAATGGGATCCATGATGGTAAATTGACCAGTGACCCAAACAGAAGATCTACTAGGACCCAAAACTTCTTCTTCTAGTCACCTATTTAGGAAAACGAAAGCCATCTTGAATGCTAACATAATTTACCAAAGTTATAAATTGCATTTATATATATATATATATATATATATACTAAACTCACATTTTCAAGAAATAACGTAAGACATTTGTTATGTGATTATATGGAAACTTTTTTTGGAGATTTTAGGGATTATACTTTTATTTTTGACGCCATCTTGGATTTGAATGATTCTTGTCTGCTGCGAGACAACGAAACTTGTATCTGCCCCCAAAGGGGGGATATACACCAATGACATATACTGCGGCTGATATAATGATTCGATACTGTTTTCAAATGCCGCAGGCCATCTTGGACGGCAAAGTGGTGGAAAATGTAAATCACTTTTCATCTAAGTTACCATGTCCTATGTTTTGTATTCATACAGTGCCAGCAACCAAATTAGTGAGCACAGTAGCAACGATATCACAAAACTTTTCTGCATAAAGCTACAAGATTTTTTTGTATAGGTCTGTCAATGAAAATCCATACCTGTATGTACCGGTTATTTTGGACACCTTCATGGAATTTTCATCACCCCAAAAACTGGTATCGAGGCCGAAATTACACTTCTTAGATAGATTTATCACAATAATCGATTTATGGCTACTTTTAGTTTCGATTTTTGGATTACATAATGGTGGCCCTCATAAGGCTACTCTAAACTTTAATGAACATCCTGACCTCTACAACCCATTTTAATCTTGCTAATCATAGCTTGAGGCCATATAGTGGACGACATCTTGGATTTCTCGGTTTCCTGGTGGCCATAACCCATTAAAAGTAGTACGAATGGAGTCTACAACCCTCTAAACCTAGATTAAGACACCAACATTATAGCCCTAAGATGGATATATCATGATGTATGCCCAATTTAAGGTATTGGCGGCCATCTTGGACGCCATTTGGAAAATCACCACTTTTCGGGGGCCGGTTTTCTTACATTTTCAGTATGTTGTTTCTGATATCACACACTACCGGAAACCATTGAAAAACCTTAGTTTCTGTTAACCTGATTTTATTTTCTTTCAGCAAGATTTTGTACAGCACTTCAAAGCAGCAATACAGTAAACAAATGTTACAGTAAACTGTGGGCACTAACATAGACAGAAAAGTAGAGATTATGAAAGCGTATTCTTAAGCGAGTCTGTCATAGGAATTGAAAAAAACATTTTGTGTGCTCTTCTCCTTACCAGACTTCCAGAGGTTCTTGTCATATCTTGGCCTAAGGCAAATGAGGTCCATGCAGGAGAGAAACGACCAGCTGGGAAACTCATAGGTCAGTGCATAATGTCATGGCATTGCCAGAGACTGCCAAGAATTGCAAGATGTATTTTGTGCAAAATCACTTAATGGTGGACAAAAATGATGATAACAGTATTCCATTCTTAATTGGTGCTGACATGCACGTTTTTTCTTTCAATGATGCATGACAAGTTATATAGAGAGGAAATAATCAAATTTCTCAGGACTTAAACATTTAAAGCAGGATACGAAGATTTAGGACATTTAGAACAGTTTTTCTAAATTTTCTTTAAAATGTGCTTTTATAGAATTAATACATTCTTCAGGGGATGGCCTTGAAATCATGGAATTAACACATATGTTTTACGGGGATGTTTTCAGAACCATACCCAGTTACAGGAACGAGGTTCATAAGAGGCTCAACAATAAAAATCAGCCATGGCTTTATCAGTCTTTGGTCAGTTTGGAGTTGTTACTTGGTTTGGCCGTGAGACTGGGATATAAGACTCCTGGAAACTGGCCCCTGGTTCGTTTGTACCTTTCATACCATATTGCCCATTTTGTTTGTGTACAGGTGAAATCAAAGCTGAGATCCACAACAGGAAAGGTCAGTCCATGTCAAGGCTTCCTGGAGTTCAGCATAACTCTAAGAAACTCATGGTGGAGTTGAAGATCATTTGGCATTGTGAGTAAACACAATCAAAAATGCAATCGACATCCAATAAATTACCTTTATTCTACATATGATTGCAGGGCCCTTAGTGAGAACAATATCAATACACTCTACATCTCCTGCCATCACCGAGTTTATACCTAAGGTTACAAATGCCTGTGATAATAAAGAAACAATTATTAGCCTGTTTTCAGATCTTAGCAAAGCAATTGATTATCTTGATCACACAGTGTTATTAAACAAATTGGAATCTTATGGTTATAGAGAAATTACATTGAAGGTCTAAAAACTTTGTTAGTAATCGGAAAATATATTTACTGGGTGTAAGCCACAAATATGTTTAAATAATTAAAATTTCTCCCAGGAAGCATTACATTTATTAAAACAATTGTTGTACTCGAAAAATATGAGTCACAGACAATGGAAGTAAGAAGTGGAGTGCCCCAAGGCTCAATTATAGGACCATTATGATTTCTTTTATATGTAAATGATATTTGCAATGTTTCAAAAGTGCTAGAACTGATTTTAATTGCAGATGTGGTTTTGTCTCATCAAGATATTGTATTCCTTCAAGATATGGTAAATGCAGAATTTGATAAACTGGTTGAGTGGTTATATATATATTTAAATTTGCAATCAATATTTCTTTTTAAAAAATGCACCCCCAAAATCAATTGTTACTCAAATAAAAGTTAAAGGTGAGTTCTGGTAATGCGATTGCATTGTGAAAGAAAAGGTATGAAATGGATAAAAAAAATGTTGATCATGTAGCATGTAAGTATTGGTGTGCACTGCAAGCTTCTGGAGTTATCAAAATCATAATAAATTTGGCCCAGTCTTGGTAAAGTAACAAGCACATGTATATGGGACTACACAAATGGTGTCGGGGCTACCTACCTTGATTTCCTTATCTTTCTATGCTCATTACTCAGCCATTATACATTTTCTTCCAAAATTGTTTGGCACATGACATTTATTTGTAATCTTGAAAATTCAGTGTAAGTTTCGTTGATTCTATGACAATTTATTTTCATTTTTTTTACCAGAACTTAAGTTTATCTTTAAGGAATCTTTTATTGTACAAGTCAAACATTTAATATTTTTAGGAGTCACAATTGGTGATAATTAGATTGGAAAGAACACACTGTAGTAATCTGCAATATATGAGCTGAACATGTTGGTGTATTTTATAAATTGATTTTTTTCCCTAAAGAAATATTGATGATTTTATATAACATATTGATATCGCACCACTTGTATGGACAATTATAATAATTACATCGCACAGCCAATACCTTGTCCCTCTTTTTTTACAACCTTAAACTTTTAAGAGTATGCGATATCTATATATATCTATGTGCAATTTGTATGTATTTATGCTTTAAATTTGTTTTACCACATACTACTTTTAAACTATTTTGAACTCAATACAAATATTCATGGCTGCCAGACCAGGTATTTAAATAATTGTCATATTCCAGGGGTAAGGACATTAGTTTCCCAAAATACAATTTTCTTAAGGGGCCCAAACATTTGGAATGATATACCTGTAGAAATTAGACTGAGCCCATCGCTGAATAGTTTTAACAGATTATGTAAATTATATTTATAACAACAAAACTCAAAATTGCATTAACCTATAACTTTAATTTTTCATCAGAAAGATCAATAAGTGCGTGTTTGTGTGTATGGGAAAGAGTGCATGTGTGGACATAATGTCCCTTTTTCCCTTTCTATTAAAGAAATAATTATTTAAATAATGTACATAGTTATTTTGATACAAAGCATGGCTTTCCTGCCTTGTCTCCAAATACCGTCAGAAATGTACATAACCCCCTTGTTCTTCTCCACTAAGTGTTATTAGACACGCCGGCCGAGACATCTGGAACTCTCTGCCCATTGAAATAAGAAATAAGTATTGATCCTGTCGTGTGTAATTCTACTGTATTAAAGATAAACTCCAGTTCTGGTAAAAAAAAAAAATAATAATAATTCTCACAGAATCAAACGAAACTTACACTGAATGTTCAAGATTACAAATAAATGACATGTGTTACATAATTTTCGAAGAAAATGTATACTGGCTGAGTAATGAGCATAGAAAGACAAGGAAATCAAGGTAGTAATAGCCCCGACACCATGTGTGTTGTCCCATATAAAGCTCTCTGTGTACAGTGCTTGTTACTTTACCAAGACTCGGTCAAATTTATTATGATTTTGATGACTCCAGAACCTTGCAGCGCACACCAATACTTACATGCTACATGATCAACTGTTTCTGATCCTTTCCACACCTTTTCTTTTACAATGCAATCGCATTACCAGTACTAAAGTTTATCTTTAATGTTCGTGTGTACAGTGACTGTACATTCAACAATGATGTGTAATCGTCCATGACCTAGCATCGTTTATCCATCCATGAATGAACCTGCATTGAATCAGCAGATGAATTAGATTTATTGTATTATTACCAACGCTCCTTCTCTCCCCTTTCCTTTTCTTCTTTGCAAGTCATTTTTTAAAAATTGTTATTGTTGTATCTAAGTTGAGGGCAGCGGGCACGTCAAGCTACTTTGCTTATTTCTGTAGCCCTCCTGCATCAAATGTATGTTAATTATGTATTCAATACATTTGTTTAATTTCTTTTATTATCTGTATAAAATTATATACACTTAAAAAATTGAATCAACCAATATTATGTTTATGAAAATGTATGATGAAAAAAAAGAAAAATGATGTAGACACAAATAAATCAAATCAAATCAAATCAAAGTATAGAATAAATCTTTTGAGGCTCCCCTACGTAAACAAGACTTATTATTATTATCATTAATATCATATTTTGTTTTATCAATTCTCTGAAAGGGATCAGTAAGGTTTTGGTTATTCATTTTGAGTGACAGTGTGCATATATATTACACTTTATGGCAGATTTATTTCTCATATAATAAAAACTGAAAAATTAAAGTTTAATAGCAAAATTATACTAATTTATTAAGAAATTCTTTATCATTGTTTTCATCCTTGCAGCCGATTGCGGTGACAAGGTGATAGTAACCCACATGGGTCAACATCACAAGACATGGGCATACTCCTTCAAACAGATGGGTAAGAAAGTCATATAGATACATACCTGCAGAGGAACAGTGATAACAGATAACAAACATAATGTTAGATAACAAACATAATTCTCATCCTCCAATGAGATGACTGGTTTCACAGTCCAAGTTTATAATTATACAATAACTTTCATACCTCAGTTCCACCACCAAACTGACTCCACACCGACCCACCGATCTTTGGCCTTTCAGGGTGACATAATTTCTGTTTGGCAGGTGTCAGTCTTTAATCGGTCTCATTGATTTGACTGCGATATTACAAAGTTTATATTATACAATAAATTTCATACCTCAGTTCCACCACCAAACTGACTCCACACCGACCCACCGATTTTGGGCCTTTCAGGGTGACATCATTTCTGTTTGGCAGGTGTCAGTCTTTTATCGGTCTCATTGATTTGACTGGGATATTACAAAGAGGGTCACGGGCCCGTTTCATAAAACTTGTTATTAATAGCAAATTACAATAACTGTTATTAGCTACTGAAATTGTGGCATCTCGTTGGCTGAGAGTTAATGTGTCAGAGTATTTTAGCATTTCTTATTGATAACATTAAGTTTTATGAAACAGGACCCAGGTTGAAAATGTTAAGAGTCTATAGGCAAATGGGTTTTTGGGGGGTCTTGACTTAAAATTGTGGGGCTCATATACACAGGGACCTTACATTTTTAACCTTGAACACATATACCCTTCTTTACATTGAAGCAAATGAGTGAAGTTTCAAAGATTAAACTGCACCTCTGTTTTTATTGGATTAGACATTGTCGGGAACATAGGTCCCCATACCCTGATCCTGCAGGCAGTACTCAGGGATGAAGGAGCTACTGACCTCGGAGGACGCCCTCTGCCATGTCACAAGATCAAGTTCACAAGTACAGGTGAGTCTGAAGTTGTTTTTTTGTCCTATTATACTTTCATTTCATGTGCTGACTTCCAGGAAGGGTGTTAAGTCCAAGCTATTCTGTCACATACGTTACCTTCCACATCTAAGATTTTGGTATAACCTATGTCTGTATCAAGCCGATAGCTTTACGAGAGCTTGAATCAGACAACACATCAAATAAAGATGCTTATTTTTGTGTCAATTAGTGTTCACGATTCCATAATATATTTCAATAATACTTGGTTATGTTTTCGGACAAACCTTTCACTTGCCCTTATACAGACCTAGCATAACACCCTTTTCACTTTCAGTAGGTGATTTTTTTTCTTAGATCAAAATTTGAAGCACCCTTAATTCTTGAAAATACTATCCATTTTTCATGAAACTGAAGATGCTGTAAACAATAGAAGGTGCTTCAATTTTGTTCAGTAATATTCTAATCCGGACCTCAAATGTCATATTTTGTGAGGAAAATGTCGGAAATGCATCCAAAGTGACAGAGGATGGAAACAAAGGACAAGTCTGTGGGGGGGGGGGGGGGGAGTAAATATTGGCCTGAAATATCTGGAACTTGCTATTCTATGATATCAAGAATCTTGATGGTAATCATTTTTTGAATTAAATCAGTATTGGTACACAAAACAAATCAAATTATAGTATACTGTATTTGCAACAGGTTAGGCATCAAGTATTTGGATTGATATCAATGCTTGTTCATTGTGCTTTTTTTTTTATAGAGGGCCCATCAAGCAAGTTTAGCATTGATATCCTGGATCCGCCGTTCAGGGTAGACGTCCCATTCAACATCCCTCTTCTGCTACAAGACGAGTTCAATAATCCCACCAAGCCAACGCCTAACCTCAAACCAGTACTCGAAGCGAGGTATACAATTTTAGATAGATTTCTTCGTCAGCATTTAGGATTTAGTATTGTAATTATCTAATCTAATTATTATTCACAATGTCATCACCCGATCTCAAAGCAATGTAAACTGATCAGGTTTGTCTACCAAAATTTTAAAAATCTGAATTGTCATTATGCAATCAAATACGCTGTCAGATTCTCAAACAAAATTTAAGTACATGCGCTAGCCTTATGAGTGAAATCTATTTTGGGGGAATTGCCATTGTTTAATTAACTCTAGTACTTAATAATCAACAGTTCATAATTTAGAGAAACAAGATTAAGATACAGGGGTTAAGAATATGCCACATGAAAATGGTGGAATATAGAATAAAGAGGAAATTGGGAAGATAATAAGGGGAGGAAAAGAAGGAAGGGCAGCATAAAAATTGAAAGAGTAATGAAATGCTAATAGATTCGGACATTACATATGTAGTAGGCAAACAGAGAAGAAATGGAGGCTATTTAAGAATCGTAAGAAGACCTATTTGTAGAAGTTTTAAAAGGAAGTGTAGTATCAGATTATGAAGAAATACGGAGGGAAGCTAAAAGATTTCTCTTTTCTTTCTGTAGTGGCCTTGTCATGAGCTATGAGAAGGTGGAAATCGAGGGCAACTCTCTTATAGTGAAAGAAGTGAAGGCATCCGGGGTCGTTGGATCGGCTCAAGGAAAGAAGTTCAACATGACCGTGACGATACCTGGACTGGAGATCCCCACTCAACAACTAAAGATCAGAATCTTGCCCGGTAAGCAATGGCAGGTCACTTGTTCAGGTGTGAACTTGTTAGGAGAGAGAGTTTAGCTGGCAGACGATAGACTGCTGGTGATGTTTGATTCGGGTGATGACGCAATTAGAATGATAATGATGATGATGTTGAGGATGGTGATGATGATGATGATGATGTTGAGGATGGTGATGATGATGATGATGATGATGCTGGTGATGATGATGATGACGGTGATGCCAATTATGTTGTTCATGATGAGGATGATACAGATGAGAATTATGATGGTACTGAATCCGATGTTCTTTGGCAAGATATTGAACTTAATTTGCTAAATATATAATAAATGAGATGATAATGAAAATAATAGTCACATTTGTATAGCGCTTAAAGTAGCTGTGCGAAGATATATCACAACATGGGCAAATTACACAGGCAAGGAAAGCTTATATCATTGAGAACACGAACCATTTGTTTCAAAGTTGTGCAAAGTTCAATTAAACACTTCAATTGCTTTTTCCAAGACCCTTCTCACAACTTCAAATCATGGCCTGAAATTGAAATATACGGTTACTGAATCATGACTTCACAATTGGGTCAGGGAGCCGGAGCCTGCGCTATCAAGTACACATACATAGATTTTACACGTGCAAGGTTGCATAGTGAAACTGGACTAACAGTCTTTCAAATTCAAGTAATTAAACTTAAAAATTGCCTATTTAATATGCCATACGTATAATGTAAGAATGAGTAATGCATTCCGATTTTTCGAAATATCTTTTTATTTTTTATGTTATTTGTTGAGACGTCATCGTAAAATGCGGATGATTATGAAGATGATATTCTATGCAGTTCAATCTCTGCTATCAATCCTGAGACTGAAAATCATTATTGATTGATTGATTGATACATTTTATTTCAAAATCAGTAAAAAAACACTAAAAAACAGGTTATAAACATTTACAATGTACATATAAAATTAACTTAAATATGTGAAACAGAGTAATTACATTTAAATACAAATAGTTGGAAAATGAAATAGGGTGTATCAGTAAAAGCCTATGTGGCTTGACAAGTTGATACACCCATTACAAAGAATGAAAAACATTTATATAAATTTCAGGTAGCTGACGGTTACATACTAAATTACATTTAACTTAAACATACTGAGACAGTAAATAGCGCTTGTACTTATTTTTAAAAGAATTTCCAAATTGAGTATTACGTATTAAGGGGGATAATATATTCCATATAATGGGACCAACGAACCGAATAGACTTAAAAAGAGAGTGAGATGTGACCTTTGATTGATGGAATAACTAGTTGTGTCTAGTATTATAATTGTGGACATGGACATTTAAAGAAAACATATTCATCAAGTATTCCGGTAATGTATCTAAAAAGTAACGATGCATAAGTATACCCATTTTTAATCTATTAATATCAAAAACGTTCAACGTTTTAAATTTGTAAAAAAATGGTTGTGATGGGGCCAGATAATCTGCATTTCAGCAAATGCGTATTATGCCTTTTTTTTTTAAGACGGTGTAATATAATTAATTTTGAAGGATAAGGATTAGCCCGGACAATAATACAATACATAACATGGGGTAAAATAAAGGCATTATACATCAAAAATAAAATTCGTAAAGGAATAAAGTGTCTCATGTGACAAAGTAAACCAATATTGCGAGAAATTTTCGAACAAGTATAATTAATGTGAGGATCCCATGATAAATGTTCGTCTAACACTATTCCTAAATATGTAATTGTTGAACAATTCTCTATTTTAGTAGTATTAATAAAAATGGATATATCATTATAAACGTCTGACTTATTTTGGGGATTACGGAACATAACATATTTAGTTTTCAGAACATTCAATGATAATTTATTACATAAAAGCCAAGAATGCACAAATTTTAAATGAATATTAATTGCATTAATCAAGAAAGAAAAGTCTGAGTGTGAAGCTACAAGAGTAGTATCGTCTGCAAATAATACATAATGAAAGAAAGGTGTACATTTTATTATATCATTAATATAGATTAAGAACAGAAGGGGGCCGAGTATCGTCAGGATCTAATTGTTCTTTTACCAACTCTGGCACACAAATTATAGGGAGGGCGGAGTACCAGATTTGAAAAATTGTTTGATGCACTATTCCGAATACAATCCCCATATTAAGTTTATAATTTACACTGACATTTTGCCGGAAATTTAATATTTTTTTAATAAATGTGAAACTGGTGCCTGGCCTCCGAAATTCCCCGCAGTAGAAGGGCGGCTCGGAGCATGGAACTTCAAAGCCAAGTGGAATGTTACAAATCCCATCGTTACGCTTTAGCACTCACGAATGTATTTGAATAAATTACAAGAGTTTCCACTCCTTTCTTACACCTCCCTGGTTTGGTCTCCCCTTTGCATTGTTACAAGAATGTTTGAGTTTGGAAAGAGTTTAAATCCTTCGCACAGCTACTTCAATACTAGTTTTCTAAGAAATTTACATTATAATTATTAATACCCGTATTCAATTGCTAATCTGCACCTGATAGTGTACATGTTCCGAGTAGTACTTTACTCTTTGGAGGCGCCTTTAGCATGATATGTGCACTTTATTAAGCTAGAGCTCTCTTATGTCTGTGCTGTTGTTGATGTTGTTGGGAGTGGTCGATAATGATGCTGTTGCTGCTTTTGTTGGCAATGTTATTATTATTTACATTTTAGAGCAATACATTTTTTGTCTACAGGTGAGCCACACAAGATCATTGTGCCAACGTTTGAAGGAACTGGTGACCTCTGCATAGAGAATGGCAAAGAGTTTCCTATATCTGTGGAGATCAGAGACAGAGCAGGGAACTTCTCTGTGCACCAAAATATTGAAGTCCAGTGCGAGGTATGAGATATTATTTATTTCCATCACAATCTAGCAGGTGCGGTTGCACAGGGAGGGGTGACACTCCCCTCTTAAAACAGCTAAGCAAGGAAAGGAAAGTAAAATGAGTAGAAAGAAGGGCTAAAAACAGAAGTTAGAAGTGGACCCAGGGCATTCGCTTATCCGTATATCCGGTCCAGGCCATGCTCCGAGATTTGGTTTGTTTTCAGGTCAGAATTAGCCCTAATTCGTTTTGATTTAAACAAAAGGCCGATGATCGCTTTACACTAGGATATACAAGTTGCAACGTTCAAAAGTACGTCAGAACTCAGCTTCAGGTCCATCTGTTAAATCATCATGCTGGCCGTTGCACAATATAAAGTGTTTAAAGCTGTTGATTTAAACTGAAGCCCGACGCCAGTGATTGCTGTCGCCTGTCGGCCCATCCCAACTACTGTACTAGTCTTGTATTGACTGATTGTGACAATCAAGTGTTACCTGAGGTACTAGGAATGACATACCAGAATCCGGGACCCTTCTTCAAGAATAGCCACCGGGTCTTTACCTGAGCCATCGAGGGTTTTCATGTGGCGTCAGTACCCCAGAGGCGCCCCCCAAATGATACAATACATAAGTTAAAAAACAAAGAAAAAAAAAATTATCAAAAGTTCAAAACATAAGATAACATAAGGACTAACCTGGCTCTTTCAATTGTTGATGTTGTATGATTATCCCAAATGGTCTAAAGAATATATGTAGTGAAAACTAATGTTTTAATATGAAGAATATATGATTTATGGGTAAAAATCTCAATTTGATTTTCTTTTTTGCATAAATTACTATAAATATGCAAATGAGTGGACTAAAAAAAAAAAACTTCACTTGACATGCATGCGAATTTTCGCGGCGATCGGCCTTTTCACGGCCGAGATCATAGGTGCAGGGTTCTTTAGAAGCCCACCCCCCCCCCCCCCAAGCAATGCAGTTTCAAAATAGCCGAGGCTAGATAGGGTTAAGTGGCAATTATAAAACCTGTACAAATCCATAATCGTCCAACCCTTATTTCTTATTTCATTAGTTTCATGGTGCGGATGGGTTGCCTTCATACAGAGCAGACTGCAGTAACTCAGGAAAGGTTACTCTTACTGGAAACCCTATCTTCATCAAGAACATCTCCAAGAAATCTCACGAGATCACTGCCAAAATTGAACTACCGGTAAGTTGGAAACTTCATAACCGATACTTTGAATGCAACAACTTTTTTCAAAATGATTTCAACCTCATTATTCTCCAATGCATTACAGTTAAGAATTCCTGTCCATGAATGGATTCATTCCTCCTAACATGTGTTATAAGATAGTGATTATTAAAAATATTGAGATTGATTAAAATAATTGATTGATGAAAAAGCAAGTTATCCTTTTAAGGAGTTTCAGTGGACATATAGCTGTACCTCACATTTGAAGGACTACTTGCAGGTCATTTAAAATGTATGTTTGTTGAAGAGTGTTGTTCACCTATATTTTGTTAGAATCGTAGTTATCCTGCCCTGTTATCTGAGCCATTTTACCTCTTATTAATGCATATCAAAACATATATGAACAGAGTTTTTGCTTAATCGAAAAAAGAGCCAAACTGTACTACCGTAGTCAATTTCAATATGGATGAAACATTTACAATGCACATTTCAACATAAAGTCAGAAACTCTTGCGATTTTTTTTTTGCAAATTGTTGATAAGGGCAGACTGAACGTCAATATATTGCAACACCAACAACAAATGGTGTTTTGATTCATTTAGTTAGCGGCATGAACCTATCGCAAATCTGGACCACTTCCAATCTCTGACAAAGTCTCTTGACACGTGGAAATGGTCATCTCTGATTTGATCTTCCCTTAGCACATGAAAGGAGTCAGCTCTGTAGAGAAAGTCATTACCGTCAAACCCAGCTCCAGCGCCTGTAAGATCAAGGTATTCTTCTGTAAAGATGACCCAGTCGAGATAAAACCCCAAGAAGACATTGAGTGGACGGCCGGACAGAATACATCACACATGCGTGAGTAGAGAACAGTTATATTTCAAGGGATATATTATATAGATTATATTATCAATTAGAAACGCTGTTAAAACGATTGATATAGAGCTGATAATATTTAAACATTATATCTGAACAAATTGTAATGATATTGTTTCCAAAGATACGATTTACAAAGAAGATTTCGTTTGTGTTGATTAAAGGGATTGGGTAACTTTGTCTCAGATTTTGAAACAAAATCCTGGATTTAGCTCATGCTGCAACGATAATTATAATCCTTTAGGTCAGACAGGAACCTCAAGACTTTTACAAGCCGATCGCCTGTCTGATCATCAAGATAAATATGATTGGAAATCGAAATTTCATTTTTCGTTTTCCTAACGGTTTTTATGCCACTACAGCCTATTAAGGAAATGGGTATGGTAAAACTGGTCATTCAAAGATTTTTACTTTTTTGAGGCACTTTATGATCATTTTGAAGCGCAATTCGTTTAGGGCTTCAATATAAAACGTATCCGACAGACACTGATAACACGTAGGGCCATGCATCGCAGACTCAAGTTTGTTAAACGATGCCTTTAAAGGGCAATTAAACCCTTGTAATAAGTCGATTTGTACATGTATGTACGCAGAAAAATGACAGAAAAAGAATGACAACATTTTGAAATTAATTGGACCAATAATAATGAAGTTATGAATAAGTCTATGCGAATCTCAAATTGGTAGTTCGGTCAGTTGATTGTGACGTAGGACGTGGATTTACTCTCCCATTTGCCGTGTATACAAATATCATTAATTTCCGTTTTTCTCGTACCCATGGGGCACTACTCAAAATATATTGTATAGCATATTAGTATAGGTCCTCTTAAAAGAATAGACCTCTTGAGCAATGCACTTTTGAAAAAATTAAATTTTAGTAATTTGGTGTGTTGGAACAGATGGGAAAGAACTAGTCCGGCACATAACATCCCATTGACATTACTGCTTCAGCAAATTTGAAGTGCTAATTGCAACTTTCAAAAATCATAATTTTTCTAATCTAATCGGATTAAATTGAAACTTTCATCAGTTTGCTTCTCTGATTTTCTGCTTTCTTTAAGAGTAGTCTATTTGTGTTGGATTTCCCTTCAATCCCAATTTATTCAAAAATCAGGAATTGCCAAATGAAGACAGTATACCGACAGGGAAACGCAGATTTTCCTAGTTCGACCGATTACCCAATCCTATGTTGTAGTTCTCAAAGCTAAATTAAGATAATACGTTACTGATCCGCTATTGTACATCGAGTTGATGGATGCATTAAAAAGATATGTTTACAAACTCGTCCTCGACTATTGAACACTTTAACACAGATAATCATCAAGTATACTAATTAGATAATGTGACGTTATGTGTTTAAAAGTGGCAAATGGGAGGTGGAAAAAAGGGTATCTGTGTAACTAACGCCTCTATTAAAGCATACTCACGTATCTGTGTATGAGACTTGTAAAGTATCCCCATCAGAAATGTGAGACTTGCTGTGGTGGATTTAAAAAAGGTAGTTTACCACATGTTGATTCAAGGCTATACCGTTATCTAATGAGAGCCTTCTGCAGAAACTTGATTAGTTTGGGTAATCCACCAGCAGTTTATGGATTCTTTTCTTTGTTATCTTATATTTTAGTTGTCCTCTTTTGTATGTATTCTTTGTTATTGTTATACTCCTTTTGGAAAGGTTATACAATTTTAAAAAGAATAAAATTAAAAAGTACATTTTATTCTTTGTCTGTTAGGTTTTACTCTGTATGACGAGGGTGAAAACCAGATGAAGATCACCAAGGAACAGGCAAGCAAATTCAAGTTCACCTGGTTACGCACCTTCGACACCTCCACCGTCATGGAGGGGAACTTGCCCCCTATCAAGGTCCCAAAATCGGTGGGAGATATCAAGTTCTGTCAGCTGAGACTCACAGATGGATCGGGCCTGGAGTTTTCCTTCAACATCAAGTGAGTATTGAGTAAAACAGATGCATTTACTTCAACGACGTGAAGATATGACAATCAGGATTGCACTCTGTATTACAAAAGCTTTAAGTGATGACCTACATTAACAAAATACTATTATTTCAGCTGCTTATAGAATATTTATGTGGGCAATCAACAACAAAAGACCTAAAGCCACTGCTATAACTACCCTGTATTTTTTTTAACACATCCTAAGTGAATAAAACTCCACCTAACTAAATTAACAATACAATCAAAACAAGTTTGTATAATATCCGGGAACATTGTTGGTGGGTTTTTAATGGTTAGCAAGGACGCATGATGAGTCAACGGAAGAACATTGACCAAGAAACCAGGAAGTCTAGGGTTCGAAGCCAAGTCGATTCTCTAGTGCCCTTTTTATGCCTCCGCAACGAAGTAGTCAGAGTCATTGTGTTTTGGGGGTTGTCCGTCCGTCCCGTTCTCGAGATAGTCTTCAATTACCAACTCCCTCTGAGAAGACTTAAATTCGTTGTTCCACTGGTTGCTTACCTTCAAGCATGTACGTGCTCTTAGTAGTCGGGTCAAACAAACCAAAAATGAATGTTTAAAATCTTAACAACTGTTATATTTGCGCTTAGTGCCTAGTACCCTTTGGTAGGGCATAAATCCTCGAAACCGAGTCAATCGGAGAAGACCGTCGGTCCCCTGTTTGCTTCCTTACAATCATGCAAATGCTTTCCAAGCAGTCAGGTAAAACAAACAACCATAAATGTTTGAAATCCTTACAATTGTTATTTTTTCAGGCCAATCCCTGGCGAGGCCAAGCACATCAAGTGTCAAAGCAAAAAAAGTGTAAAGGTGAAGCTTGGAGAGATCTTGGATGGTGATATTGTCGTCCATGTCACTGATGAACATGGGAACATTATAAAGAAGGTAAGAGAATAAAGACGAATAAGTCCTAAGAACATGTTCAATTCATAAAGTTTGTACCATATTGCATTATACATAAGCTGTAGAGCCACTTGAAACATGGATGCTATGCCCGGCTCCAAAGTCAAAGGTACCTTTTTTCAAAGAAATTCTGTAGCATCGTCACTTTACTCATCAAAATTATGTGCCCCATAATTTATTTTGCCGGATAGCTTTTTTTTTTCTTTCAAAAGTTATTTTCAAAATTGAGATAATGCCTTCGATGACAATCAACAGTTCTAAATCGACATGCAGCAATATCATATCACTAAGAATCTCATGTTCCTTCTACAGCTCCCTCATGATTCCCTGAGCAACCTCAGTGTGAAGGCAGAAGATCTAGACACCAAAGTCCTGCAGAAAACCCTTCTACCTAATGTGGGCTTCAGTCTTGGGGATATCAAGTTTGACGGTTCAATAGTAGGGGACAGGCCGGTCTTGGTGAAATACAACGACTTCACAGATCTCATCAGTTTAGAGGTGCTTCCTGGCCAACCGGCGCAGCTGCTTGTGATGGGCTGGATGCCAGAGGAGGTATGGTGGCTAGGGGTTAGATAACACATGCTCCAGTCAGTATTACGACACTTGCTCCAGCCACAATTGCTTTGTGTCAATGTTGTGCAATAACAAAAAATCAACCTAAACCCTAACCCTAAATCTTTGATGAAATAAGTCCAGAAGCAATTGTCACTAGAGAATATGTCGGAGCACCACGCCTCTGGTGACAACTGCTCAGTAGGCCATATCCTACACTTACCTAATTTCTAACGTCATCCCTGGACTAAGCACTATACCTAAGCCTAAACCTAAACCTTACCTAAAACCAAATTGTAACTCTTACCATACATCTTTGATGAAATAAAGCCTGGAACAATGTCTGTCAGATCACCTGGTAGGGGAAGGTTTGGCTGCTGCCTTGGAACTTGGGTATGAGTAATTGTTTGTACGGGGAGTTGAAGGCGCTAAGAAATATGTTTTGGACAATGGAAGGGATGTAGATATTTGTACGCGGTGATTGTAGTGGATGCAGAGACGAATGATTGTTAGATGGTGGTGGCGGAGTAGATGATTACGTTAATAATGTTTGTCATGGTGATCATGTAGTCTGAGGTCATTGAGAATGCTGAGAAAGATAACAATGATGACAAAGAATCCATAAAGTATCAAATATATATATTTGTTCATCTTCCCTTTCAAGACACTGATAGCATATGACGGCGCCAAGATCAACAATCCATTGGGCTTTCAAGTTTGTGATAAATCTGGCAATCCTATCTCCGATGTCACCACACCTATCTCACTGCAGTATGACAAGGCATTAAAGGTAAATGTTGTATTTCACCATTTTATTAAATGTCTTCTCACATTTTTAAAGAAGAATGTGAAATTTTCAATGAATCAGTGGTTCCTAATCTTGTTGCTGTAAAGGCCCAGTCCCATATAGGGGACGCATGGGGTACGCAGTACCCCACCATACTACTACATACATTAAAATAAATATACGGCGGATAGCCCATTTCAGGCCTATTAACAAAATACGCCTGTTCTTACATGGGGTCTGGATAAAAAAGCTATTACATAAAAATCCAATATTTTATACAATCACGGGGAAGTAAAAATTTAAATACAAATACCAAGGCAGCCGCATTGCAAACGCAAGGCCATCGTACGCCCGACGTATGGTCACTGTGGAATCGCTTTACGGCATGGCTACGGCGTGTCTAATTGCTACGGCGAACCTTGAAATGAAAAAAAGTTATAACTCCGCGTTATAATCCCACGGCGACCCGTTCGGCCCGTGGAGATAGGGATACGCCCTAAGGTGACCCTGAGGCCACTGCAGAATATCTGCGGCCGCTGCAGATATCTCTCGATTTCGGGGGCGTGTGGCTGCCGTATTTAGCCGTAGAGCAAATGTGACTTAGGTATTACCGGCCCCAACCCCCAATTAACTCACTGACATGCGCCCGCTACGGTGATTCAACTCCGTTACATTATTTTGTGTTTGTTTTTTCTTTTCATGATTGTAACAAGTCTCGTCATCAAATTTTTCTGCATGCAGGTATTGTCAACCGCGTCACTGACAGCAATGCCATTCGAAGGTGGTCAAGTGACTTTCGGGAAACTTACCTTATCCGGTCCCTAGTGAGTAGATTTATGTTATCTATGAAGTAGGGTGGTACATTTCAGCAATGTGAAGTGTCATTATTTGATGATTAACCCTGATGGCAGTTGTGCTAAAAAAAAAGAGTTATACACAATGTTTGCAGACCACTCAAAAAGCAAAACACAATTCTGCTTCTTAAGGAAGCTTAACAAATGTGTGTACTGTAACTGCTAGTGTTTGAGATTGTTTGCATGACCATGTGTGAATGAAAAATGAGTCAGAAATAAATCTTTAAAAACAAGAGGAATTTGCCCTTTCATAATCTACTGCTATGCCATCAGTGACTATACCACCGGGCTACTTTTTTTGTCCAAAGCTCAGCCATTTTACAATATATACTTCCACGAGAGGACGTGACATGACCTTTGGCTAATTTCATGAGGGGCATAACCCTGAAGGAAAATGATCGCCTCCACATCACTAAAGGTACCATAGTTTAACAAGAATTTCGAATAAAGGCAGTATATACATGTATGTGATTTATAATAATAATAATAATCTTTTAAAGTCCATTCCAAATTTTATTAAGTGAAACCGAAAAATAAAAATTCTTTTTGCCCAATTGAGCGCGAGCCCGGCAGCCAGTGAGCGGCGCCAGATCGACGTTGCTCTATCCCTTATTGGTGAACGCCAAACAAGGTAGCAGCAACTCCCGTCTTTTGGTATGACGCGGTCGGGTTCGAACCCACGACCTCCATGTTGTGAGTCGGACGATCTACTGACTGAGCCAACATCTTTGACAGAAGCCGATATCTATTTATCTACTGATGATCATCTGCATCTCACTGTACCGCAAACAATGATGAAGAAGTGATCAATTTGCATGCATATCAAACACGTAATGATGGCATCATCACATGCTGGTGCCTTAAATCGTAGATACACGCAAATTTATAACGACACAATACAGTATGCACTTTACCAAGACACCAAATGTTAGACCTGATGGGAATTGTATATGATCACCTGATGCACAAAGTCAATGGATCAATCACGCAGATTCTTTGTACGACAGATATCAGATAATTTTAGAAACAAACATCTCATCTTTCTCAATTATCTTGTTTCCTGACAGTGGGAAGTACATGCTACATGCAAAGATGTCCATGGAAAGGTCATCCCTAATGAGTTCTGGTCTCGCTGTCCAACTCAAGCCAGATCCCAATAAGGCACAAAAACTTCAGTTGGACTACAAAGAGGGGAGTGTCTACATTGCTGGGGATCATTTTCCAGGTTAGTAATATAAAGGGGGTGAAGCATGATGTCAACGACACGATGAAGATGGTGTTTGTGACAGTGGTGGTGTAACTACATTAAACTCTGACATTGTCTGTGGTAGTGGGGATGAAAGTATTGAACCCCCCCCAAGGGCGTTTCACCTTTTAACTTTACGATCTCCCGAGAAAAACCACACTTTCACACAATAAGGTTGTACAATTAAATATCAGCGATTTAATATGGGTAATCAAAACCAATAATCAGGGTTTAAATAATCATTTGGGCAAACAAAAAATACACACAACATACAAATGTCAAGGGGAGCGGACAGCTTTCCTATACGTCAATAATCAACACATAAATAGCAGTGATTACTGGATCAAACGGGAACAATCAATCTCCAGTATATTACAAAAAGCGATAAATAATAAACATGATTAAAGCGTCACAAGAGAACAAGAAACTCACCTCGCGGTTAATCACTGTCACGATCAAATGAATACACAAATATACAATCATATAAAAGCAACAAAAAGGATCATCAAATAATTCAGCAAAGCGTTCACACCAAATCAGCATCCACGGCGAGGTCAGGAATAATGATGCTGACAATGGAGACGGTGATGGTGATGTTGATGACGCAGACAATGTTGAAGTCAATGGCGGCGTTGAAGACGGTGATGACGTCGATGATGAGGACCATGATGACGGTGATGTGATGACGACGACTATGTCGGGATGATGGGGATGAAACAGTCAATAGACGAATTAGTGATGATGTCGATGACGATGAAGATGACAATGATGCTGGGATAACGATGACGATAATCAAAGAGTCAGCACGACTCAACGGACTACAACGAAGAGACAGATGTGAAAAAAATAAAACAAGACAAAGTGTTCATATTTGGTTCTTTAACTTCAGATTTAAACAAATCTGAGAATAAACATTATTCGGAGTTTCTGTTTCACAAAAAATAATGTTTTACTGATAATCGTTAAGATTCTGAGGACGACGGTGCGGTCTTCCAGGACGAATTGGTTGAGATGACGTAGCGAGATTGTGCTTCCTGAAATGACGCGTGACGCGAACCAAATAACCAACCTTGAATTGCGGTTGATGAGCGCGACGGCATTGAACCGTATACACTTTTGCTTTTTCTTGGCATTTTTGCGATTCCTGACGCTCTCGCTTTCATGCTGGCACTGTATAGGAGGTTTGAGAACATTCAACCCCAATTGAAGATTGTGCTTGATCATGAGTTCTGTTGGTGTCTTCCCTGTGAGCGCGTGTCAGTTAGAGCGAATGTACGAATATTCCATACAATCAGCTTCGTCAAACGTCCTTCCTTCCGCTAGAATTGCTTTCAGACTTTGCTTGATCACGCAATTTAGCCGCTCAACCCCACCATTTGCTTGGAGGTTGTAACGATGTCAGGTTGTAATGGATGCCGTATCCTGCGAGGAATTTCTCAAACTGATCGGACACGAATTGCGGAACGTTACCTGTTGTGTTTGTTTCTGGAAATCACTGTTTCACGACAGTTCAGCTTCGTGCGAACAACGCCGGGATGCCCTTCGTGCGCTACTTGCAACACTCCAGGTTGGAGCGTTTTGTGAATGACTTGAAAGTACGGAACCAATTATTTGATCATCCGAAATTTCTCGAGGCCATGTCGTTTTCAGCTAATGGCTGACCTTTTTCAAGACAGCATCCTCGTTGGATTCTGCATCCATGTCGTCTTACGTCACCAAATTTGCAATCGCGTTTGCGATTACTGCCCGTAACGAACTCTTCAGTGCCATGCGTCACGATACAATCGCTGTCGATTGGCTCTGTGTAATCACTATCGCTTCACTTCTTGTGATCGCGATTGCTTTCGCACGCTGTGGTGGATGAGCGACTCAACATGTCTACAACCGAGTTACGCGGACCGGAATTGTACTCGACATCAAAGTACTGGTGAAGGCGGTCCGACCAACGATATATGCGTAAGGGTCGAGGGCATGATCAAGATGAGCTAACAGGTTTTTTCAGCGCTTGATGGTCCATGCCCAATGATTCCATCAGACTCGGATGTGTTTAAGTTCGTGTAAAACTTCCTCCCGGTTGTACTGACAACGGAAGTCTGCTCAGTCCTTGATAAAAAGGGAAACTGACTTCACTGCTGTCTCCATCATGTAGGGGTTGAAGGTTCGTACATGTTACATTTCTTATCCTAGGCAGGGCGTTCCGCGAAAAGGTGGCACACAATTCTGAACACAATTTCTTGCGTGTTTGTTGCTGTCTTGGATTGTGTATTTTATTGACACCCGCTGTACAGGTTTTGCTCTGCCAACACCAATACTCGCTGGTTGTTATCAATCTAGACATCTGGTATCTTACATGGCAATCTCAATCTGGACTGTTATTTGACTGCTTTTTCTAATTTAAGAGTATCATCGTCCACCAGCAATTACCCAACCTGTGGTGGACTTTTTATTTTTTCTCGAAAAGCTGGTCTCTCACCAACTTCTCTCTTTTCTACAGTCAACGACAATACTCTATAGTATTGCAACATACTGTGTTACAAGCTCTCCTTGTCCATGTGAGCATTAATTGTCTGAAGTTAAATCACTTCGGGAGAACACCTGTCTTTGGACCAAAGTAGTCTTTGAGTGCTTGTAATGCGAGCTCGTGTGTGTACAGGTCATTAGATACTATGCATATTCCTCTGCCCTTCCGTACCCAGGCAATGCCATTGGACTAATATTGCCTAGCGGCGGTCGTCACGGACGCTGTCCCTGTCAAACTCACTGGCTACCAGTACCAGGTAGGTTTTAAAACCGAAATCCACCTCGACAAGCTCACTGGCAGCTCACTGGAGGTTCTCCTGGCGTTACAAAAAATGCAGAAGGTGCAGATATGTTTGAGGTTGCCATCCTCGTTGCCAAATTTTTTGTTTGACCAGTTGGAGAGAACTCAAATAAACGAAATTATACCAGAAATTACCATGTGTATTGTTTCTTTATTCCAGGTGCATGCGTGATGAAATTGTACAAACGAAGAATCATAATAATGCCCTCAAGAGTGCAATACCATTTAGTTGAATATGCAACGAAGCTGATGTTATTGGAGATGATGAAGAATTTGATTATGATGATAACGATCATGATATTAAGGGTGCATGATAATGACACTAATAAAAGGGTTGAACAAAGAGTGAGAACATCAAGATGGCAAGGGTAGCAATCATAATGATGAACTTATTTGTTGTACAGAAATAGCAGGTTGTAATTTGTGTTTTACTCAACTAGTTGCCTCAACATTTTTTAACTGTAACAAATAAAAACTTGATCTCCCAGATTTTGACATCTCTGTAATTGCTGCTGATGAAAGCACCATGACCAACATCCCTCACAAGATCTCCATGAGGTTGTGGGAGTCTGCTACCAACGATCAACACTTGGGACCGCCACCAACGAGGGCACAAATTATAGACATGGACAAGCCAAGTGAGGAGGATAGGGAAGGACATTTCTACTGCAGGTGAGAAACAAAAAACGAAATCTCTAAAGATTACTTCTACAAACTCATATTCTTGCTTACCTAGGGCAGGCCTTCACATTACCTATTTGGTAGGTGGTCTGGATTGAGATTTTAGGGTCCGTTTTGATGAGCTATTTCTTAATTTGAAAAAAAATTGGTCTGGACTGATCTTAATTTTGTGTTAAAGCTGCCTGTTGGTGTCAAGCCGTGCCTAGTGGATATGAAAACATGTTGTCAAGCTTGCAAAGTAAGATTGGGTTTGTTAAATCCTGAGGCAAAGGACAAACCATTACATTATTACAAAATACGCTTTTAGAATTTCAGCCAATCAAATTAGTGTTACTGTGTAGTTGACTGAAACAGACTCTTGCCTCTTGACCATCCAGTCATGTCAGAACAAATTTGAATCATTCACATCAAATTTTGTAGTATGTACCTTTGTATCATCTACAAATCACGTTTCATCAATTATTATCTCTATATCACTATATATTAAAACATTTTGGACCACAATTTGACTGTAAATTTTAGTGAAAGACTTGATTAAAAGTTATCTATGAATTATCTCCTTAATTAACAAAAAAAGATGTGATAAATGATGTGAAGGTAATGAGAAGTACACATCTTTTTCCTAAACAATAACCAAAAACTAAAGAGCTCTAGATAGATAATATAATACCTCCATCAATTATTGTTTTTACGTTGTAGAAAACACAAGCTACCCCAAGAGGCCCGCATGCATTGGATCATCTTTCAAGCTTCCCTAAATCAAAAGATGCTCTACTCTGAACCGGTGAGTAGGAAAATAGTTGGGATGGGGAGGGGAGGGGGGGGGGGGTGGTAATAGAAGGTAACCCTACAAAGGTACTAGGGTACTACCTTGTTTCACTGGGAATGTCCTACACCAACCGAATTCCTCATGGCGGTCATGCGGCAGTCATAGATTTCGTACAGTGGGAGTCAAACTCCCCCACCCCCTTCCCAGTAATAATAGTGATTAAGGTTGTTATGACAAATGGATACAGTCTGTAATACACACAATTTCAAGACATTGTGCAAGATGTTATCAATCCTCAATTCCAGCATAGTTATGTGTGTTTTGTATGGCTTTCATATTAACTGGCCTCGGTCTACAATCCAATAGATTGTAGAGATCACATAAGATGTTTCCCGTCCTCAATACCTCTGCTCGTATTTGTAACTGTGTTTTTTCTTGAACCCATTAAGATTGGGTTTGACATCCAGCCTGGTCCACCAGTGAAACTGAACCCAGAGGTAACCCCGCCCACTCCCACGGTATCCGATACACCGCGAGCACACAGCAGGATTATCATCAAAGCTCTCAAGCTACAGCTCGTGGTAAGTTTTTTCTTTTCTCTGACCACGTTGCCCCATATTCGGGTAAACATTGAAAATTGAGCCAGGGTAACTTGGGCTCGAGTCTATTGAAATGGGTTGAATAGGGATGTCATATAAAAAATATAAAAACGTCAGATTTCAAGCTCTGGTATCTGTCTGTTTCAGGCTTTTGGTTTGTTAGCCTATTTGGTCTTTAACACATGAGGAAATGCAATTGCTCAGTGGTAGAGCAGTGGTCTCATAATTTGTAGGTCCCGGGTTCAAAACTAAGTCAATGTGCTTGTGCCCTTTGGAAATTACATCAATCCTCACTACCAAATCCCTCGGAAAGGACTGGAAGCGATCAGTCCCCGGGTTGCTTATTTACAAACCTACACATGCCTTCTTAGCAGTCTGGTATACCTACGTCAAACGTGGGGTTCAAAGCTAGTTGAGTAAAACTAAGGGACATCCTTAGTTAATCTTCACCTTCTTTGATATCTGGACTGCCCTCTTGCAAATTGCTACCGATCATCCAACTTACAAAAACATGTTAGCCAGCTTATGCATTTCAATTTTTTCGTGGTGCTTGTAGGATGAATTTGGGAATGTGACTGGCAAAGGTTTGACAGGTAACATTGAAGTTCATATGAAGGGAAAAGATGGAGCGGAACTGCCTAAATTCCAGGGCAATAGGAGTATGATGCAGTTCCCGCTGGATAACGGCATTGGCTCCATACAGGTGAGTCTCGTACAACTCCTTCCTCTCACCCTTCCTCCACCCAATCCCTTCCTCATTCCCCTCCCTCTCCTAGCCCTTCCTTCTACTCTTCCTTTTCTCTCTCCCTCTCACCTTGTCTTTCTTCCTCCTCTCCTTCTACTCCGCCCCTAGAAGGTTGCCAACCAATGACAATTACAAACAAAGCAACTGTGTGTTCGCTGAATAATTCCTATTAGGTTTGAAATGTTTTAGTCAGGACATACATGTAGTTGAGCTTTCTCCATTTCATATAAATATACTTCAAACAAAACATTGTTGTGTTAACTATAATTAAACTAATATTTTATTTCAGGATATTCTAATCCAAGAGAACACGCCAGGACATGATGGAAGTGAGTACAAATTACACTTCATACTGAAGAGCAAGGGACTTGTAGTGATGCCGTACATTCAGCCATTTCTGTTTTATAAAGGTAAGCACAATATGAATATGAAAACACCTGCCTTCTTTAATAAAGCGCGTCTCCATTACCTGACCAAAGTGCTTTCAGTGTTATGAATACCCCGGTCATTGGTGATTTATGATTTTGAAATTGTACTCCTCTTGGGATGAAAATGAATCTACTATAACTCTTTAGAATGGCTGGTTACCCGCAATTTTATTTTCATTTTCTGATAGGGTATGAATTTAAGATGCGATTTCATGTATCACATTTGCTGTTAGAATGCTTTGACGTTTAACAAAGTGCTACTTAAAGGAAAAATATTGAATTTGTTTTGATTAGGTAATATTTACCATTGTTATTTTTGTATATATCTCGTCTATCCCTAATCTGGTGACTCCCATATTTTATTATTTTGAAGCTGAGACTTTACAAGTTTACTACGATTCAAGTTTTGATCACAAGACGAGATCGCGGTCAAAATTCCGATTTCAAATGAAGAAATCTGCCATTATGGTTTCTACTTGTACATGCCATCAGTGGCAAAAACGTAAGGGGGACAGAAAAACCCCCGCATCACCACCACTTTCATATGTAACATGCAGGCCCCGCTGAATGTTTTACAAAGTGGGGGAGGGGCTAAAGTATTTAGTAGAGCGTAGCGAGCAAGGCGAATTGGGGCAGACCCGGCTGGGTCAAGTGATGGAGCCCCGGAGCTCACAGGTTTTAGGCATTCAATTACGGTCAGATGAGCATATTTTGATACCTTATTTGTCAAACTGGCAGGTCACTAATTGACAAAGGGTCGAGGGGTGGAGCTCCATGAAACTCAGCGATTTTAGGCATGAAATTACGGTCAGATGAGCATCCAGACCCCTGGTGGGGTCCAACGGGCAAAGCCCCCGCAAGCTAAGGAGTTTCAAGGATTAAGTTATGGTCAGATGAGCATATTCCGTACCTTATTTGTGACACAAGCAGGTCACTATTTGACGTGGAGTCCAGGGGCGGAGCTCCCAGAAGCTCAGGGGTTTTAGGCATTAAATAATGGTCAAATGAGCAAACAGGGGCCAGCCTCAGGGCTCTTGGTGGAGTCCAATAGGGGCAGAGCCCCGGAAGATCAGGGTTTTTGTAGGCATTTAATTATTCTCAGATGACCATCGAGGGACCCACCTTAGGGCCCCCGATGTGGTCTAGGGAGCAGAGTCCCTACAAGCTCAGGACTTTTAGGCATTAAATTACGGTCAGGGGGCCCGCCACAGGGCTCTTGGTGGAGTCCAATGGGGGCAGAGCCCCCGAAAGCTTGTTTTTTTTAGGCATTTAATTATGCTCAGGTGAACATCGAGGGGCCCGCTTTAGGGCTCTTGGTGGAGTCCAATAGGGGCAGAGCCCCGGAAGATCAGGGTTTTTGTAGGCATTTAATTATTCTCAGATGACCATCGAGGGACCCACCTTAGGGCCCCCGATGTGGTTAAGGGTGCAGAGCCCCCGCAAGCTCAGGGGTTTTAGGCAATTAATTACGGTCAGGTGAGCATATTTTAAAGACTGAATCTCCCATGCATTGAGTTTCTACATGTGTTATGTCTCAATCAAAGCGGCAGATCACCTAATTCGTCTCCTTGACGAATTCAATGTCTAGTTATTATTATAATTAATCCATGAGATTCAATTTCTATTCCTGTACCCAGATTCCGAGAAGCAGCAACGGATGTCTCAGCTGTTCAAGGAGAGAGACACACTCAGTGCTTCTATCAAGGCGTACAAAGGGCAGTTTGAAAAGGAACAACAGCATCTACAGATGTTGAAAGGTAATGGCTCACAGGAGCACGTCTAGGATATTTTCAGGAGATGGAGGGAGTAAGTTGTGATTCTGTGGAAAGAGAAAAAAAAGGGAATAACAAGGACAAGGAATAAAAAGCTCCATCCAGACCATTTGCTTACAAGAGCCCATTTCCCCGAACACACACACACACACACAAACTAGATTCTAGGACAACCATCCCCTCCCCAAAACTATCACCTCTGAATAACCACCACAGGAAAGAGCTACCCCCCCCAAAAAAAATGTAACTAAATGAATACCCCCCCCGTTGTATATGTGTATTAATTCAATAATAAAAAGTTAAGAAATGTGTTATTCTGTTATTCTATAATGGGACCAATGTTTGCAAAACTTGAATAGAATTTTCCATTAACAATTTCTTAGTTTTTATGCGTGCATCAAAAGTGGGACCGGAGTTATTTTGTTTACATGTTAGTCATACTTATCTACAATAAGAATTCAAAGACCCAATATGAAATATGGGTTATTTTTTTAATGTACCCGTAGGGAATTGCATATTTATCGTTCCATTCATATTTTGTGCGCTTTTTTGGACAGAATCTGCTGAGGATGCTGCTAAGGATGAGCTCAAGTTAGGAAAAGAGTTGAGACTACTGGGAGTGATATTCTTGGATGCACAGATAGCAACGGTGAGAACACAATTTACCTTAAAGGCAGGAACTATCATTAGAGAATTTACAACATTTTCTTTCCACAACTGTTGTATCGTAAGACTGAATTATTGCAATTGGCTATTAAAAGTATCTTGCTGCAGAGATGGCTGCCATTGATAAAATAGTGAAAGCCCGTGTCGCAGAAGTTGCTGGGGAATGCTTGCTAAACCTAATCTTGAGGTCCGGTGATGAAATAGCATTTCTAGAGTCTTTCGAATTAATCATCAAAATATGTCCAAACAATCATGTGTTGGAAATCAGCTTCCCTGGAGAGCAAAACTCAAATTTGCACTTTTTAAATATAGCAAATTATAAGATGTGCAGGGGGAAGAATCGAAATAATAATTGAAGTGGTACATGTAATTCCACGCAAAAATAGTTGGAAGGGGATTAAAAGCATAGATATATGTAAATGGCCACTTGAATAAAGCAAATTTTCGTCATACAACAGAAAACTTTATAAAATGAGTAGTTTATGTCAGATTTTTAGGGTGAGTTCAAGCGACAGTTTTTCACCGGAGAAACACGGTTTTCAAAGACGTTTAGTTTAAAGTTCTATTGTGATAAACACATGCCTCTAAAAGAAAGATCTTTAATTAACAACAATATAAAAAAAAGCCTTGGATAACACGGGCTCTTTTAAAATCTATTAAGAAAAACAAAAATCTTTTATAAACGATTTCGTTTTAAGCCAACGTGTGTGAATGGAGCAATATATAAGAAATATCGTAATAAGTTAAATACGCTTCTACGTTCTGCTAAAAGAAAATATTTTCATGAAAAATTTGACAAATTCAAAGGAAATTTAAAGAAAACGTGGCAATTTTTAAACGAAATTCTAGGTAGAAACAAAACATCAAAAGCCAATGGAATTATTCACCAAGATATCAAGGTAGAAGATCCGTTTGATGTGGCAAATATATTTAATGATTTCTTTTGTGAGTGTAGAAGATAACCTTACACGATCTTTACCAAATTCAAGTGCAAAATTCTCTGACTATATGCCTTAAATGTCTGAAAAATCTTTGTTTTTTAACCCTATTACCGAACATGAAGTTGTTGATGTTATAAAGAATATTAGTTCCGGAAAGAGCCCTGGATACGATAACATATCTCCCGATATTCTTAAACCTAGTGTATATTTCATTATTAAACCCTAGACTTACATATGTAATATATCTATACAAACCGGCGTCTTTCCTGATTAGATGAAAAAAGCAAAAGCTATTCCTATTTATAAGAAGGGTGGTAAATTTGACTGTAATAATTACAGACCAATATCTGTTTTGCCATTGTTTTCTAAAGTTCTCGAAAGACTCGTATATAATAGATTGTATAATTCTTTTATCATTAATAATTTGTTTAGTCCTAACCAATATGGTTTTAGGAAGAACTGTTCAACTGAATTTGCATTGATTGAACTTTATGACCATATTCTTAAATGCATTAATACAAACAAACATGCAATCACTATTTTCATGGATCTATCGAAGGCGTTCGATACTTTCTCACACCCAATACTGTTATCTAAGTTATCATTTTATGGAATAAGAGGCTTACCACATTCTTGGTTTTGTAGTTATTTAAGAAATAGGAAACAGTTTACTGTATATGATGGTCAATCATCAAATTCTAAAATGATTTCATCCAGTGTTCCTCAGGGGAGTATACTCGGCCCACTTTTATTTTTAATATATATTAATGACATAGTAAACTGTTCAGATTTCTTTAAATTTGTCTTATTTGCAGATGATACGTCACTGATAGCCTCTGATGTAAATTTTAATTCATTAGTCCGTAAGATTAATATAAACCTGGACCATGTGTATAATTGGCTTGTTTGTAATAAATTGTCATTAAATATTTTGAAAACTAAATTTGTAATTTTCAGGAATAAACAAAATAACAGACCTGACTACTCTGACGTAAAACTGTCACTAAACGGGTCAAAGTTGAAACAATGTTCTACTTTTACATACTTAGGCGTACAGTTAGATGAATTTTTAACATGGGACTCTCACATTAATGTAACTTATAGTAAGATATCAAAAATTACTGGGATAATGAATAATGGGAAATGTATATTAACACCTAAACTGCTATTTACCATGTATAATACTTTTATTTTACCTCATTTTATGTATTGCAATGTGGTATGGGCTTCATTAAATTCATCTAAATTATCACGAATACATCGTCTTCAAAATAGAGCACTTCGAATTTGTGCCAATGCTCATTATCTAGCCCCTTCTTTACCTTTATTCCGCCGTTTTTCAACATTAAATGTGTATGACACAAGTTTTTTACGAAACGCCTCCCTCCTTATCTTATTCAAATGTTTTGTTTAAAAGAAAATGTCCATGCTTACTCTACTCGACAGTCAGCCAAATTCCATCTCTGGAAAACAGAAACTAATATACTTTCAAAATCAGTTCGTTACCTTGGCCCCCATTATCTGGAATTCCTTGTCTTCTGACATTCAACACACACAATTCAATGCACTCTTAAAAAAACGAATGAAAAGATTCCTTCTCTCTAAATGATCAAATTAACCAATGTCAATTTACCTTGCTACTCAGCTTTGTAGAGTGCTGGAGTGTGGCGTCGCAACGGTCACACCCCTCATTATTCATAATTCATTTGTAAACAACTATTTTTATGCCTCCGCCACCGAAGGTGGTGCCGGAGGCATCATGTTTTCGGGTTGTCCGTCCGTAAGTCCGTCCGTACGTCCGTCCCGTTTGACCGTTATCACAATATCTCAAGAGCCATTTAAGATTTAATCTTAAGACTCGGGAATAGTATTTATCACCATAGGAAGACGATCTGATTAGATTTTGGAGTACGTAGGTCAAAGGTCACAGGTCACAGAGGTCAACTTATGAAATTCCTTGTATTGAGTTTGTTAGCGCGATATCTCAAGAACCATTTGAGATTTAAACTTCAAACTTAAGGATAGTATGTATCACCATAGGAAGACGATCTGATTAGATTTTGGAGCACGTATGTCAAAGGTCAAGGGTCACAGAGGTCAACTTATGAAATTCCATACATTGAGATTGTTATCATGATATCTCAAGAACCACTGGAGATTTAAACTTCAAACTTAGTGATAGTGTGTATCACTATAGGAAAACAATCTGATTACATTTTGGAGCACGTAGGTCAAAGGTCAAGGGTCATAGAGGTCAACTTATGAAATTCCATACATTGAGATTGTTATCATGATATCTCAAGAACCACTGGAGATGTAAAAACTTCAAACTTAAGGATAGTATGTATCACCATAGGAAGACGATCTGATTAGATTTTGGAGCACGTAGGTCAAAGGTCAAGGGTCACAGAGGTCAACTTATGAAATTCCATACATTGAGATTGTTATCATAATATCTCAAGAACCACTGGAGATTTAAACTTCAAACTTAATGATAGTGTGTATCACCATAGGAAGACAATCTGATTAGATTTTGGAGCACGTAGGTCAAAGGTCAAGGGTCACAGAGGTCAACTTATGAAATTCCATACATTGAGATCGTTATCGCGATATCTCAAGAACCACTGGAGAGTTTTCACTTCAAACTTAATGATAGTATGTATCACCATATCATAATATCTCAAGAACCACTGGAGATTTAAACTTCAAACTTAATGATAGTGTGTATCACCATAGGAAGACAATCTGATTAGATTTTGGAGCACGTAGGTCAAAGGTCAAGGGTCACAGAGGTCAACTTATGAAATTCCATACATTGAGATTGTTATCATGATATCTCAAGAACCACTGGAGATTTAAACTCCAAACTTGTTTAAATTGCTCTATGGCGGAGGCATCATTTTCGACTGCGCGCAGTCAAAATTCAATCTAGTTTTTTTTTTTTTTTTTTCTCTGGTGATCCCCTCCTTACAAGCCCTTGAGGCTTTTTTCGGGACACCCTTTTCTTTCATTTATTTGTATTACTAGCTCTTATGTATGTATTACTCTGTTATTTTGATGTAAACATGAAATTATGCATGACATACTGTAAACTTGTTTGATTTTTAATTGTACATATAGGAAGAAATAAATGAGAGCTATTTGCTCTCTCAATCAATCAATCAATCAGATGCGATCCTACAATATTCAATGATCGTTGTCGCGGTTTAAATCGAGTCTAAAGTGATGACATTGTAAATAATAAACTGTTTATGTTGTATATAGCTCCTTCTCAAGGTCAATATCTCAATTTAGCTATAAAACAACGTTTCTTGACTAAAATCGATCGATTGGCTATTCCCGTTTAAAAATTATATATCACAACTAAAAAATTCTGAGATTTTCATGGTCGCAGCTACCATTGTATGGCCGTAAGCGCTATTTGAAATTCATCAAAATTTACCGGGAGCACCGGTCAATTTTTATAATCAATTTTTCTCCAAAGCGGAAGGGCTTTAGAGGCTAAAATTTCTAATGCTTATAATACATCCACAGGGGCATCAAAATATTACAAAATTGTAAAGAATCATCTCCAAACAATTTTCTAAATTTCCCCAAACTTTGTAATACCTTTAAAGCACGATTTTGTTCAAGCAATTTTGAGCGGTTTTTCGTCGGTCGTAAAAGTAGCGTGTTTCAAAACGCAAACATGAAACGCTGAAAAAGATGCGTTTTGTAACGTGATTCTGCAGAATCACGGTTGCTAAAAATCGCTTGACCGTAACGGCAATTTCAATCATAATTTTATGACGTCATTGTCGTGGGCTCCTTCCGGTTTGGCCGACAGTTGACCGTTAACAAATTTAGAAATTCATGGGTCAAACTGCGTAGTGTGATGTCCAGAAGCTGGGCTTGAAGTGAGAATCAGCGTTGATGGAAAATCGCATGAACGATCTCCCGCAGTAACCATGTTTTGTAGCGGCGTTTTGATTTGTGATTTAGAATATTGCAATATAAGGTTTTATATATCTAAATCTTTGGATGTATTATGGTACATTATATTATTTACTGTATGCATCATATGTCATGTTATTACAACAAAAAAGATTATTTTTGCTTTATAAATTTTCCTTCTGTTTTGCTATATACAATACATTGTAAGTTGATTTATATGATATATATGTTGACAAACAGAATACTGACTTGTTACGTTACATGGTAAACTGATTTATATTACGTTTACAAACATGATACTGATATGTTACATTGCATTGTAAATTGATTTATATGTTTATAAACAGAATATTGAAGTACATCAATAAAGTTTCATAAATTCAATAAAATACATGTTTGTGATTCTAGCTTAAAAAAATCGCTTGAACAAACCTTTAGAGGAATAAGCAATTTATGTTTACAATTTGCTTCTGTTTCCCTTGGTAGAGAAACGGAGCAGAAGAGTTAATGACTTCTACTAAAAAGAAAATTGAAGAGCAACCAAGAAGGAAATGCGGGATGCCGCGATATGAAACACAGGATGGTGAAATACTTGGAAAGGTAAGCAGTTGTCACCAATGTCAAGTTTCTGATTTTTGTCCTGTACGTGTTTTTATTTATATTGTATACTTGTATTATCAATGTTCAATAACTATATATACGGTAGTAAAATCGAAAAGTGATAACTTGCATTTTTTGAAGGATGAAATTGTATGAAAAATCATTATTCATGTCTTGGTAGCGAGAAGAAATTTTGATCAAAATAAAGTTAGATGATACATGTTTCTAATTATCAGTATATAGTCCCACATTTTTTTTAAAATCTGTTATCTGAATTCCTCATGCTCCACAGGTAGCACACCTAGTTGAGGTAGAAGATGAGAATGTTGCCTATGTGTTATCGTGGCATATGGCCCCAGATATGGACTGCGTCCTCACCACCACAGTCGCTAAAGCTAAGGAAGTCTTTGCAAACACAAGAGAGTGTCAACAGGTTCTACCCATTGAGTCAATCTACAAGAAAGGCCTGACTGAGTGGGACAAGTGAGTGTGCAAACCAGCCTTCAATTCTCATCTTTCAGTTTCTCCAATATTGCGGAAATGAAGAACTTTTCTTACAATTTGTCAGTAATGTCAGACCAATGCAAAACAACACTTTTTTTATACATGGAAGTCAAGAGTAACAACACACGACAATGTCCTATACGTTATTCACCTAGTTCTGTTTTATCATGTACAGGAAAATAAAGAGTATAACCCTTAATAACATCATTTTTAAAAAAACCACCGTAACTGTCTCATATCTGAGCGAGGTTTAATAATAACAATACAATAATATCCCAACTTTAGCAATAAGACTTAATGTAAATCTATCACTTTACTGAAGTGTTACAATTAAGTTTCTTGATGGGAAGAAATCCATTGGAAAGGTGTTTTGTTTTAGGTGCTTTAGTATTGCAGCTTGCCTAATATGCCAAGGTTGTAATTCAATTTTGAACATCCCTTCCCGAGCTCATGCGCCAAATCCTCTGCAGTTTTTGTTATGATGATGTAAAGTTTAATATTCGTCACTTTTATTTATCTTATCACACGGCTAAGTGGATTCGCATATTACCTTTGTTGCGCGTAGTTATCGTTCATATACACGTTACAAAAATATGGCCGTTTTTTGCGTTGGTTTTCAGTTTCATGTGAACAAGCTTTGAAATCCAAAAGACATCCTTTTGAATTTTTTTTTTCGACAGGCCTCTACCACACATGGGAGTTCCCATCAAGCAGGGTCAAACCCCATCAGGAAACCCTGTATATGCAAGGCACCTTTTAAGGTTTACAGGTCATGAAGAGCATTGTAAGATAGGTGAGTAGAGATCACATGAGATTTATCTTAGTAAAAACAAGGGAAACGCACTCGGCGGTCTCGCCTGCATTACGCAATTCGATATGATGAAAAATTGAAGTTGGAACATTATTAATAGGCAGGATGGCCCATTAGCAGGCCCCCCAAAATGAAATCCTCTGAATATAATCAGCATTTTGAAGTGAATATTGATTAAGAATCATGAACAAATAAGAAAAATTAATTATTTATTCTTATATTAAGTTGTGAAAACATAATTTAAGTCTACTGACCTAAAATAACCTTTGACCTTGTGACCTGGAATTTGTGCCATATGACTTGTGATACTTGATAACCATTGGATACAAGTTTCATGGAAGTTGAACAAACACTTTTGAAAATATGCTAAAAATTCAAAATCTTGATGTTGATCCCACAAAAAATTCTAAGTTTGTTGACCTGAAATGACCTTTGACCTTGACTTTGTGACCTGAAATTCAACTCACATGGTTGGGGATACTTGATAACCCTATAGTCCAAGTTTCAATGACTAAGGACTTATACATTTCAAAGTATATCAAAAATTCAAAAACTTAAACTTAGGTTAAGTTTTCGATAATGATGCCACAACATAGTCTAAGTCTGTTGACCTGAAATGACCTTTGACCTTGATTTTGTGACCTGACATTCAACTCACATGATTAGGGATACTTGATAACCCTATAGTTTAAGTTTCATTGACTAAGAATTTATACTTTCAAAATTATATCAAAAATTCAAAAACTTAACCTTAGGTTAATATTTTGATGTTGACGCCGCCGCCGCCGTCGCCGTCACCGGAAAAGCGGCGCCTATGTCTCGCTTTTTTGCTACGCAGGCGAGACAAAAACCTCTCTTCAAAAAAATAATATAGATATATCGACTGCTTTGAGAGGCCTGGCTGTTTTATAGGCTCAAGGGGACTTGTACATCCTGCCATGACCCCGAGGCGCGCCTGGGTCTTTTATATACCGAATTGACACAAAAATCTACTAAGATTTTTTACATTATCCTTTTCTTGAGTAAAGATTGGTTAGAGCATCACGGAAAATCTGAGACACTGTCTTTTAATCTTGGCTGGAAAGATGACTGAATGTAACAATCATTTAGGATTCGCAGACAAAAAGCACTGTATGCTCGCACAAATTAAATCATGACAATTTTACTAATTTCCCGGTACCCGGAATCTTTAGGGAATCTCACTCATGAACTATTGACCGTTACTGGCATTGTTCGTTTCTCTACGGGAATAGCTACAATCACGACTCCAATTTCGACCAATCAGATGGCTAGATTTCAAAAGAGAGATATATAAATAATAATAGTTTTTATAGCAGGGGAATCGCAATAATGAAAACATTAATTGTGCATACAACATAGTATACTACTTTGACTATTGCGTTTTTCTCCCCCTCCACCTACCCAGTCCTAAAGATGGATGGATGCTGGTTGTACTTAGTGACGTTAACCTGTGCTTAGAATGATTGAGAGGTTTAGTGATTCTTGGTTAAAGTTGGGAATTTGACAAATTTTAGAAATTGCCTGCAGAGTAATTGTCACCCAAGCATGTGTCATGGAAGTCAAATTCTCTGAAGCTTTAAAATGGAGTGAGTTTAGAGTAACTGGGTCTACTTTATATACCATGACAATTGTTTAATCATTGTTTTCAACAACATAATTTATATGATATTCCCTATTTTGTTTGTACAGCCTTCAGTCTCTTGCTACAAG
The DNA here is from genome assembly GCF_000002235.5 of Strongylocentrotus purpuratus. Classification (NCBI taxonomy): domain Eukaryota; kingdom Metazoa; phylum Echinodermata; class Echinoidea; order Camarodonta; family Strongylocentrotidae; genus Strongylocentrotus; species Strongylocentrotus purpuratus. Next base: position 7,887,834 of record NW_022145613.1, on the reverse strand, counting down.
ATACCGTACTCTTAGATACTCTGAATGACGCAACCGCATACAGACAGTCAGTAAGTTTATATAGAGATGGTTTGATTTTCATTATATTTGTTATCGTGTTTAGGGTGGCATTTTTAGGTAAAGGAATCTCATCGCTTTGCAAGAAAAAAAAAACAGTAAATGCCTCTGTTATTTCTGAAGATATCACTGTTAGTAAAAATGTCCAATGTCACTTTATTCCAGTGCTGAAAAAAGGTACTCACTTTGCTTGAAATGCTAAGAGTATTATGGTAATTACATTTTCTGTAAATCATAGCTCCATCAAACATGCAAGCAAAACAAGAAAGATTGTAACTAAATAAATGTTCATTTGAAATGGAAAAAATATGAAAACCTATGTTTCATACCGGTATGTTGGCTCAGTCAGTAGAGCGTCCGCCTCACAACCGGGAGGTCGTGGGTTCGAACCCCGGCCGCGTCATACCAAAAGACGTTAAAAGACGGGAGATGCTGCTACCTTGTTTGGCGTTCAACAATAAGGGATAGAGAAACGTCGAACTGGCGCTGCTCAGTGGCTGCCGGGCTCACGATCAATTGAGCAAAAAGAATTTCCATTTTCGGTTTAACTTAATAAAATTTGGAGTGGACTTTAAAAAATTATTATTATTATTATTATTATTAAGTGTCCTCTGTCTTCTCCCTTTTGCAGATTGTGAAGCACATTCCCTGCCCCACGCTCCTCACCCGCGATGGCAAACGTATCCGTGGCAACGGAAAGTTTGGAGGACGTGAGAACCAATGTCCATCGGACCTTCTGAAAATGGGTCGTGTCTTTGGGGAACCTCCTCCCAAACAGTTAGAATCACTGAAGGAGCAGATGGGTGAGTCCTCATAGAGAAAGAGGTTACAGTTAATGCCTGGACTACATTGGGTCTATGAGATATCCGTACGGGTTCACGGGCTCCGCGACCTCTACGATTTTGTTTCGGAAGATAAATTAGTCTACGATTTTTCGTGCGACTTTGGAGCATCATAGGAGGCTATGGGCTACGATGTTAGTGTTTACATTATCTACGAGCATCGTGTTATTTCTTGTATTTGCCCTCGCGGGCAGGGGGCAAATCCGTACAGAGGCTGCTTGGAGAGTGTACGGAAATCGTGCAATCTCAGTGCAATCTCAGTGCAGTAGCCGTCCAGTCTCCGCAACCTCCGCATGGAAATTGTACTGAGCCCGTGCAGCTTCCGGGCAGAGGTTGCGCGAAGAAGGTGCGGTTACTGTGCAGCCGCCATGCCGTTTTGAGCGTATTTTTGCCCCATGTTCACTGAAAATCATGCGTTTGCTGCACGATCAGAACGAGGCTTCCGCTCGTACAGGCTACGGGCTCACGATTTTCAAATGTGTATAACTGCGAAGCAAAATCATAGAGGCCGCGGAGCCCTTGAATCCGTGAGGACGCACGGAAAAGGGGATACGGGCAGGGTACGGGCTCCGTAGACGAATCGCCCCCGAAATCAAAAGATACTTGCGGCGGCCTCAGGGTCAACCTAGGGCGTATCCCTAACTTTACAGGCCGTACAGGTCCCCTTGGGATTATAACGCGGAGTTATAACTTTTTTTTATTTCAAGGTTCGCCGAAGCAATTAGAAACGCCATAGCCATGTCGAAAAGCGGTTACACGGCGACCATACGTCGGGCGTACGGTTGCTTTGCGTTTGCAATGCGGCTGCCTTTGGGTTTTTTAAATTGAAATTGACTTTTGCAGAATACAGACAATTGCGGTGGCCGCAGGAATTCCACGGGCGCCATAGGGCAGTCTTAAGGCGACTGTGCGTCATCACTTTAAAGGCCGTACGGCAGCCGCAGGTTTTCTGTCTCCACAAATTCAAAATACACCATGGGGCTACCCTAACATATGTGAACGCTACCGTATGTGACCGTGGGAATACTGCCATGGCCCTATAATTGCTATTAGCCGTAGATAGTTTAGACCGCACGGTCGCCGTGGCAAATGTGACCTAGGCATTAGGCCACTGCCTTTGAGAGACGGGATTTATCCAAAAAATTTTGCAAACTAAATTTGGGTTCGAAATCAATTGCAACACTGTAGATTAGACAGGCCATTTCAACTTTGTGATTAATTGGAGGATTTGCAACTCTTTAATAGGACGGGCCGAGACATGCTTACTTGCAAAATCCTTTTCCTAAACAGTTAGAAAAGGGGATAAGACTGATACTAGTTATAGCGTTAAACCATTCCCAAAATATTGTTTATCTGCATGTATGTTTTCTTTTACCTTTTTTACGGGACTGATAACGCAACTCTAGTATGTGTTATGTGACCTATTATTCATAGCTCTTGAAGTTTTTATTACAAATAAATTCACAATTTCAATCAGATTCAGATACAGTACCAACCTCATTAAGTATCTTTGGGGAATTTTGAATCATAAGCAAATTTTTACAATTTTGCTCTTAATTATAATACAGCAATCCTCGAGAAGATCATGAATGCCATAATGAGTCGTGAGCAGGCTGAGGTAAAGTACAAGGACCAGGAGGCAGCCCTAAGATCAGGGGATATAGTTGCCAAGCAACGTGCTTGCCAGGAGGATGAAGAACAGCTTGCCCTTATCAACCAGAAACTCAGTAAGTCCGTATATGCCTTTCAGAGTTAAATTCATTAGACCAGCTCGTAGCTAGTGCAGGTCTTCTGGAATTTCTAAGCATGCGAGGTAGAAGTGTCGTGGTGTAGCGGATTCGTCATCGAACTGTGGATCACATGGTCCGCGATTCGCGTTCCGCAGTAGCACTGGCGTCCTTTGGCAGTATGTTAATTAACATTTGGCACTCTCCACCCAGTTGTTAGATGGGTACCGGTAGGAAATTTTTCCTAGAATGCTGTGAGCACCCAAAACGGTAATCTAGCAGAGCCGGGGTATTATTAGAACGCCTTGAGCACCATGTGTGGTGGATATGTGTGCTATAAAAATATCCAATATTGTTAATATCATTATTTCATAAGTGACCAACAATTTTTATAGATTAAATTTTTCAATAGATCCAAATTGGCACTTTTTGAATAATCACATTGAAACTGATGGAGGCGATACATTACTACTGCACATGCTTGGAAATTCATGAACTGAGCGCACTAAGTATTTAGTTTACACTTAACTTTGGAAGTGGCAACAGTCAGTCGTCATTTTTTATCACATTGACGTAATTTACTGGAACCGAATTTCTCACCATTTAATGGGAAATTTTATTGGAAGTGTGTTAGCCGTGCATGTTTTGAGGAAGGTTTGTGGTCACACAGGTGAAACTTCAGGAATCAAGTTCCCAGATCTTTTTCCCAGCATGACCGCACCATCTCAAAGTATTTAAAACCCAATTTTGTCAATTTATGATCAATTTAGAACATGTAACTAAAACATTCAGTGAGCATTTTGCTGATCAGGGAATATACCTCGCTTTGCCAAGTGATTGTGTTGATCAGTTTACGTGGCTTATCCTTGGTTTAAAAACTTTGTGCTTATTGTTATAATATCTGTGTCTCTACCCCTTCTTCCTCGATCATAGATGAAGCTTCGGATGAAGCTTCAAGCACAGATCATTCTCCGATTCCAATGTCCATCGCATCTTCCAACTCAACAGGGCAGTCTAGTGCCAGAGGAATGAAGAGACAGGCAGCACCCTCTGTGCATGAGAGTCTTCCAACCAAACGAAGGAAACCCTAATGGCATGACCCCTCATTCAGCTGTGATGTGTGTGCTGCCTACACCCCCCCCCTCCACCATTCCACACTGCCAATATACGTCAATACCTATATGAAGAACACTAAATGTCATTTGTGTGCTCTCATATTATCTATAAGATTTTTGTACTGGAAACCCAAATCCTTGTAAGAATTTTGAGCATACCACTTAATTATAATAATGGCCATTTATAACTCGCCATATCTGTCAACTTGACACTCCTGGCGCAGGATATGAGAAAATGATGTTGTTACTACAGTACAGTCTTGGCATAAATTAAAAAAGAAGTACATTACAGTAACCCAAACAGAGTTAAGCGTTGAAAAAAAAAGGTTTTCAGTTGTGATTTGAAGTTGGTGAGGGAGCTTTCCTGCCAACGGCTAGGAAGGAGCGTGTTCTAAAGGTATGGCCCTGAAACAGAAAATGATTGGTGTCCCCAGGAACGCTGTGTTCGTGAAATGTGCGAGAGCCTGGTGTTGGTGGAGCGAAGTTGTCGTGCAGGTTGTTACGATGAGTGAATTTTTGGATGTATGTAACAATAACCTATGAACATGGTAAGAGAGGCAAACTTACAATATATACCCTGAGATCATTTCATAGATGTATCTGTTTGTAAATTTGATATTAATGTTTGTATATTGATAACTGCCATTAAAATGAATCGAATCGATATTTTTTAGATGTTGTCTGTATGGATCCACAAGGACGTTAACACAGTGTAAAGTGTATGCTCAAGTATATGAGCCATTGCCTTTGTGCATTTAAACAGTTGCTTTGTTTATATCTAACTTGTTATTCTTTGATATGTGTTTAAACTTTCTATATGTTTGCTTTTTAAAAATTATTATTGGTACTTGAGGGCCTCGTCGGTCAGATAGACTGAAATCCTGTTTTCCATATTACTTTCCATGCATGTATAAACTGGTCATTGTGTCTGCTGAGAGCTGGGAGGGCGTAATTTTATTTATTGCTCTCAGCAGAAGAAATATATCATGACAATTGACAAATGTATCATTATCTTGTGACCTGTATAGAAGGTTCACCTATCCACAAAGGCCGGTGATACTGAATCCTCAATCACTTGTGCAGTTGGCCACGTGTAAAGAGGCCTTCCGTTTGTTCCTTTCTTTCATAAATCGTAGTAATGTTGAGATGTACATGTAGCTGTCATTATTTACAATCTTTTCACCAGCAATATAATTATTTGTGTTTATATATACCTATCCTTTTTATGTTTAATGAAAGAATACTACCATACTGGGTTGCACTAACTTCTGGTACCTTCTGCAAACTTTGTATTTCTTTTTATTCATATTTCTTTTGGCAACATCTTTTTTTGTTGACATGTAGGAATGTTTTGATAGGCTGTAGAGCTATAATTCTCTTAGGAGTGGTAAAGAGATAAGGGCCTTTATGTCAGTAAGATAGTATTCGGCTGGAGCCAAAAGCGCATTAACTCGTATATTTAAAAAACCAGGCCTGTAGGATTGTCGGGAATTCCTTCATGATAGTATTATTATAGGTCTTCATCAACCCGGGAAAGGGTCATGTTAGGACTGATGGGATTTTAGTTCACAAAAATATGGGCATGGTTAACAGATGCTCGTCTTTTGTAATGAGCCTCAAACATTTTATTTGGATAGGCGCACTAATTTGGTCCGAATGTAGGATGCGATGCGGTCTTGGGCGGGGCACGTGTTGTGTACTGGTAGTATTTTTGGTGTGTAGGGCGTGTCACGTCACTTTGCAACTTTAAGTCGAGGTGCCTGCAACGTCAACGCTGGGCTCCACACCATATTCGTTGCTCATCATGTTGATGGTGTACTCTTGTTTCTGGTCACTGACCTGAGGTAAGCATCTTGTATATGTATATTGTATTAAATGATCCAGTAATTTTGTCGAGAAATGTTCTGTGTGATTGTATACATGTTTTTTTTATTTAGATATAACTCGATCATTCATAGTGATGTTACATTTTAGAGTTTGCTGGCATAAACTGAGGATATTTCTAGACCAAGTTGTTTCTGTTTGATAAAAGATTCGTGAGGTTTAAAGGTAAGACAAAGTGATTCTTTACAATTTTGATATATTTAGAAGCCCTTGTGCATGTATTTTCGCCACTAATTTTTTTTGTAGTCAAACGGGAACAGCCAATCGGTTGATTTTAGTCAAGAAACATTGTTTTATAGCTAAATTAATATCTTGACCTTGAGAGGAAGCTATACAACATAAAGAGTTTATTATTTTCAATTTCATCACTTTAGACTCGATTTTAACCGCGACAACGATCACTGAATATTGTAGGATCGCATATACTCCCAGTATAGTCATTAGAACCAAATTAATGACCACATACCAAAACTTTCTTTTGCAGTGTAAATGTATATTATTATGATGTTTAACACAGTAGTAAAAATGTATACCATGTTTATAATTTACTCGAGTTCAAAACTACTCAGAGCCTTGGTGTAATTATTTTGAGTACAAGAAATTACTCAGTCTTTAAGATGTGCACCTTGCTTGTAAAATTGCTTTCTTTTGTATAAAGCTTAGATAACATGAAATGCTTCAACATTTCAGAGTGCACTTATGAGATTACTTCAGTTCATAGCCAGAACTTTAGTACAACAAATTGTATTTTATTCGTGATCAAATGCTATTTAGATAATTGATTCTTGTTCAGATTTTTATTCAGATTAATTTTCATTCGGAACTTAAAAGATAATATATCTCTTTTGCAGCCAACATCAAATTCAATAGAACTTTGTAGGAATTATGAATATGTCAAGTTTGTCCTATCTGTGAAACATAAGCAGTGTCCTAGTATTCAAGTTATGCAAGGAAACCCGTTTACCTTCTAGACTTTACTATCAGACACTATTGAGTGACCGACTAAAAGCCATTTTCAAGCCCTTTTCTTTTGAGGGAAGTTCTAAATTAGTATTGTCTTTCAAATGCCGTTGGAATTTAACCTGTTAATTTTTTGGCCTGCAAATGGGGCATCTTTAAGGAATAGTATATATCCAGAGGGTAATGAGTGAATTTTAGTTAGAATAGGGATATAGATAATGACTGTTTATAGTCATGTAGAGATTGCCAGTGTTTTCATGAGCCCTGACAGTTGGAGGCATTTGATGGAATATATGCAAAGATGATGTATATTGAGTATTGTAAACTTGTCAGCAATTCTATACTGAATTAATTTACCTTCATTAAACATCCTAATTTCATAGTGGTATATCTTGTTATTCTGATATAACATATGTTTACACTGAACTATTATAAGCAACTGTCTTTTGCAGATATTGTATATGTGATTGACTTTTGTGAACATGTACTTAGTGATGTTTTATTCTTCATCCTTTGCAGGGTTTTGGGGTTTTGATTTTGTTTACGAATGGTGAATAAACTACTCTACAACGCACTACACCTTGTACGATTCCTTTATTGTGTCAGTCTAACTGCGACCTTCGTTCTTGCTCTCAGCTGGTGATATGAACAAGCAGAGCCAAAGACAGACAAATCAAGGAAGACGGTCTGTGCATGAACTTCATATATTGATTGATTCATTGATGTATATGTTTTATTGAGAACTAAGAAATCATATGCAGCCAAGCCTGTGTACTGAGGTCACCCAAGGCAAACAGAGGATGTGAATAGAATGTATTGAGGAAAAAATTGTTTTAATGTTTGAAGTTTCTGCATTTCCCAACATCCTCCTACCAATGAAATTAAAATACTAGTGAATGTGTGGTATTAAAAATTGTGTTCTTCTTTTTATTTAAAAAGAGTGCAATAATCTAAAGAATTGCTCTAATTCTGCGGCTGAAACTCCTTTCTTCAGCAGTTGGGATAAAGGTGTAAACAAATATTTGATTTGATTTGATTTGATTTTATTGGTTCCTCCATCTTTTTTTTTCTTTTTACATCATACATTTTCATGAACATAATATGGTTTGATACAATATTTTAAGTGTATATAATTTTATACAGATAATGAACAAATTTAAACAATTATATTGAATGCATAGTTAACATACATTAGATGCAGGAGGGCTACAGAAATAAGCAAAGTAGCTTGACGTGCCCGCAGCCCTCAACTTTAACAAAAATAACAAATACAAATAGAAAAGACTGACTTGCAGAGAAGAAAAGGAAAGGGGATAGAAGGAATTGTTTGTGCTATTTGATATCGGTACTTTTTGTAAGCAATGCATGATTTTGTCGAACATTTTTTTTTCGCATATCCCTCTAAGCCAGGTTGGTCCTTCAGCGAAATTCTTCACAAGGACGTTATCCTTTGCTTTGAACTATAGGGTTTGAAGGCCATCCCTCATCCCTGTACGCCTTTACGCGTGAGAGTGCAGAGTCTTTATTGGCGCACCTTCTTACTTCTTCAGTTTCCACTGGTGTCTACTTCCAGAATCTTAATTTTAACTTCGGGCTGCTCATCAAGTTCTGCAAGACTTGGGTGCAACCAAGTAGATGCATCCTCCTTCATAGGTAGGCGCGACAGAGCATCTGCATTCTGATGTTTTTTTCCTTTCTTTTGGAAGATGTTGTAATTGTAAATAGAAAGAAACATATGCCATCATGCTAATCGTGATGAGGCCATTGGGCTTGCCTGCTCCACAATAAATATTTCTACCGATGGCTTAATATGGTCCGTGAATATGGCGAATGACCTTCCAGAGAAGTACTTGTGGATCTGTTTAGGCCAAATATGATTGACAGTCTTTTTTTCATACTGGGCATAGTTGCGTTCTGTTTTAAAATTCTGACAGGAGCGATTTCATGGCAAAGTAATTTTCAAAAATGTAATGTGTTTTTGATTTGTTACTGAAACAAACTTTATTTTAGACTCTGTAATACCTCAATAATACGATATATTTATTACTTTGTCATGGAAAGATGTACGCGTCTAGCACAGCCTCATGCAGTCTGGTCATGAATACAATAAAACAGCCTCTAAACGGTCAAAATTTCCTCGTTATTATATATATTTATTTCAATGTACATTTGTGTGCGTATGTTTTCTTGTGTGGATGTTTCCACAAACCCGTGTTAGTATGTGTACACAGAAGGGATCCAGGGGGGCCGAGCGTGCCTTGCCCCCCCCCCCCCCCCGCAAAAAAGAGAGAGAGTGAGAGAGAAGGAAAAGAAGGGAAAGAAGAGAGCAGGGAAAGAAGAGGAAGAAGAAAAGAAAAGGGGAAAAGGGAGATCGGGGGGGGGGGGGGCGAAAGGGCCTTGCCTCCCAGCTGTTACCCCCCCCCCCCCATCAAAAAATAAGAGAGTAGGAAGGGAAGAGAAAGAAAAAATGAAAAGAGGAGAGAAAGGGAAGGAAAAAAAACGGAAGAAGAAGGGGGATATCAGTTACGATTTTCCCGCGAACAAGGTGTAGAACGGGGAGGGGGGGTGGGCTTGGGGGTGACAAATGCCCCATAAATATCATCCAAACGTGGTTTATTTCTAATTCGATACCCGTTATTTACAAATGTTGTTGAAATGACATAATTTTCCGAGATTTTTCATCAATGTTTAATTAATTATACTTTTTTAAAGTATTTGTTGGAAAGTGGCAAATTATTAAAGGAAAGAAAGAATAGTAACCTAAAAGTGCGACAAACGGAAAGTTCTGCTTCTCCATCTTTTAAAATATTTTTAACACACCCTTTTGGCCATACCGGTGGGGGGGGGGGGGGGGGCTTTGGACGAACGGTAGCGTTCAAGTTAACGCGACGCGACGCGACACTCCCAACGCACCCTTTCGGCCAAACCGGGGGGGGGGGGGGGAGCTTTGGACGAATGGTCGCGTTCAAGTCAACCCGACGCGACGCTACCCTATCCATCCTTTTGGCATAAGCCGGGTAATTCTTACTAATGGCAATGCCCTCACTGCTGTTTATTATTTGTATATTACTACACTTGAATACGGTCTATTTCTAGACCTGGTTTAAACTTCTGTAGGCCTACATGGGTGGTAACACAATATACTAGTTTTAAAGCAAAGACAAGTCTTTACACACCAATACTACTATGCAACTGTAGGCCTATCAACCAGACTACTACACTAAATAATCATTGGTCTATCAACATCTAGATCTAGATCTACAGCTTCAATAAAATCATACATTTTCTAATAACAACTTGATCACGGTATTCACTTGTCAATATCAAACAGTACAGTAACTGTTCCTTGGAAATATCGATCTAGACCAAATGCATTAGTTGGTTCCTGGTCCTAATTAATGTGGACTAATTGTTTAATAGGTCCTGGTCCTAATGTAAGTGGACTAATTTTTCAAACAGTTCCTGGTCCTAATAACGGTAGACCAAATTGCTACAATAATAAGTCTAGGCCTAATTAATTGCAACGGGTTATAAGTATAGCCTGAGGCTGAGATCTATTCGGATCACGAGCGATAAAGTTAAAGGTTTGAAACTCAATTTGGTAATAAAAACATTGACCAAATTTGGATGAGCGCGCAATGCACGTAGACTGCACAGGGATGCATTTAATCTCTACAAGTGTATGGGAAGGATTTTAGCACATAAAACCGAGTGCGCCATCAGACACCTCGAAACTACACACTATCTGGCTACAAAGTCTCGATTTCTCTAATGAATAACGGCAAAATCTCATAATCATATTCACGTAAAGATTTACTTACCAGTTGAACTTGAAGTTCCACAAAGGTTGTTTTTAATACCTGTGAGACTTTCACCTAGATCTACTCGTTGCCAGGCGTCATCAGACTGACGTTTTTTCACAGTCCGAGAGAATCGGGATGTTCACTGACTGCACTGGCCCTAGTCCAACCTCTGTACAGTACCCTTTCCGTGTCGCGCGCCCAATTTCAATCACCCGATAAAATGACACACCCTTGAAAGTGGGGCGCTTGTTCAGTAAGCAGTAAGGAGACCCTACTAAAACATACCAAAAATTAAGTAAATATTCATTAAATATCCAAATAAAGATCATGAGTTAAAAGTCGTTATGTTTATTACCTGTTTCGTGTCAATTTTCTTGTTATTTTTGAGTATTTTTCAAATATATCGATGGTGGGTTGCGGGCGGGCGCGCGCCTGTGGGAAGTTATTTACCGTCATGTCTCGGATCCTCATTTAATACGGTAGATAACTTCAGACTGGCGCGCGCGCGCGCCCGCTGCGCAACCCACCATCGACATGCACATGTATTGTGCAGCGGTTTGCCGTGAAACCTGTGAAAAGTGTATACTAATATCATCGTTTTTTCGAAAAATACTAAAAAAAAAAAAAAAAATTTGACACGAAACAGGTAATAAACAACGACTTTTAACTCATGGTCTTTATTTGGACATTAAATGAATATTTACCTTATTTTGGGTATGTTTTAGTATGGTATCTCCACGCCGGAGTTACGGGTCATATTTTGGATACCTTATTGAACAAGCGCCGAAAGTAGACCCGACCATTCATTCCTCATATGCCACCCTGCCAAACTTGCACGAATTTTTGTTCCCGCATTGCCCCACATTGAGGCGTGCCAGTGCGTGACATTAGGGATTTTTAGATTTGCACGTCGACAGCTTTGACTGCAACGTGTGACGTCATTTTAAGGCACTGCGCATGCGTCACGTCGTCTCAGTCGGCGATCGAGAATGCGTCAACCTTGATTTTGCTAAATCTAGTACGGTACTAGTATGTGCCGCGTGCGCATAAAATATACAGTTCCTCAGGTAGACAAAGTCACAAAGGAACATCCTTTCCCTGCTATTATGTAAAAATGTGTAGACATCCCAGTTTAGCTGTATGATAGCTGCCATCGGGATTATCTCTACAAGTAACAAGTAACAGGTGTCACATGCATATTCGCCTGTTCTAAACATTTTTACATAATAGCAGTGAAGGGATGTTCTACCACAGCAATAGACCATTTTCGTAATGTAACCAAATTTGATGCATAAGTCTTTGTAAAGTGCCTCAATTCAAATTATTTTAGTCCGTCATGTTCAAAGTGTTACTTCCTGCATGCATGTATATCGCCCAGTGCAATCTAAAAGATTTCTAATTGTAGTCAACATGGGCAGTTGAGTACGTTGACACGCATGATCAGTCGGCGTTCGTCGTGTTCTCGTCCACTCAATCTAAAAGTCCCTATTTAGTTGCACGAAGACCGTGTATCGTTCGTGCAATGCTTAACAACATGCCATGCATTGTCCCGTCACATTTACGACATACGTACGTCTTACTAACGCCATATTTACGTATTGTTCATGCATTGTCACGAGATTTTTTTCCCTCTATATTTTTCCCTCCACAGGGTTTTTATTAATTTTCATTTGCAACAAATTAACAAATATATATTCAAGGTAATTAACATGTATAACATAAATAAAATTGGCTTCTCAAGATACAAGTATTGTTAAACTGTTGAGTCAACAGAAAAATAACAAATTTTCAATAATTCTTTTCTGACACTCATGGAAAAAAAAAATACAGAGAAATATCATTTTATGTAAACAAATTCCTGAACTGAAACCATAAGCCCACATCAAGGGTAAAATTAAATCCAATAGGACAATTATGTTTCCCAACTCTTTTCATTCAGGTCGAAAATGCATTTCCATTTAAGAAAACTTTTACATACTCCTTTCCTTCTCTTTAGTAAAGTTACATAGATATGTGCACGTCCTTTAATATGTTTCATAACAAATGTCATCGTATCTGGGAAAAGGGGTTGGGGCACCTTGTTAAAAATAGTACAATTGTTAAACCATTGTGTAATTGCATCGCGTAATCCACGATAAAAAGGAAGAATTATTTGAATAATATACTTTTCTTGGAAAGGGTCCACCAAAGTGTATGATAGAGGCATAAGGCATAATCTTTTTACTACAATAACAAGAAGGCAAATTGCATAACTAAGTTAGTGCTCTTCTCAGTCTTCAGGGGTGAAGATTTCTAAAAGATCAAATAGATTTGTCAACTGCTTTATTTCAGTATTTTTTAACGAATTAGCAACAATTGTTCCCCTGTTATACATTTTTCACCAATCATAATTTCTATCATTCTCACATATTTTTTTTTTTTTAAATTGAAAAGTAAAGATTTTGTCATTGATTTTGAAAGTCTTTCCAACTAAAGATTTGTGCATGATACGGTGAAAAATAATAAAATGCCGAAATACATTAAGGATATCGTGTGCTATCGAACGATTAACGTTCATGCTAGGTATGCGACTACCTCTCCTCTGTACATTGAAAACCCCAGAGCCGAGTACTTCAAATGAAAAGATCTTTCTGTTACCAAGGCTCCGTTATATGGAATGCATTACCCCCTTCTTTATGTTTATTAGACTCACTGGATTCATTAAAAAACACCACAAACTCCTTTTCCTCACATAGTTTATAATTTATTTCATAAATATTTTTTTAATTTATGTGCTCATTATAAGTTATGTATGTTTATGTTTATATGTTATGTAAATATGTTTTTGATCATGTTGATACAGGGCCCCTTGGTAGACCATTTTATTTTATAACTGAAAGGGCTACCCTGTCAAAAGAAAACGACACATTAATAAAATAAATGAATACATGTACAACTTCACCTGATACGTCACATTTTCCAGAAAATGGCTTCGCAAGGTCATGCTAATATGCATCACGTCATGCCAAGAATATTTTTATTTTTTATATATCTTGTACATTTTCGTAGGAAATATTGTTTATCAAAGGGCAGGAATACATCTCATTTTTCAGAATACCTACACTTATACCTCGAGGTGAGGTTTCCTTTAACACCAAGTCTCTAGCTCAAATCGCGCATACGTGCAAGCAATACTCATTACAATGATGTCATAACACGTCTCGATCGACACATAACACTCATATACTTCAAGTACATTTAGAATTAACACCCTTCTTGCTCTGAAACGATGATATGTCTGCTTGGAGCCAGAAGTTTGATAGCTGATACCATCTTATACATAGCCCTTCTTGCTCTGAGCTGGTGATATGAACAAGCAGAGTCAAAGAGCCAATTACCCCCTAGAACAACTACTCCAGACAACTACCCGCTAGGACACTTCCCCCGTACATTAACCCCTAGGATAGTTGTCCGGGGGTAGTTGTCCTAGCGGATGGTTGTCGTAGGGGGTAGTTGTTTTGGGGAAGTTGTCCGGGTGGTAGTTGTCCGAGGGTAGTTGTCCTAGTGGGTAGTTGTCCGGGGGATATTGTCCTAGGGCGTAGTTTATTGGGGGTAGTTGTCCCAGGGGGTAGTCGTCCTAGAGGGTAGTTGACTTGAGGTGGTTATCCGGGGGAGGATGTCAAGGGGGCAGATCACAGATGCCTGCGTTTAGATCCAAAAGGTAAAGTACACTGTCGCTCATATAGTTGGAATATTTTTGTTTTACCCCAATTTATGGAATTATTTAAAAAATAATTAAAAAATAGTAGATCTAGACAATAGTATACATTCTCAGATTTTATTGAATAATAATTTGCCAATGTATGTTTTGCGTGACTACTAAAGCATATGTATGCTACTATGCTTATCAACTAGGGGACCTACGCCCTTAGGTCATAAATGACAGTAATGAGGATTAATGCCCCACAAAAGGGCACTAATATAGCACATCGACACGGTTTGATCCTGGGGCCTCACAGTGGCGAGGCCATTGCTTTGTCACTGAACCATGACTGTACGCAGCGGGGGCTAGGGTAGGGTACAGTTTCCATAAATTAAAAAGAAAACAGAAAATGCAATAAATTTTCAATAATTTATTGCATTTTACCCCGGTTCCCAACATAAAAAAATCCTCTGTGTGCCCATGCCTTAAGCCATAATGCACGGCCGTCCAGAGGTATAGTTTGAAGAAATGGGACTTTTCTCGATAATTTCAAAAAAATATATTTGCCGCCGCATGCAGTATAGTGTCATTGACAACTGATTGGCTAGTTTGGTAGTGACGTCAGCAGATCCAGCGATTGAAAATGAGACTACCGGAGCTATATGAAACATCTCCGGACAATTACAGCCGAGGACAAATACGGCCAGGAATGTTGCCACGTGGTCTCCTCCCACGGGCAACTAACCTCGGTCACTGTTACCACCAAGAACAACTACCCTCAGAACAATTACCCCAAAGACAATCACACAATATTCCCACTGGGAAAAATGTTCCCTAGTAGAGCTGGTAGCTAGCTACATGTATCATCCCCGTAAAGACTAGGGGTTCGGGGGTTCGCGCGATAAAGTGGATTTTTTTTTTGCTCAAGAGGGGGGGGGGGGGGGGGGAGTGTTGATTAAAAATAAAATGGTCCTTCATAACCCCCCCCCCCCCCCCCCCCCCCCCCGTTGAGCAAAAACAAAATGGTGCTCACTAAGATTCAAAAATATTAATTCAACTTCTTTTCAGTGATTTCTTTGAAGTACACGTGATTTTCTCCAAAGAAAATTCACCGAAAAGAAGTTGACTTGATATTTGTGAAAATAAGTTTATTTCATCTTTTACACCTAGGATATTCAATATACAACACTAGCCTATTACACTCCCTTCTCCTCGGGCATATGTAGAAGTAGGCGGGCATCATGCATATTCATGACCTCCTTGTAGATGTGCCCAATTAGAGGCTACCGAGAAAGACAAGGGCTGTCTCCGGTTTAGCGTTGAGGGTGTGTTATTTTCTCAGCTAACAACCGAGTTCGTAAATAGCACTGGAACGCATGACCCCTAAATATCCACAAATCTTTTACACTATGGATCCGTCCCACTTGTGCATTTTAGAATTATTACTGCCAAAGTGATGGAGGTGCTTCATGAATACCTTTTTGTTTGCCTCTTGAGAAGAATACTTCCACCTGTGTATCAGATAAATGTACTGTTAATGCATAAATGAATACTGATAACATAACTTTCATGAGCGCGATCCGAGTATTACAATTTGGGTACGAATGACCTTTATCTGCCCATGCGCAAATCTAATTACGAACTCGCATAATACTGTTTTCACACTGGCACTATTTTGCTTAACCCCGTATTGGGCGCGCGACACGAAAACAGTCCAGACATGCAGTGGAGTAGTATATATAGAGAGAGCGAGAGATCAATATTGCTTAATATTATATCGCTATAATTTGCGAAGAACAACTTGACGACGACCATGGCAGGCTCAACGGTGTACGTTTTCGACCGTCGCAAAGGCTCTAAACCAGAAAAGGAAATCACTCTCGATGATGTCTTCAGTTTTGCTGATTTTAAAGAGCTAATCAAGAAAGTAAGCACGTCAACAAGTAACATGTATTTAAACCTTTATGTGTATACGTATAATGATATTCAGTGGTTGTTTTTTAAAGCCTATAAATTGATATGACGAAACAGCTCACAAATATCAATTGTAGGCTAAAACTGATTCGGCCTTAAAACTTTTTTTGTTATCGAAATCAATTTTAGGTCATGAAACACCCTTTGGAAATGTTTGGTCGATGTGTGTTTGTTGTGTGTTTGTGTGTGTGTGTTTGTGGATGTTCACGTTCGCTGCGCTGATTTCTACTCTCATATTCAACTGCAAGAGCAAAATAAATAACAATATATCCGTTTAATATCCGTTCGGAACTAACTACTCGGAATCATAAGTTCTGTACAAATATTTTCAAATATTTACGATAAAGTAGAAGTCAGTCGTATGGGTTTAATCAAAGCTAATTCAAATAAAAGGTTTATCGAAATGCTACATATTTTTGAATGAATCATAATATTGTCTCCTTTTATTTGGAAGATCATACGGCCGTCTCTAATTTATGTAATTCCTTTCTTTTCTGTATCCACTTTTTCGGGGTCAGAGATAGAGAAATATTTGAGAAGTAATCCATATTTCTCAGCATTTCCAATGCAGTCTGATATGCCTACATGACAACATGATACGGGGGAGAAGATTGAGTGAGAAAAAGGCAAAGGTGGGAGGGGGGGGGGAGAAGAGAAAAAAAAGTAGATGCAGTCATAATAAAGTATTTTAGATATTCCCCTTTATCGCAGTACTCGAATTTTCACCATTGATTTTTTGATACAAAGTAATGACTATCTTTTCTTAAACATTATATAATCATAAATAATACATGTATAGCTCTCGTTAACATGGTGAAAATCTAGAACTACCCCACGTAATAAGCTTGGATGGCACTGTTGCTAATAAATATAGTCTGCTTAATCTTACAACCGCACAACAGTTCATTTCCCCGTTTATTTGATTTGATTTTATTTGATTTTATTTGATTTTATTTGATTAGATTTATTGGTTTCTGCATCTTTTTTCTTTTTTGTTTCATCATACATTTTCATGAACATAATATGGTTTGATACAATATTTTAAGTTTATATAATTTTATACAGATAATAAACGAAATTAAACAAATATATTGAATGCATAATTAACATACATTAGATGCAGGAGGGCTACATAAATAACCAAAGTAGCTTGACGTGCCCGCAGCCCTCAACTTAGATACAACATGGATAGGAAATTACTTCAAATATTATAGTATTAATGACTGCTTTGAGAGAAATAGTTGTTTTTATACGCTCAAGGGAAGGTTACAATTGTGCTATTGCCCGAGGCGTGCCGAGGGCACTAGCCCAATTGTAACCTTCCCGAGAGCGTATAAAAACAATTATTTCTCGAATATTAAAGCAGTCTTTAATACTTTTATATGCCGAAAGAAAAGTCAACTTATGACACCACCTTGGCCTTTCTCTAGTTTATCTGCACGGTTGTTTTTTTATGAGTGTATCTTTGAGAGTATAGACTAGATCTAGATACTAGTCTCAGGAAGATATTTTTACAATTTTGGGGGTGGGCCGGCCCTGTGGGGAATATGGAGAAAAAACTGCGCTTTCATATGACACCTCACTTATTGAGTATCACCTTCAGGATCACAACAGATAAAGGTTTGAATCTCGAATTGAAAAAAAAAACTTGACTTTTTTTGCATGGTCGCGCAATGCACGTAGACTGCATAGAGACTGCATTGCGTGCAATCTCTATGGGAAGAATTTTAGCACACAACATCGGGTGAGCGATCAGACACCCTAGACTACTACTATATCTATTTTCGTCTACGTCTATGCTGGTACTCGTCATAAGCATTTTCAGCAACTAAACGAACATGTACTTTATGGATAATTTCACGTACCCTTTTTGTTGTTCTTGCTGTCAGCGAGTCTGGCATTTGATAAATTGAAATCTTGGGAGAGTTTCTTCAGCCATTTTTGTCTTGTTTGGAATTGTCTTGTCTTGTATGAAAATACCGACCAATTCTTCGCACACGTACGGTATCCTCGATCGCTCAAACCATTTTTTAACATGTGAACCTATGGGTATTTCACCAAGACTGAACTATTTTCCCAGTAACCATGGTAACTGGGATTTTAGAACTATTTTTTTGAACTATTACATGGGTTTGGAATTTTACCGGGAATTTTACAGGAGTAGTTAAAGTTTATGAATGCAATTTCGACCAATCAGATGGCTCGATTTCTTAAGGGAGGTATATAAAACAGTACATTTTTTAAAATATAAATCGATTATTCATTTGTAAGCAAGCGTCGGCATTTTAAGTGAGAAATAGGGCTGGGACAAACAACCGATCGTGATTCACATCAAGAGGTAGATCCCTAACTAATGTAATGAGAAAACAATTGTTTGAAAAAATTGTTTGAAACAGTAATGAAGCAAATTGAAAAAAAGAATATATATCCTTAAAGTTTATATGTAAGACGTGTGTGTTTATGAGTACACATGTAGATTTATATGCATATATATATAAACATTTGTGTGTGTGAGATATAGGCCTATTATAGAGAGAGAGAGAGAAAATATTGTATATTGTTTTACACATTTCTAAAACTCGAAAAACTTCAAAAACTCGCTCATGATGCACGTCGTCTGAAATATTACAAACAAGTATCCAAATGTGTGTATATAGTTGTGTATGTTATGTGTGTGTGTGTGTTAGTGCGTACGCATGTGTATTTTATTTAATTGTATGTTATGGTTTGTATTGCACATTTGGAGAAATAAAACAAAATTGTTAAAAAAAAAAAAGTATTTGTATTTTCCCCGGCTGATATGCCTGAAAGATAACATGACACGAGCGGGGCAGTGTGTGGGAGAGAAAGGGAAAGAGAGAGAGATAGAGAGAGAGAGAGAGAGATAATATATATTATTTTTACCCATCTTCTATCTCACTGCTGCAAGGTAGACTACGACGCCTACGCATGTGGAAATCCCCAGTTTTCTTGAAATACATACACGTCGTCTGAAATAGGACAATCAAGGTGCCCAAATCATTGTTGAGGTAGCGAGTTTCATTATCACCCAAAATGAACATGTAACCGTACTGTGCCCCAAGACCATAAAAATGGTTTACGTTTTGTAGTTTGAAAACAAAAATCAATTAATTCATAGAGATAGAGAGAGAGAGAGAGATAATATATATTATTTTTACCCATCTTCTATCTCACTGCTGCAAGGTAGACTACGACGCCTACGCATGTGGAAATCCCCAGTTTTCTTGAAATACATACACGTCGTCTGAAATAGGACAATCAAGGTGCCCAAATCATTGTTGAGGTAGCGAGTTTCATTATCACCCAAAATGAACATGTAACCATACTGTGTCCCAAGACCATAAGACCGTTAAAAAAAAAAATCATGTTTAGCGTCCGCGCCTGATTTCTTAAAAAAAAAATTAAATTAATTTGTTTTTTTGTAAAGAAATAACACATGAAAAACATACTGCTAAAATGATCTATTTCTGATTTTGAAAAAAAATTCCGGCGGCCATCTTAACAAATAGCCCGACTGTCAGGGAAAATGTACCGAGCGGCCATTTTGAAGAAAGAAAAAGAAGAAGGAAAAAAAGGCCTCCTCCTTCCTATTTTTCAAAAAGGCAGGACGCTAAACGTGTTTTTTTAATTTCCTGAAGATGGCAACGGTTTACGTTTTGTAGTTTGAAGAAGAAAAAAATCAATTACTTCAGAGACTGTGATTTCAAACTTGAACTCGCTAGATAGTGGTGTATATATATTTATATATATATATATACGTATGTGATTGTGAGTACGCATGTCTATTTGTATTTTCCCCGGTTGATATGCCTGAAAGATAACATCACACGAGGGGGAAGTGTGTGAGAGATAAGGGGACGGAGAGCGAGAGAGAGAGAGAATGAGAGAGAGAGAGAGAGAGAGATAATATCATTTTACACATCTTCTAATTCCACAACGCCTATGCATGTAGAAATCCCCAGTTTTTCTTGAAATACATACACGTCGTTTGAAATAGAACAATCAAGGTGCCCAAATCATTGTTGTCGACGAAGCGAGTTTCAATATCACCCAAAGTAAACATGTAACCGTACTGTGCCCCAAGACCATAAAAATGGTTTACGTTTTGTAGTTTGAAAACAAAAATCAATCAATTCATAGACTGTGATTTCGAACTTGATCTTGCTATACAGTAATGTGTGTATGTATGTGTGTGTTTGTGAGTACACATGTCTATTTGTATTTTTCCAGGCGAATATGCCTGAAAGATTACATCACACGAGGGGGTGTGTGAAAGAGAAAGGGACAGAGTGAGAGAGAGAGAGAAAGAGAGAGAAAGAGAAAGAGAGAGAGATATAATATATATTATTTAACACATCTTCTAACTCCCTGCTGCGAGGTAGACTACGACATCTACGAGGGGGGAGTGTGTGAGAGAGAAAGGGACACAGAGAGAGAGAGAGATAATATCAGTTTACACATCTTCTAATTCCACAACGCCTATGCATGTGGAAATCCCCAGTTTTCTTGAAATACATACACGTCGTTTGAAATAGAACAATCAAGGTGCCCAAATCATTGTTCACGTATCGAGTTTCAATATCACCCAAAGTGAGCATGTAACCGTACTTTGCCCCGAGACCATATTAGGATGGCAACGGATAACGTTTTATAGTTTGAAAAAAAAAATCAATTAATTTAGAGACTGTGATTTCAAACTCGAACTTGCTAGATAGTGGTGTATATAAATATATATATATACGTATGTGATTGTGAGTACGCATGTCTATTTGTATTTTCCCCGGTTGATATGCCTGAAAGATAACATCACACGAGGGGGGAGTGTGTGAGAGAGAAAGTGACAGAGAGAGAGACAGAGAGAGATAGAGAGAATGAGAGAGAGAGAGAGAGAGAGAGATAATATCAGTTTACACATCTTCTAATTCCACAACGCCTTTGCATGTGGAAATCCCCAGTTTTCTTGAAATACATACACGTCGTTTGAAATAGAACAATCAAGGTGCCCAAATCATTGTTGTCGACGTAGCGAGTTTCAATATCACCCAAAGTAAACATGTAACCGTACTGTGCCCCAAGACCATAACTATTGCAACGGTTTACGTTTTGTAGTTTGAAAACAAAAATCAATTAATTCAGAGACTGTGATTTCGAACTTGATCTTGCTATACAGTAATGTGTGTATGTATGTGTGTGTGTTAGTGCGTACACATGTCTATTTGTATTTTTCCCGGCTGATATGCCTATAGATAACATTACACGAGCGGGGAGTGTGCGGGAGAGAAAGGGAAAGAGAGAGAGAGAGAAATAGAGAGAGAGAGATAATATATATTATTTTACACATCTTCTATCTCACTGCTGCAAGGTAGACTACGACGCATGTGGAAATTCCCAGTTTTCTTATACCCGTCGTCTGAAATAGAACAATCAAGGTGTCCAAATCATTGTTGAGGTAGCGAGTTTCATTATCACCCAAAGTGAACTTGTAACCATACTGTGCCCAAAGACCACATGGCCGTTAAAAAAATGATGTTTAGCGTCCGCGCCCGCTTCCTTTAAAAAAAAAAAAAAATTAAATTAAAATTTTAAAAAAATCTGTTTTTTGGTTGTATTTTTGAGAAAAAAAATAACACATGAAAAACATACTGCTAAAATGATCTAGGCCTATTTCTCATTTGGGAAAAAAAAAATTCCGGTGGCCATTTAAAAAAATAGCCCGACTGTCAGGGAAAATGTACCGAGCGGCCATTTTTGAAAGAAAAAAAGAAAAAAAAGGGCCTCCTCTTTCCTATTTTTCAAAAAGGCAGGACGCTAAACATCTTATTTTTTAATGACCTAAAGGTAGCGTTTTTTTACGTTTTTTAGTTTGAAAACAAAATCAATTAATTCAGAGACTCTGATTTCGAACTTGAACTTGCTATAAAGTAATGTGTGTGTGTGTGTGTGTGTTTGTGAGTACACATGTCTGTTTGTATTTTTCCCGGCTGATATGCCTATAAGATAACGTAACACGAACGGGGAGTGTGTGAGAGGGTTGACTACGACGCCTACGCATGTGGAAATCCCCAGTTTTCTTGAAATACATAGGTCTACACGTCGTCTGAAATAGAACAATCAAGGTGCCAAAATCATTGTTAAGGTAGCGAGTTTCAATATCACCTAAGGTGAACATGTAACCGTACTGTGCCCGAAGACCATAAGGATGGCAAAGGTTTACGCTTTGTAGTTTGAAAAAAAAAAATCAATTTATTTAGAGACTGTGATTTCAAACTTGAACTTGCTATATAGTGGCGGATATGTATGTGTGTTTTTGTGAGTACAAATGTTTGTTTGTATTTTTTCCCGGCTGATATGCCTAAAAGATAACATGACACGAGGGGGGAGTGTGTGAGAGAGAAAGGGACTGAGAGAGTGAGAGAGAGAAAGAGAGAGAGACAGAGATAATATTTTTTTACACAACTTCTAACTCCCTGCTGCAAGGTTGACTACGACGCCTACGTAGTCTGCAAGCACAGACCCTAATTTGACACTTCATCAAAAAATCATTGTGCCTTGAGAGAAGCCTAGCCCAGTTACCTACTGGTTGTGTCAGGAGCAGCTACAGTACATGGCCTATGGTAGTCTTATAGTACAGACTCTCTTTTACGATTGACCAGGGTTTGTGCTTGCAGACTCACGCCTACGCATGTGGAAATCCCCAGTTTTCTTGAAATACATACACGTCGTCTAAAGTAGAACAATTAAGGTGCCCAAATCATTGTTGACGTAGCGAGTTTTAATAAAGACTTTTAGATTAAGAGGACGAGAACGGCAGGAACGTCCACTGATCATGCGTGTTTATGGCAAGCCGTTTTTACATTTACTCGTATTTCTAGATATCAAGAATTAACTTCTTCATATCCAGAAATAGGAATAAATGTTGAAACGGCTTGCCATAGACACGCATGATCAGTGGACGTTCCGCCGTTCTCGTCCACTCAATCTAAAAGGCCCTTCTATCACCCAAAGTGAATATGTAACCGTACTGAGCCCGAAGACCATAAAGATGGCAACGGTTTACGTTTTGTGATATGAAAAAAATCAATTAATTCAGAGACTGTGATTTCAAAGTTGAACTTGCTATAGTGGTGTATATGTATGTGTGTGTTTGTGAGTACAAATGTATATTTTTATTTTTCCCGGCTGATATGCCTGAAAGATAACATGACACGAGAGAGAGAGAGAAGAAGAGAGAGAGAGAGAGAGAGATAATATATATTATTTTATACATCTTCTGACTCCCTGCTGCGAGGTAGACTACGACACCTACGCATGTGGAAATACCCAGTTTACTTGAAATACAAAGTCATACACGTCGTCTGAAATAGAACTATAGCGAGTTTCAGTAGAGCGATTTCGCAAAGACGACGGGAGAATTACAGCGATACAGCTCTTCCGTCGCGTTTAGGGAACGAACGCTATCATGGCCACGTACAATCGTGAACATGAACAGGCTGAGAAAATTCTGGTTCGCGCATGCACAGAATGTTTTTTCGCTCGCGTTACCGTCGTCTTTGCCTTCCGCCGTGTTTGCAAAAGCGCTCTAATATCACCCAAAGTGAACATGTAAAGCTATGGTCACATTAACCCCAAAAAGTAGCGTTCTCGGCGGCCGGGCGGCGAGGTTTTAGCAAATTTGACGGGCGTCAACCGGCGGCCGCCCGGGCACCGCTTTTTCTTAGGGAATCGCTCGGTCGTCGCTAAAGTTTTAGCGAGGAGTTAAAATTCGGGAGGCACCTGCTTACTTTTCATTCGCCGCCCAAGATTTTTGACCTAAATCGCTCGATGAAAACGCACATGAACGCGTAGAATTTGAATTTTTTTGTCTGGCCTTGAAGCTATTCCTATTCTCATACGTCTCAAAAAGACGAAATCAATATTACTTCTTAATTGGTATCTGCCTCCAAACTCAAAATCTGATCTTTTATATTATTATGAAAAGTTTTTGGAATTCACAAAAATTCTTGACTGTCAACGTTTTATCATGGGGGACATTAATAATAATAATAATAATAGTGGCTACTTGTATAGCGCACAGGTCCACCTTTCGGTGCTCATGGCGCTTAGAAAAGAGTACATGTAACAGGCATAAGAAAGAAAAAACAATAAACCGAAAAACAAATTCGGAATTCTCCTAGACATAGTAAATTAAAATATTGCAATAATTACAACGAAAGAAACAAATAGGTTTTTAGTTGTAATTTGAATGTTTCTGTCGATGACAGTTGACGTAATTTTAGGGGGAGCTTATTCCACAGTTTTGGACCCATGGCTGAGAAAGCCCGTTCACCCCAAGCATGTTTTATTCTGGGTGTATTAAGTAATAGTGTGTCTGATGAGGAGCGAAGACTTCGTGTGGGGTTGTATTTTGAAACAGAGTTGCTCAGGTATGCAGGGGAAGAAAGAGAGTAAACTGAATGATGTACAAGTAACATAATTTTAAAAATAATCCTTTTTTCAACTGGCAACCAATGGAGAGAACGGAGAATTGGTGATATGGAATCAGATTTCTTAGTGAATGTTAATAGGCGGGCTGCAGAATTTTGAAGTCGTTGCAGTTTTGTGACATCTTTTTTTGGAAGGTTACAGAACAATGAATTTGCAAAATCTAAACGAGAAGAAATTAAAGCATGAATTAAGATCTCAGCCGCAGGTTTAGATAAACACTTTCTTATGAAACTTAGATTACGTAATTGGTACCTTACACTCTGTTGAATATGTGTTATGTGACTACGAAAGGACATTTCCTGATCAAATATTACACCCAAATTACGAGCTGTTTTTGATGGAGTGATACACGTTTTTCCAATATGGAGATGACACGATTGATAGTCAACCTTCCCTAACATGTGCTTGGAACCTAATAATAAAAACACAGATTTATCATCATTTAGCTTAAGGCCATTAGATACTAACCAGGATTTCAGTTCTTCTAGACATTTTGCAAGTTTTGAAACGGCTGAGGACAGTGAAGACATTGTAGGTTTAAAAGAAAGATAAATTTGGATGTCATCTGCGTAGCAATGGTAACTAATACAATGTTTGTGAAATATCTTGCTGATTGGTTGCATATAGAGAGAAAAGAGCAGTGGTCCTCCTACCGAACCTTGGGGTACACCATACTTCATAGTAGTTTTACTAGAGGTAGAATTATCAATTTTTACATACTGAGATCGTTCAGAGAGATATGATATAAACCAATTAAGGGCGGTACCCTTGATACCTAATGATTTCAGCCTTCGAGTCAGGATAGAGTAATCTACTGTATCGAAAGCTGAGCTCATATCTAACATAACAAGAGCAGTAATATTACCGCAATCCAGTTCTCTAAAAATAGTATCAGTTAAGTTGACAAGTAATGTTTCCACACTATGACCAGGCCTGTAGGCAGATTGACATGGGTCAAACAATTCATTATCTGACATTCCATTTTTTATTCCATTGTTATACATAGTTTTCATCAAAGATTTAACCTCAGTTTTTCATTCATGCAAACTTCATTATTTTGTACGCAGATGACACCGTTATTTCCTTTCCCTATGGTGTTGTACGGATTCAGGGCATTTTAATCTTGAATTATCTTTTCATTCCATTTGTAATTATAGGAGTTTGGAATTCCATATGATGGAGAGTTTGTCATTGCTACCACCAACAGAGATGAGATTAATACAGATGAGACTTATGGTAAGCTGTTTCACACAATCTAAAATTCTTCAATACCCCCTTTTAGTTAGGTACACCGACAGCTCCAACAGGGAAATGGTGTTCAACTGAGCTTTTTGAAACATTTTTTAAAATTGGTGCCCAAAGTGCCCACATCTTATGTTTTAGGGGCCCACCAGTCTTTTAATGTATTTCAAAACATATATTTTAGATGAGAATGTTCCTTGGTGTAGAAAAAAAAACGCTATCATCAATGCAGTGACATGGTATAGGTACAGAAAACCACAAGGCCACGGAGTTGCTCCAGCAACTCTAGACAGTCAAGTGAATTGCTTTAAACTACTTTGGGGGTAATTGGGTCACATGAAAATTTCTTTTTCGGTACAAAAATACAATGATACATTGGGGGTATGAGGCTTTGATAGCCAAAATGTCTCAGGTTCACATATCCAATTTTAAAAGCCCAAATGTAACAAGTGATTCAAGAACATCGAATTAAAGTTAAGTGAATTTTTTTTCTACATACATGTGTAACTGCGTTATACTAAAATTACTAGTTAATTAAAGTAATATGACCTCATTTTCGGGGCACCTGAGCGGGCCTCGAGGGCCCTGAAGCTATTCATCGCAACCCAATAGGAAATGCTTGAAAAATCGTGTATCTTACTGACTATAATATTAAACATATCGCGGGCACCAACACCTCCTAACACATTGCTTAATGTTCGTATTATTTTGTGAATAAATCAAAAATATGGGCTGAAGTGCTCATTGCCTTGCTAAAAATAATGTAGTGATCATTGAAAATATTGCTTGTTTTATTGATTATTCATTATTAAGAAGTGCGTATAAACTACCTAATTTAGAAATTTCAGCTTCCCAGGAGAAACTTTGAATCTAAAATCAATTTTTGAAAACACCTCTTTGGTGAATGTGACAGGCTTTGTAAAGTAGCCCCATGCATAGCCTTTTGAGTACCACCACACAGCCATAATCAAGGCGAAAGGGGTAATTATGAATTTATGTTCAACATGTAATGTCATGTACACTTATACGTTTTTTCTTCTGATGGAGCTCACTCATCGCATGCAGAATTGGCTGTGATGAAGAAAAACAGTTCATTATGATTTAATTAGTAATATCATTCAGTACAGTGACACTATTTTTGGGGTGTACTGTATTCAATGTGCGGCTAGCATTCAGATGTATAAACAGTTAATGTGCTGTTTATCATGAATTATGACCTAATATAGTAATTATAATAGTCTAACCAGACAGGGAGAACCTTATTAGCGCCTAATTATCGAGTCATGAATGACTCAGGAATGAATCATGAATGAATCCTTTCGACTAATTAGCATTTATCAAAAGCTCCTTTGACTGTTTCCCTCTTGTTCCCCTTCGATTGTCAGAAAAAAGGAAGTTTTTAAGGGCTGCAATTTGATGATTTTAATTAACCGTCTTGCTTGTGATTGGTTCAACAAGAATTTGCTTGGTGTTGATTCGTCGACTTATTAAAAGAGTGTGTTGCGATTATTCTATGGGTGTGGTGAATGGGAAGTGTAGTGAAGAGAATACATATTGGTGTCGAGGGAAGGCAGCACATTTAGCACTGGGACTCCAAACCGGTCCTTGAATTGCGCCTACAACATACCACGCGTACCACCTGCTCACCGAAGAAGTACACCACTTCAGCCACCACCAACGACAATGCTAAACACGCCTAAGATCACGATGATAACAGAGATTCACGCCACCAATGTCTTGCGCCGGGCCAGTTTTTCACTTTTTCCCGTGGAGCAGAAGATGCTAAAATCAATAACCCCCACGTGCGCTTGTGAAACCCAATTAATTGATTTTGTTTACAATCAAATAATCCAGTCATTTGGTGGGATAAGAAGTTGGAATTATTATTATTATTATTTGTTTGGTTATGTTTCCCCTATTTTTGTAAGGTGTACTCTTTACCTAACAGACACGTCAAAATTAATTTCTTTCTCGTAAAGTCCAATAAATGAAAATACAATGTTTGATTTGATTTTCTTTGAATGTCTTTACTAACAGCAACACAGTAATACATTCATACAATGTGTTTACATATACAGGAAGAGAAATTATTGGTTGGTAAAAGGGGCCAGATAATAGCACATGTGCTTGTCGAGCCTAACCCTTTAAACAGCTTAACAAAGTATTTTGTTCAAACCGGTTCAGAAAACGTAGCAAAACAAAAATAATGAATTTACAAATACAACCGATACTAAAAAAAAATAAGACTACTTAAAGATGTCTTGCAATATACAAACTGTTAATGTAAAAATGTAATTTGTGTACATTTGCAGGTTTTTACACTTGATATTTCTTTCACGATTTGTTCAACAAATCACTTTTAAGAGAATTTCGATACGTATTTCTAGACCTTGTTAATCTGACATTAGTAGGTAATCCATTCCACAATTCACTAGCCACAAAAGACAATTTAAATTGACCTTGTGTCATTCTATATTTTGGACGTAATTGTCCACCCTCTTTTTGTCTTGTAGAATATGCTCTATAATGTCACAGTACTATATATCAAAATATGAGGCAAAGTGTCATTGACTAAATCAAACAAATTAGAAATCGATAGATCATGTTAATTATACACATTTAGGATTCGCAATCTTTTAAACATTGGAGCTGTAAGAGTTCTTCATTCAGTAAATGTTAATTGCACGAACTGCCATTTTCTGTGAATACAAAATACTTCTTAGGCTAGCCTTATAAGTGCTTCCCACACCTCTATTCCGTAATAAATGTGTGGTAGTATAAATGCTTTATATAATATCAGAGTACTGCTATATACAAAATGTCGCAATCTAGATAGCACATATTTTCTTTCTAATACACTGTTTACAAAACGAATTTGACAATTCGAACAAAAAACAATCAATGTGAACCCCAACGAAAATGGCAACGTCAATCTCTTAAATATTCTCACCAGCAATTTTCAGTTCACCATTCATACCTATTTTTTTCCTCCTACTACCCATTAACACGAAATTAGTTTTCATTGAATTAATTGTTTTTTAGTTTTTAGCAAAGTTTTTTTTAGCAATGTAATACTTATGTATCTTCTGTATGTTGTTATTTACTTCATTGGGATATAGGTGAGGGCGGTCTGCGGACTATAGTTAATTGGTTAACTTTGCGCAAGGCCTGGCAGCACAGCCGGGTGCACCCAATATTCATATATTTTGTGTGTGATTTGCTATTAATTGATTATTTCAATGCTGTATTTTGTTATCATGTGTTTTTTGCTAAATAAAATAATATTTTAATATATATGATCTAGTAAAGTAGCGGATTCTTTTGTCACCCTGGTTGGTGATTGAATAAATTGACCCAAGCCTATGCATTGTAATGATGTCAAAAACTCTTCTACTGTGTTTTCTTCACTCATAGAATTAATATTGAATTCACCTAAAAATACACATTTATGATTATCTACTCTAAGTTCTTTAACCCACTCAACAGATCATCTTACATTTGTATTCGGTTTTCTATAGATTATCTTAACCGTAAATTTTATATTATCTGTAATATTAATTTGCAACCAAAGGGATTCCGCCCGAATGACGCGATATTCAAGACGCATGTACTTAAAGATGTATTGATATATGCTCCAACTCCTCCGCTTGAATCACCTGGGCGGCAGTATACTTCTAATGAATATCCTTCCAAACTGAGCATTGATATGTTGGATAATTGTTCTTGCTGGGTTTCTTCCCATGTTCACATATAAAGGATTTCTGGCCTCCGAGAAGCAGAGGATTCCAACCCAGATGAGTGTTTTTTTGTTGGGAAATACATTAGCCGTTTTCACACGATGGCAATTTTGGTCGGCGCAAAGATCGTGTTTAGAGCTAGTCTGTGTAAGTAGGGTAAGGTCAGCGTAAATGTCGACGTAATATTCAATATTATGTTTTGTTTTGTTTTCTATGCATTGCACAATTATTTTTAGACATTTCTTTGACGTTATATTTAATATTATGTTTTGTTTTGTTTTCTATACATTGCACAATTATTTTTAGTCATTTTTTTTAACAAAGTGAACTTTAGAATTAATAAATATCGGTAAATGGTCAGAAATATCGTAATACAACAGGCCATTTGTAAAATTGTTATGAGCTACATTCGAAAAAATATTGTCAATGAGAGTTTGAGAAATACATGAAATTCTTGTTGGTTTATCAATATGTGAGTTAAATGCGTAAGATTGCAGTGCACTACTAAATTTCACAATGTGGTTATCATCAGAATTTAAAAGATTATTGTTAAAATCGCCCATTATATAAACTTCTTTATTTTTTCGAGAAACAGTATCAAGACATCTATCAAAATTGTCCAAGAAAATATCTACATTATGATTAGGGGGTCTATGGTCTATACATTATGCCAACTATTGTGTTTTTGGTTTTCTCATTTAATATTTCAATATATAAATCTTCAGCACCTTCAGTGTGTAAGTCAGAACTAACTTTATTTTTTAAAATGATTATGTATGTATAGCGCTACTCCGCCCCTTCTATCATTGTCACGATCAGAACGAAATTTATGATAGTTTGGTATATTAAATAGAGGTGGGGAATTTTTATGGAGCCAAGTTTCAGACATGTTATTATGGAAATCTGGAAGTCAGGATTGGCTTGAAGATGCATGGAGTTTGAGTCATCGTACATTTGACCGTTATTATTAGATGAATTAAAACTAGAATTAAATTCTTCTACTGTATAATACTTACTTTCAACATTTCTCAAACCTTGGTCAAAATTTGCGTTAGGAAAAATCATTGAGAATTCTAGAATATCTAAAATATACAAGAAAATCCACAGAGAACACGCTATGTGAGTTTGTGTCCATGTTTGAATTTAATTTTTATTTTCGAATGTAAACAAACAACCTTACGCTGACCAAAATTGCCATCGTGTAAACACGGCTACTGAAAAAACACCTGTGGTATGCTTTTTTTTATATTTCTTTTGTTCTTGCTGTGTGTATTTTCCTATTTTCATGCACAAACGATTGCTGTCCTTCAAGCAACAATGGATTCCTACACAGCTGGGTGTTTTTGATGGAAAAAAAAAATCAGTGCCTATTAAATTTTGATCGAAATGTGGGGATGAACAAATATGTGTACCCACATTTGTAAGCGACACTTAATAAAATGAAGTGGTTTGATTTGTTATTATGTCTGTATTTCTTGCTGTTTCCCCATTTTCATGAACAAAGGATATCTACCCAGATGGGTGTTTCCACTATTCAACGTGTGAAGATGGGCGAGGTTATTATATTGGTTCCATATAGTGATATGACTCAAAACCCTCAGATAGTCTTTAACCCTAGTTTGACTAATGGGCATTTTGACCCCCCACCCCGCACTGTAAAAAAAAAATCCACAACTGCCGCGAACTTGCTTCAGATCGTGACTTGCCTTTTCGTGACGTTTTCTTTTCAAGTATCTCGCAACTTTTGAGACCAAGTTTGCAAAATTGGACAATCCTTTGCGAGGTCACCGTCAATTAGTAGTCACATGCCGGGCCAAGAATTGAACGAAAGTTCACATTTTGCATACATTTGTGTACAAAATATTTATTTTCCTAAATTGCTCTACACTGCCAATCGTGTCTTGTATTGCTTTTTCTTGATCTTGTATGTCTTCAAATTTATCAATATAAATTTTTGAAAAACAACTTTTCTAAAAAAGAATGAGGTAAACAGAACAATAAAATAAAAAGTAATTCCAATGCTAATCTCATGTAACGAGAGTGTTCCTCTTTTCTGGCAATCAAAGAGGAACAGTCTAATTAATTAGTTATGGATGGTGGGCTGATTAGCTCTCCCTATTTATAGTATTACTACTTAAGTTATTCTGTCTTATAATAAGATGATGAAGTGTATCCTGATCAAATGATTGGTCGAGAGCGTACACGTGCCAGGCATTTATTTTGCCTAATACGTAATTTTGATAATGACCGGTCATTATCAAATGCTAATGACCGGTCATTAGTAAAATCATGACAAAAAACAAAAACAAATAATATATTGTGGTGGTTGTTATTTTACCTGACTGCTAAGAAAGCATAAATGCTTGTAAGTAAGCAACCAGACGGCTTCAGGTCCTCTCCGAGGGACCTGGTAATGAGGATTAATGCCTTACCAAAGGACACTAGCGCATCGACTTGGTTTCGAACCCGGGTCACCGGAATACGAGACCACTGCTCTACCGACTGATCATCTTATAACACAAATAGTAAACACCATTTTGTTCGGGTGTTAGTAAAATTACTGCTACCGCCTCGGACGTGATAAACTTTAAAAAAAATAAAGTTCCAAAGGTACCTTGTGTGGGTAATTCTTACTGATGCCCTCACTGCTGAATATTATTTGTATAATTATGCATGAGAACATTGGATTAGTGAGTAAATGTTAGGTAAATTTCAAATATTTCAAATAGCGCCTAAGACCATTCCTTGATAGCTGCGACCATGAAAATCTCAGAGTATGCAGTTCTGATATATCATTTCCAAAGGAGAATAGCAAATCGGTCGATTGTATTCAAGAAACATTGTTTCAGAGCTAAAGTAATATCAGTCTTGGGAGGGCGCTATACAACATAAAGAGTTTATTCTTTACAATTCCATCACTTTAGACTCGATTTCAACCGCGACAACGATCATTGAATATTGTAAAATCGCATATGCTTCCAATATGTTAATTTGAACCAAATTCAAGACCCTACACACAAAACGTTGTAATACCTTTAATAAACTGATAAACCTTCAGTTGCAATTCTTGAAAATAATATGTTTAAACATTACAAATTCGATTGCAGCTTTTTATAGGCCTATTGTCTACGATAACATACAAAACATGTATATGTTGATTTTAAAAAAAAAGTATGAACATCATTATACCTGGCAAATGGGCTAACTATATTTTGCAGCCACGCCCTATGCAAGTACATATATCAGTGCCGATCACAATCCCTTTTCATTGTAATCATATTCATAACTATAAATCTTTCCTTCTCTGAAAATTTGCTTGGTTTGGTATTGATGGAAAATTTACCAAACGATAGATATCTCATTTGGGATACCATGCATGCTGCACAGTAGGTTTAATCTCACAAAGGCCATTCTCATTCACCAGAGAGGTATTGATTTCAGCATTTGGAAATTGTCCTTCATTTCTTCCACATCTAGGTGAAATTTTCTTTGATCAACATTTCTTTTTCTGTTTCAAATAATCTCGCCATTTTAGTATTTTGGTTGTGAAATCAGCATTAATGTTTTGTAATCGAAAAGTGTCCACATCATTCAGAAGAAAGCAAATCACAGGCTTTATTTCCTTAGACAACGTAGGAAACTATACAAAGACTAGACACTTTATGTTCTGTTCTATAAATCAATCATTCAGTCTATCTTGACATTCAATCTTATTTGTTACTTTGGTATTGGAACACGTGCTAGCAAAAAGAAAACTGATAGAATAAGGAAAATTGCTCAGCGCACCAACAGTTTGGAATTGCCCAGTTTAGAAAATATATATGTTGACCGTACATTGCTGAAGGTAACACGTTTTATGAAGGACCCAACACATCATTTGTTCCAAGATTATAATTCAAAAGAGCAGGGATTCGCCTCTGCGTTCCCCGCACTAGGCGGGAGTGCTTCAGACGTTTATTTGGGCCGGATTCGATTCATGTTTACAACAGAAGGGTAAAACGAGGGCAATTATTGTACTATTGCAATGCTTTGCTCCATTTCCTAGGCAAGCAATCACATTGTACTTAACATGCTTACCTGATACAGACTATTTCAGTGTTCCCTATTTACGTTTGAATTGTGAGGTGCCTGGATGTGGGACGTCGCTCGTATTGTTGGATGTAACGCCATTGATGTTATGTTGTTATTATAATTTGTATAATTGTGTACATTATTTGTAATACACCTGTACCAGTGAGGAACGAATTTCAATTTTTTGGACAATAAATCAAAGCAGTGCATGCAGGAAACACATGAGCGTAGCTGTAGCATTTTTATCAAACTTATTTAATACCAAAGTTTCTTTTCATAGTGCCTACTGAAAAGTATGGATGGAGATTAAAGCTTCAAGATGAATCATTTCAATGCAACCAGCCATTAATGGTAAAGGCGGTATATTCCTCCTTTGCTATTATGGAAATACATTCAAAATATCGTCAATAATTACTGCAAATAGTACAATTTTATTACAACTTGTGTTTCATCATTTTACAAAAAAATTGTCATTTTGGAGCTTTCATCTGAATAGCTTTCATTCATATTCAGATAAAGCAAATGCCAATAAATCATGAGAAAAAGAATTGAAAAAATACAGTGTTTCATTTGTTTGTATGTTAAATCAATGGATTCACCATTTATTTACTGACAAAAACTTACTAAAATTCACGTGACTCCACAAATAAGGTGTGAACTTTAATTTTTGTGTAAAAAATTGTGTGTAATTGTTTTTACCCTGTATACATTAATCCCTGTCCTTTAGAAATGTAATACTTTTTCATTTTTACCGTTTCAGAGGAGCTTGTGGAGGATGGAGACACTCTCTTACTGCTTGTGCACCTTAAGCAGGACTTGTCGGCCCCTATCCAGGAGAGGGTGGATTACCAACCCCACTATGACACCATCATCAGGAGTGGCATGTATGAGTACTATGCCAGCGAAGGACAGAATCCATTACGTAAGCCTTGAAATCTTTCATCATATGATCAGTGGTATTGGTAGTTAATTCTTTACTTTCATCTATTAAGCTTCATCACTACTATTTCCAAACAACCTGTTCAAATTCACTGTTCTTACACTTTAAGAGCCATGCTTTTCTTTCTGTTTGGCTGTAGGTTTCATTTATGAATTTGTAGAATTTGTAGAATTTTTTTGTAGAATTTTATTGACTGTTTGACCCCCTCTCGGGATTCCATGACATTTGCTCCGGCGACAATTGCTCCGCTGTAAATTTCATACACTAATCGAATGGCTAACTTCAACCCTGGATTCAACACTATACCCTACCCTAAACCTAACCCTAAACCTAACATAAAACCCTATTGAAACCCTAACCCTAACCCTACATCTTAGACGAAATAAAGCCCGGAGCAATTGTCGCAGGAGCAAATGTCGTGTCACCCCTCTCGGGGTATGAGAGTACAAACAAACATAAAGTATAAATAGCAATGCATGACTTATTAATACAATTCACATACATTATACATAGATAATGACACAAAGATACAAACGATGATAGGTATATAGTGTATGAAAGTACAAACATGAACAATGAACCAACTAGTAAACACAAAGTATATATACATGTACAATGTAGATAGTGACAATAATAAAAGGATAAGTATAATGCAGTTTATTTACAAGCTAAATAGTAAACAAAAAAGGCCGTTTCACTATCCTACCGCTACGAGTACGTGTAGGTTCAGCTCTAATTGTACTTCTTGAAATGCTTGAACGATCTTCTTTCTCTGTTTTTTTAATTAAATTTCAACATAATAAGGCGAGTAAATCTTGCTAAATTCTTCAACTGAGAAGTGCTTTTAGTATTAAAAAGTTTTGTCATGTGCATAGCACTTGGAAGCTTAGACTTACAAAACTTGTTTGATAAATATAAACATCCCTCCCTTTGAAAATATGGACAAACAAAAATATAGTGAAATACATCTCCTATATCAGTGGACAGCCAGAGTGTGCACTGCATATCACAATATGGTGTGTTCGCATCAAACCGACCTTTGTTTACAGGTAATTTATGTGATTCATGTCATCTCACCATAACACCAGTCAGTTCTATTTCTTCCTATACCTAACAGCTTTTGCAATTGCAGAACTGATAGACAACTCAGTTACAGCCACGGTTAATAACGTTGGACCCAGAAATATAGAAATCAGATTGGTATGTGCCTAAAGTTATTTATTTTCTTTTAAATGTGCAAAGTGTTTATTTTTCATTGGAATTTGGATGGTAAATGAAATTAGTCTTTGAAGTTACTGATACTGTCATGACTTTTGTGACAGGCATATAACCTTTGTTAGAGACTCAAATATACACAGTTTGTATCCTGATGGTAATGCCTGTGCAGGTGCTGAAAAACTCACACTTTTGGGGGAATATTGGAAAGTCAGCATCTTGTAGTCTAAAGTGGTTACATCATGTCTTTTGTAAATATTTCTTTTCAGTTATGTCTTGTATTCAAATAGAAAAATATTGCTTCACCTTGTAGTTTTATCAGTGGTTAGACTTCTTTTCCAATACTATGACAATCTTGGCTTATGTTAAGTACAGTATTTAAGGTAATTCATTTCAAGTTTATAATCAATGTTTCTCGTAATGGCTGTTATTTTTAACATACAGGACTAACATTTTCATTAATTTTTGGCAGAAATGGGGTTCTGGCTGAGGATGTGGCTTTCTGCAGGAAGCCTTGTTCACAACCTTGTTGATGTAAATTGCCCCCCCCCCAAAAAAAAAAAAAACAAAAAACAAAAAAATCAACTGCTATGCCAAAATAAAACCATGTCACATTTAGATGAAAGGCTAGTAAGGATGGGGGGGGGGGGAGCTGCATGCAACAAAGGCCTGTAAGAGTACTCACTAACATGTGCGGTATAAGGGTTTTGCTCTAGTTTTTGCTTTATATCGTCTGTTTAGAGCCAGAAGGATGTTATCAATGTGTTTAAGTATTTGAGTATATGCCCTTCTTGCTCCAAATAGATGATATGGGCTTAAGAGCCCATTAATTATCCTGCTTTTTATAATTCACTTTCAATCAGTACCTAGATGAAACAGGAGATAAGAGTATGGTTTGTGTCCTTGACAATGGCAAGGGTATGACCACCAGGGAACTCAACAACTGGGCCATCTTTCGACTCTCTAAATTCAATCGCAAGAGACAAAGACTAAATCAAGAGAACAACAGGTAACATCACTTCATTAAAAAAATTGATTCACAAGGAAAGGAGAGAAATGTTCATTATAAAATTTGATTAGGTTATTTGATTTGGTTAAGCGGTAGATTAGTCATCTGGGAACTGCATGTTAGCTGTATGACACCAAGTCAAGGATCTGTGCACAAAGCCCCTGACTCCCAGATATAGACCTTAAACCCAGATGTCCATGGGTTGTATATCTACCTATATTCTATCTGTTTAACAGTAAATCCATGTTGTTGTCTCAGGCGGTAGATTCAGTGCTAAATTTATTTGAACGAAGTCTCAGACCAATTTATAAGGCTCATTTAGTAGCATTGAAAAAGAAATATAGTAGGATTAAAAGAGAAAACAATATCAAAAATTGAATACATTGTTATATCAATTGTCAGAAAGCGGCGAATATTATAAACTTGGGCAATAATTTAGTTCTTTATTCATCATGTTTGAAAGAGTGACAATAATATACACCTCTATGATGTACTAACACAGGCAGATTACTATGAATTCATGAGCTTTTAGAAAACAAAAATTAGGTGTTGTAAACTTAATTTTTGTTCTCCATTCTTGTATTTAATCGACTATTGATTTTATGACAGTGATGAAGAGAGAGTCATTCCCAGATCGTTAAACAGTGACATCTCGTACTTTGGAGTAGGAGGAAAGCAAGCAGCGTTTTACATTGGTGATTCAGCCAGGGTGAGTTGCTTTTGCTTTTTGCCTGTATCCTCGGACATAGTCTATTAACACTTTGATTGCTTTCTTCCATAGAGTGCACGGTCGCCCGTTTGCCACACGTGCAATTTGCCCCAATCGACAGAGGAGGGTTGCTTTGTGCAACTTACTGGCCGTGCAAGATAACTCATTTCTGGTCATGATTAACTCCATGACAACTGCTGTATCACTTTAATAGATTAATCTTACGATTAAAACAGATAAATATTCTTAAAGCCTTGATACATTCATCCCATGATTAAAGGAAACCGAACCCCAAGTAATAACTTTACCTATACTAAGAGATTTATTATATTATTGCCCATAAATCTACAATATTCCCCACCAAAGTTTATGAAAGAGGAATAAATCAAAAATAAAGTACAGTTTCTCAACACGACATGGGCATCGCCATTTTCTTGATAATGTGACGTACTATGCGAAGTCGTTTATCAAGTAATGTATTCAAATTTATGGATGTTTCTTTCCCAGACGTGTGTTGTGATGAAGCATTTCATTCACCTGCTATTATCCTTTATACTATAATTGCCAGAACGCAAATTGCATAAATAAGTTAGTGCTCTTCTGGGGTGAAGGTTTCTCATAAATGAAATATATTTGTCAACTGCTATAGTGTAGTATTTATAAATGAATTTTGTTACAATTGTGCCCCTATTATTTATTTTTCACCTAATATAATTTCTATCATCTCAGTTATTATTATTTTTTATTGAAAAGTAAAGGTTTCGTTATTGATTTAAAAATTCTTTTCAACTAAAGCTTGGTGCATGATACATGTACAACTTCAACAGGTACGTCACATTTTCAAGAAAATGGCTGCGCCCATATCATGCTGAAAGGCATCACATCATGCCAGGAAAATCTTCATTTATATATATCTTGTACATTTTCGTAAGGAATATTGTACATCAAAGGGCAGGAATACATCTCATTTTTCAGAATACCTACACTTATTCTTTGGGTTTAGGTTTCCTTTAATACAATATGGTACAGGGATATTATTTGGGTGGTGGTCGTGGTTGAGTGGATATGTCACCGGAATGTCGATCACAAGGTCCACGGTTCGAGTCCCGCCGCGGCACTAATGTCCTTTGGCAAGACATCGATCTACATTTGCCACACTCAACCCAGGTGAAGTAAATGGGTATCTATTTATTATTTCCTTGAAATGCTAGAGCGCCGTAATGGCCGCATTGCTAAAGGCAGGGTAATAATCGGGGCAGCCACCATTATTATTATTAAAGAGCTAATCGACAGCAGTTAAATGTGGTGCAAGATAATAGTGTAATGTAATGGGTCCTTCATGGTAGTTATTTCAAAACAATGTTTGATTTTCAAGCAACAGTGGTGTAAGTTACAATTTACTATCTATCAGATGTCATGCAAACTTCTAAGTATGTTCTAGATTAGTTTGGTAAGCTTTTGTAAGAGTTCCATGAACACAATGAGTTTATAGAATAAAAAACTCTAAATGATTGACTGGTAAAGATAACTAAAGATTGTTAAGTCAACAGTGATTTCTTGTCCTTTACAATTCACTATTCTGATACAGACTTGAAGAATCAATCATGAACCTATTTATTTAGTGTAGCTTTTTCAAAAAGTCTGCTGGGTAATAATTTACATCTGATATCTCAGATGTACCCCTATATGTGCAATGGATTCTATACCCAATGCAAATTGCCCATGTTATACATCTTTTCTTATAGATGATCAGTAAACCCAAAGATTCTAAGGATGTTCATGAGATGTTGGTATCAAAGGAAGAGTTTGAAAGGAGAGAGAAGAACAAAGAAGACATCTACAGCGACGTCATCACAAGCAGGCAGGTGGGTGGTTGATTAAATATGAAAATGTTTGTTTCCTTTCTTGCTCTTATAAAGCCTAGCAAGGACAGTTATCTATCGATAGAGGAATATATGAAGTATCTGCAGAAGCTGAGATAACGAAGCTGTAATACTTTCAGTAACATTTCTTTTCTTCATCTCTTTCATGCAATTCACACCTAAAGCCTGGCGAGGGCAGTCACGTATCACAAAAATATGAGACCCTGCACAAACTGATCAAGGAAGAGGAAGGGAAGGAGAACTTTACCCACGTCGTCATCACCAGTATCAAGTCACAGCACATCAAGTTCCTCAAAGATGACTTCAGCAGATGGAGCAGAATACTGGCGTAAGTTTCTCACGTATAGTGTTCTTGATTACATTTACATACGAGAGACAGGTGTTGGGTCAGGGCACAGGTAAATGTTTGGTATCAACCCCAGATATCCATTCAAAACCCTCAGCCCCCCCCCCCACCCCCTTCAGGTTTTGTAAGTGAGTGAGTGTATATAAACAGACCTTGGATTACAAACCTGGACTCTCTATGAAAATAAAATATTTTGAAGCCGTTCTCCATTTCCGTATCAGGACAATTACCCCCTGGGCAATCACCCCCCGGAAAATTACCCCCCCCCCGAGGACAATTACCCCCCAAGGACAATTACCCCGGAAAATTACCGCCCGGAGAATTACCCCCGAGGACAACTACCCCCCGGGGACAATTCCCCCCCGAGGACAACTACCCCGAGGACAATTACCCCCCGAGGACAACTACCCCGAGGACAATTACCCCCCGAGGACAATTACCCCCAAGGACAACTACCCCCGAGGACAACTACCCCCGAGGACAATTACCCCTCATGGACACTACTGGGTATGGTGGCTCAGTGGTTAGAGCGCCCGCCTCATAAACGGGAGGTCGTGGGTTTGAACCCCGGCCGAGTCATACCAAAGACTTATAACAATGGGACCTTCTGCCTTCTAGCTAGGCGCTCACCATATTAGATTGGAGAAGGGTAGTAATAACATATTATGTTATGCAGGGCCCGCTGGAAGAGCAGTTTCATAACTGAAGTGGCTACCCTGGGTAAATAAAACGTTATTATATATTATTATTATTATTACCCTCGAGGGCAACTACCCCCGAGGACAATTACCCCCGAGGATAATAGCCACCAGAGGACAACTACCCCCAATGACATTCACCCTGAGGAATTTAAAACACTGTGACGTATAACGCAAGCTTATCTCCAAATTGCTATTTACAGAAAATTGTATAAACGTTCATTTTCATTTCCAATTATTTAATTCGATATGGGGGGGGGGGGGTTGGAGGTTGCCCAATTCCCCTGTAGTTTTGCTACCGAGTTAAGAACATAAATTACATTCTTAGAAATTGAACAATACATTGCGCGCAGATGAGTACGCGTTACAGCCTCTCTCACCATCAATGGCACAGCAAAGAAATTAGGTTGTAAGATTTGCTTTATGCATCCTCTTTAACTTTTTAATCAGCTGATCGTGTATTTGTCTTTGTATGTATAATGGGCCCTCATCCATGCCATGATCCATGATTAAGGTTTTCTTCACGTTATCTATTTATTTCTGTTGTCATGCTGAACTTGCTGAAGTATAATATGTTTTCGTTTACGTTAAGTTATTTTGAAATAGAAATTGCCTTCAAGTTATATGTACGGTGCCAAGTCAAAAGAAAATAAATATCCGCTATCTGGTAATTCATCTCATATGATTTTTTAACTCCAGCACAGCGTTTTTCAACCGGGGTGCCGCAAAAGAACGATTTGGAAAACGTTTATTTTGTAAAAAAAATCTAATACCAGAAACGGTTAAAATATGTCATTACATGAGAGGATATACATTTTTGAAGATACTAAAGAGTCTTCCTTCCTCGCTCGTTGACAATATTTTGACAGCAAGGCAAATAAGGGCAACAAGAGGCCCGAATATCCTCATATTCGTGTATCAAGGTCATGACCGAATATATCACTATTTATTTATGTACATTCGGCGGCAAGGTGCCCGCATACAGTACTTTAAATAGTTTCTAGTGTGTGGATTACAAACTAATTGTTTACCAGTTTAAAAATGTCTTCTCCTTTTTTATTCTTAAATGTGCCCATAAGTGTGTGCATAGTACTTGACGAGAGCCAGAGCAAAATTAATAGTCTGTAAAGACTTTGGGATCTGGGAGAAAATTTTCATTTCTTAAGAGGGTACCGTGACTAACAAAAAGTTAAAATGACGCTGCTCCAGAGAAATGTATTTCTATGCATTTTGAAAAGGGCTGGATAATTACCTAAAACTTACATCCTTCGTGGAAATTAGCAACCGCACTGGCGTTGCATAAATTATAACAAAAGGGAAATGTGTAGTAATGAGGAAGACAACGTGCTATAGTATTTGAAAGAATATGGGTTCATGCAGGGGATCTTATGGGCTCGTAGCCATCTCTCAATGTGTCAGATCGTCTTTTGCTATTGAATCCTGATTGTCCACGGTGGTAGTTGTCCTCGGGGCGTAATTGTCATCGGGGGGAATTGACCTCGGGGGGGGGGGGGGGGGTAATTATCATCGGGGGTAGTTGTCCTCGGGGCGTAATTGTCATCGGGGGAATTGTCCTCGGGGGGTAATTATCATCGGGGGTAGTTGTCCTCGGGGGGTTATTGCCCTCGGAGGTAATTGTCATCGGGGGTATGTGTCCTCGGGGGGTAATTGTCCTCGGGGGGTAATTCTCCGGGGGGTAATTTTCCGGTGGGGAATTGTCCTTGGGGGGTAGTTGTCCTCGGGGGGTGATTCTCCGGGGGGTTATATTCCAGGGGGTAATTGTCCTTTGGGGGTAGTTTTCCGGGGGGTAATTTTCCGGGGGGTGATTGCCCAGGGGGTAATTGTCCTAGAACCGTATTGCTTGAAAGATAACGTAGAAATGTTCAGCCCACTGATTTTAGAGAACAATACGTGTTTCTCTGTCCTAAAAAAGATGATTCGTAGAAAGATTTGTCAATATCAAGATCATACAGCTCCGTTTAGTCTCATTTCACAACGCCCCCTATCGTCAGAGTCAGCAGCCTAACATGTTAGCCCTGGTTAGCCTATGGAATTTAACCCCCCCCCCCCAAATCGTTAAAAACTCATTTTTTGTCTAAACGACAAGCACATCCACCCCGAAGTACGTTATCACTAGCTCTTTCATTGGAACCCTCATGTCTTATTGACTTTTGAAAGTTCACCCACCGCAATTTGATCAAAATAGGTTGCAAGCTCGTCATTGCCTATAATACACATGTGAAACAAGTCGAATTTTAGACTCAGTTTGCCAAGCGATTTTAAGATTATAGTTTAAGCACACGAAGGATAAGAAGCATGAATTATTATAGACCACTTCT
The DNA here is from genome assembly GCF_000002235.5 of Strongylocentrotus purpuratus. NCBI lineage: Eukaryota > Metazoa > Echinodermata > Echinoidea > Camarodonta > Strongylocentrotidae > Strongylocentrotus > Strongylocentrotus purpuratus. The sequence goes on along the minus strand of NW_022145613.1, from coordinate 7,845,096 downwards.
GCTTGGTTCATTATGTCCATTTCATCCAACCCCCACCGTCATTTTTCAATTTAGTGAAAGCAAACATTTTGACGAGGTAAGCAAAAACATGAATATTCATGAACGATCAGACAATACAGCCTTTTAGTACGTAACGTATAGTGAATGGGAATGGGCGATGATCCGTCCAGGAGGAAGAGGTCAGTGGTTTGTGCTGGCAATGTTCCAGCGAGCTAAAATGAGACAACCGGAGCAATATGTTTAACCAATAATCAACTAATAAAGGAGATTAAATCAAATACAAACCGTTAAAAATGATTAGGTATTATGTGATAAAGGAGACTGAAGAATAGTCAGAATTCAATGAAATCGTGGCTTGGTGAAGGTTGCAAAGTTATAGGGGGTCATTTGCCTTCCATTTCATTTAGCTCTTTAATATGTCTTCAGTATGTCTTCCCTGATTGTCATTATAGAAACGTCTACCACTACTACATCCATGGTCCCCAAGGCAACCAGTCCCACCTATCTAACGCCATGTACCGTACGTCAAACCCCTACAAGAACATTGACATCAGCATCACCACGTACAAGAAGGGCCAACAGCACCAGCAGCTCAACCTCAGAGACATTGTAGACGACCTCCAATCCAAATATATCAGGTCTGCCAAGGACACGTTTGAATTCAAAGTTTCGTTAGGAACTGGACTGGTAGACGGCGTGCTTCGATATCATCCATTCCTCTTCGACAAGGAGTCGTATCCAATTGATAATGAATCAGGTTGGCGTGATTTTGTTGTTGTTGTTGGTTTGTTATGTGTAATTTGACTCCATTATTTTTAAAGGAACAGGAGATCTACATTATGCTGAACTTTACAAAGGAATATAACATTTAAAATTAACACTGCCAACAACTCCAATTTGTTTTTGTTGACGTTTGCATTGTCCTTAGCATGTTTTTAAGGACACGTTAAGTTTTGATATACCACAGAGAAAGAGAGAGAGAGAGAGAGCGACAGAGAAAGAAAGAAAGAAAAAAAAAAGAGAGATAGAAAAAAAAGAAAGATGAGAGAGAGAGAGAGAGAGAGATGGAGAGAGAGAGCATAGGAGAGAGGGAGGGAGATAGGGAGGGTGGGAGAGCGAGAAAGACAAAAACATTTTCATTTTTTGATCGGAATAGTAGTTCCTGAAAAGTGATCAGATTACTTTATCAAAGCCTGAAATTTACTTGTATAAGATGTTTTTATGCTTAATTTCTCCAGTACTTGAGGATGTCGATGACGAGACTGATGACAACAAAGATAAACATGCGAGGGGTAGCAAAGCCATATTTAAGTGCTACTGGAATGGAAGGCTTATTCCATATACACTGGTCCAAGAGTGAGTTGTCGAGAGTAACCGTCCTAATTTGAATGATTGTGGAATTCATTTTCCTTTGAATGTAATTTGGTTAAAAATTCATTCTTCATGAATTATTGGGTAAGTATCATGCAGTTTAAAAAGTTGAGACATGGAGGCACATAACATTTTATTTTGAAGTATTTCTGTTTGCTTCATGGATATGGTATCATACAGCATGACAGTATCATTCTTTCATCTTGTATACAACGAAGTTGATGTGAGTGATTGAAGGTGTGACAGATTGGATGAATGTATGATTGAAGGAATTACGAATATATTGATGGAATGAGTCGAAAAATACAATATTGTATGAGGAATGGATGAGTGATGGCATAAAAGTCTGAGATCAGCCGACCCAGCTCTTCCGACAGAAACTCTCAGTCGCACAATTTGGGGTGACAGAGCCTTTTACTTCTCTGGACCCAAGCCGTGGAATAATCTTCCACAATATAATTATCAGGAGCGCTGAGTCTATGTCAACCTTCATGTCAGCCCTCACGACTTTCCTGTTCCCAGCTACGACATCATCTCATAAATAATACTAATGCCAACAAAGACTATTAATGGATAATAATCTGAATTTATAACACTGACCAAGAACGTTGAATTTGTGAGACATTGTAGAGCAAGCGCCGTAAGTCATATACTTTTGTATAAATCAGTAGATATACAGTATAAGTGAAATAATGAAAATAAGTGGGCATTCCAATATATTTGCTACAATCAGATTTTAACCTCTTGAGCCTATCCATTTGTTTTGACCATCAGCTTTGCCTGGTGTGCCAAGCCAACGAAACGAGGCAACATTCCTGTCGAGTGCTACAACAGGGTATCTGGCGCCCTCTTTGCCAACGATCAGTTTGAGGTCAGCACAAACAAACTGACCTTCATGGACTTTGAGATTAAACTGAGTGATAGGAATGCTGCCTTTCAGAGAGTTGTTGGGGATCACGTAAGAAAACAAAACAGTTACAAAAATGTTTCTAGTTTAGAGAGAATGCATGCTCAAGGGACATTAAAGCTTATCAGTACTAGTTAACAGGAGGGATTAGACCGCCCTGCAAGGTCACTGGACAGGTGGTTATCTCATCAACTCAGCTCTCAGTTAACATAAGAAAAAGAGGATCATGGGGGACCAATGGTCACCGATTAGGCATTGTTTAATATAGAGAGGGCGCAAGTAGCTACAAGTAGTGCAGTGGGCCTTTAAAAGCTCAGCATTTAGTTATGTCGTACATGAAGATCCGTGGTTTGAATCCTGGATTGGGACCCATTGTAGCATGGAGAAGATAAAAGAAGATAATAGAAGATCAGGTCAAAATAATAATATATAAAATTGTATAAATAACAGTTGGAACGTTGTTTTCTTGTTTTCAGCCCCAGAGATTGAAGATCGACAAACAGTTCACTGATTGGCTGCACAAGTGTCACGAAACCCATGACAAGCAGATCTGCTTCATCAGAGATTACGTGGAGAACATCACGAGGCCAGATCTACCCAAGAAACAACAAGAACCCTGGGCTGTGTTTAAGTCTGTGGAATTGGATGGGAAAGTGTATACCACAGGGCAACAGGTATGATGTCACAAATGATATTGTGATGTAGAGAAAACTTTGAATGAAAAGGTGGATAGCTTACCATCTGTTCAACAGATGGATAATGATTATTTTCTTCTAATATATAAATGAGATGAGAAAAAAAAGAGGAGCATAGCCATACGAATTTAATTATTTTCTCATACGAGGAGGAGTGAGATGATAATTTAGAGAAAATCCAGTGGGAAGGGGAGAATGGGGGTCCCGCACTACAATAACTTTACATAATCCCAGCTTAATCCTAAGAAGTTAAGTAATATGAAAAAGATAATAAAGAGAAGAAAATCAAAAGAGAAATATTCAGTTTACATTGTAAGATGTCATAAAGAAGAAAAATGAGTTCATGAGTAATAGCTATTCATTCATTCATCCATTTACTTTGTAATTTTAGGCTAAATCAAACATTTGGTAATTTATATTGACCATGCATGTACGAAGTAGATTATATACATATCATTTTCATAACAAAATAATAATTTGCTGCAAGACAATACTATAATTGATTATTCTTATCTTAATCTTTGTTAGGTTCGAACCTTGCGCTTGCGGACAGGTCGAATTATTCATGGGGCAGTAAAAAGGTTCTTGTTGTTTGGAGACTTTGAGAATGAGATCCAGAATGGGAGGCTGTTTGCGACAGGGGGAGAGTTCGAAATTGAGCAGGTATGACAAACTCAGTGACATCATTCATATTTCTCTGTATTTATCGTGCCATAACTAAAGGAACAAAATAATTGATTTACTAAAGATTTGCATCTGTGCTGTAGGAATGTTCGGTATGAAAATAATGATTTTGATAGAACATTCAATTTCCCATAGACCTCATCTTGACTCATCTGAGGTTTAGTCTTTGATGGGTCAATTGACGATTATTTGTAATCAGTCGTTAGATAACCAATACCTCAATATCTGTGAGATGCATTTAAGCAGCACTAAATGCGCATAATGACGTAAATCTGCCCTTCAGTGAGTACATTGGCATTCCATGTAGTCAGGTCAGCAAACCATGTAACTATCAAAAACCATTGGTAACATTGGACTTTATAAGATGGGTTCTAGAATCTAAGCAATCTTATTGGTCAATTAACATCACGTGGGCGTGCATTAGTTTTTCCCACCGTGCAAAAAAGCTCCCATCAAAAATTGATAACACACGCTCGATACCTGCCGATATCTTTTTCGCGTAATTTAGCCAAATTTAATTTGTGCATAATTGTCAATATCTAGATCTAGATCTAGAATATTCTAGGCCTAGATGCCAAAACCATCAGATACAACTTATTTTCGAAAGCGTTCAAAACTAAACCTGGTACTATTATATATATATATATATATATATATATATATATATCTACTATATATATCATAGAGAAATTGTTTGTATTTTCTTTTAGTTACAGCATGATGGTGATTTGTACAGAGAGAGAATATAGACGGAGAACTTGCTTTTTGGCAATCCATAACCTGGTGTTAAGTTAAGACGGCTTTTGAGATTCATGGACCTTTGCTTCTTTGTACTTATTTTCATCTCTCCTCTCTTCTTCCATTTGGTAGGAGCCTAGATTGTACAATGAGAGGAAGATCTACCCTCTCAGGAAGCTGGACAGGTCAGCTGATGAGAGACAGATAAAGAAGGCCATCGATGATGAAGAAGGAAAGTAAGTACTGATGACTTGATGAGGACCATTCACGTTTTCATCTTTCTATTTGCTTAATGCATTTCAATATATTCTCTATGTTTCTTCAGTTATAATTGAGATGAAACATTTATCTTTCCTTGCACAAATAACTTGATTCTTTGATTGTACTTCGTAGTCCGGTCAAAATACGGAAGAAATACCACACCTCCCCCCCAAAAAAGAATCATTCATACAACTTTCAATAGGTAATGGCCGCCAGGACACCTGAAAATCAAAAAATGGCTGAGAGTCTCCTAAATATATACAGTAATCTATGATTAGCAAGATTAAATATGTTTTAGATGTCAGGATATTCACTGGTAAGTTATGAATTATCTTAGAGGTGCAGAGTAGCCTAATACTCATAACCATACAAACTATGGCTATCATTGTATCATAGAGCTGTAATTTTGGTGTCTTTAGCGATATAGGTTTCAGAGGTAACAAATATCGATTGATACTATTTACCAGGCGCGTACGCAGGAGGGGGGGGGGGGGTTGGGGTTAAACCCACCTTCATTTTGTTTAATGTGTGTGTTTTGGAGGACCCCCCCTTTGTTTTTAATGGTAACAGTACTTCCTCCCTTAAAATTGAAAATTTGTCGATCGATATTTCGTTTCGTTTCGTTGAGGGGGGAGAGGGGGGGGGGAGGGGTAAGGTTACCTTTTTTGGTCACCCATTACCACAATTTTTTGTTTTTTTAATCAAAAACTATATCGAAGGGGGGGGGGGTTTCTTCCAAAACACACATACAAAAAAAACTTGAGAGGGGTGGGGTTCGACCTCCAACCCAACCCCCCCCCCCTGCGTACGCGCTTGGATGCACGACATATTATCAAGTATAAGTGAAGCATTTTATGGAACATTGTATCCAAGATGGCTGTCATTATGCCATTCAAAAGTGCTGCCAACACCTAATACTGGCCATAAATCATTATGTTTCCCGCCTATAAATGTAATATTAGTGTCTTGGTTTCAGGATTAAAAAATAGATTCAAACAAGATCTAGTTGATGTTCGTTCTGGTACGCAGAAAAGCTGGACAAATTAAACCGATTTAATTTAAAAATCGCCGACAAATTTAAATGATTGGAAGTGAGTAACTTTTTTTATTTACAAAGGGGCTTTATTTGTAAGATGTATTATAATTTTGGCGGTAAAGGTTTACATTTTTAGGGTTTTCTTAAGACATTTGGTAAATAGCATTGTCGCTATTTGATATGCTGAAACATACGGTATTAATGCTGGGGAGTATTTCACAAAGATCCTAAGTTGAACTTATCTCTAAGTTGGACTTAAAAATTATGGAAAGCCATTAGCATCCTTGAAAAATATTTTGTAAAAGGCATAAAATGTTGATTCAAATCATTCATATTTTCTATTATCATCGGAGATTTCATGTTCTTGACATGGAATTTATGAACAGTCTAAAATACTTGAATTTTTGCTTTTGAATATATTTTAAAATAAGGCTACAAATGGCTCTCCATAATATTTAAGTCCAACTTAGAGATAAGTTCAACTTAGGATCTTTGTGAAACACCCCCAGGTCAGTTAATTGGTTTTCATGTGATTTTTTTTTAGATTAAAGTTAAATTTTATATTAATATATTCATATTTTGCATATACACAACACAGAGCATAACAAATCTGAAATGAACTCGAACCGATTTTTGTTAAGGACCTTTTTTTTAAAGTATCTCTTGACTAGCTAAATCAAGAAAAATAGATAAATCAATTTACATTACACTGTCCATGAACCTGACAGTTACATAACACTTTCCTGTACATGTTTTACTAAACTATTTCTGGTATTACAGGACAGGATTTTTGTCACAAATTTACCATCCCATCACCAACGCTCTGTGCAAATTTTGTGCTGATTTTTTTTGAATACATCTTAAAGCCCTGCTGCACTACTTATAGCTACTTGGGCCCTCTATGTAGCCAACAATGCCTGCAATGACCATGCAGGGAGGTCTAATCCCTCCTGGCCAAACTAGTGCAGAGGGGCATTAATGAATAACATTAATATCCAGTAATTGCGTAGAATGGAAACTATTATATAATGCTATTTGCCTATACATTATTAATGTTTGTTATGTATATACACCAAGATTCTTGAAGTACCATAAGGTGGCAAATTTAAATCTACGCAGCATTTGTATTTGTTGGGATCAATATCATCAACACCTACTTTCGCAGTATTAGGTGTACATGGCTTAATAGTTTACATGAACTTTTTTTCTTCTTTAGTATAGATGTCGCAAGTTTGATTGTACCAACTACATGTATATCATAATAGTGTAGAAGTAGTGATGCGGCTTTGGCTATCCCATCCATAATGGCTTATACAATCACAGTATAAGAAATGTGTTAACCAGCAGATAGTCAAACGCGTATCTGGATACCTACCCCCTGGACATCCACCCCGGATAACCAACCCCAGTCAACTACCCCCTAGGGCAGCCACCCTCTAGGACGACTACCCCAGGACAACCGGGAGACCGGTGCTACAAAGTGTTTGTTTTTATTCTATAGCTTTATCCATCTGTATCTGTAGGTAAATCCAAGTAATGTAAGGTCCCTGTGCACATGAGCCCCGACAACCAGCCCTATTACATGCTGAATATTCCACTGGCTATGTTTTTTCTAAGGAGAAATTTCCATTCATTGTCACATTGCCATAAAACTTCTCCAATATAAATAGAGTTATAACAGGTGTTAAATATGACCTGGTGCTAAATATTTATCCCTTTCTATGCCATCCTATTCAAGGATCGGTTTTTCATCATCGGGAAACTAGGTATAGACACCAACCTTACAGCTCTTAAAAGATACATATATATCATAATAAGCGATTTAAGGCTACTTTTAGTGTTTTTGGCAGCCTTTTTGGATTGCAAAATGGTGGCCATCAAAGGTTACTCTACACCTTTATGAATAACTTGACCTCTAAAACCTATTTCACCTATCTTGATCATCATAACTTTCCTGTAAATAGTTAGGAGACTGGAGGCCATATAAATCAGACGCCATCTTGAATTTCTGGGTTTCCTGGTGGCCATTACATATTGTTAGTGGTATGAATAAAATGGCGACCAAAATCACATTATCTCGAAGATAGATACATCAGTGCGAGTCATAAAAAGTTTGCACCTAGAAAATTGCTAATTATTTTTAAAAGTCATCTGCGAACAGTAAATTATCACACATCCTATAAAAGAGTATCTTATCCCAAATCATTTGGTATCATGTGTGTGTGGTATGTGTTAACGCTTGAATGAGCAAGAGACATTGTTTAAAGTAGATATTCATTGATTTTAAAAACTAACTTTATTTTCATTATTGCAAAGTTGAAACTTTGATTAAACAAGGTTATCAAAATTCAATGCTTGGAAACATTCGAAGTACTGATTATTATAAATTACAAAACGCTTAAATACAGCCCCGGCATAGCACCTGAAGAGCTCTTCGAACGCTGCTGAGATGTGTGAGATCACAGTATGGACATGATTCGCACAAGCAGATGATGTCCCATGACATCTCATACATTTTTAGTGCCTGTGTTTTCATCTTCTCTCGAGTTCTTTCGCTTACTTCACTACCGTCAGGCTAAATGTATAATCTATTGCCTCACTCTAAACCCCGCGCATGGTTTTATTTTGATGAAAAATGCAGCGATACAAAAATAAAGGAATTTGTCGCTTGTAAACAAAATAAGACGCCATTGTATATTCAGCTGCACACACCGGGGTATGTTCGGCGTTTCAAGAGGGAACAAATGCCGTCCTTAATATCATTCCGGGGGGGTTTCAATTTGACGGTCTGGTTTCTTTGATTGTTAATTAAACCCAATCCTGTGTATTTACAGGCAAAAGATTTTAGTTATCAGAATCAGGACATATCCCCTTTTGAATGGTTTGCCATGCCATTACATTATATACACTAAACTCATTATAATTTGAGAAATAATAGCTTTGCAATTATGTTCATTCTCTATGGGATGTCGTCTGCTTGGGCAGTGTTGGTCCATATAGTGACGTCATTCAGTGGCGGATCCAGGGGGGGCCCCCGGGCCCCCCCCCCTAGGAAAAAAAAGGAAAAAAAAAGGAAGGAAAAAAAAGGGAAAAAGAAAGGGAAATAAAAAGGGGGAAAAAAAAGGAGGAAAAAAAAAAGGAGGAAAAAAAAAAGAAGTAAAAAAAAAGTGGGAAAAAAGGGAGAGAGAGAGAGAGAGAAGGAAAAGAAGGGAAAGAGGAGAGAAAGGGAAAGAAAGAAGACGAAGAAGAAAAGAAAAGGGGAAGAAGGAGATCGGGGGGGGGGGGCCTCGCCTCCTAGGCTGTTGCTTCCCCCCCCCCCCAATTAAAAAAATAAGAGAGAAAGAAGGAAATAGAAAGAAAAAAGGAAAAGAGGAGATAAAGGGAAGAAGAAAGGAAAAGAAGGGGGTATTAGTTGCAATTTTCCCGCCAACAAGTTGTGGATCGGTTTGGGGTGGGGCAAAAGGCCCTTGCCTCCCCCGCCCCCGCTAAAAAAAAGAGAGAAGGAAGGAAAAGGAAAAAAGGAGAGCTAAAAGGGACCGAAAAAGAGGAAGAAAAAAAAAAGGGTGAAAAGAAGGGGAAATAGATCATTCATATTGCTCCGATTGTCTCATTTTCGCTCGCTGGATCACTGCAGCTCAATCATAGCTCGTTCGACGTCACTACCAAACTAGCCAATCAGCTGTCAATGACATATTGAATGCGGCGGCAAATATATTTTGTGAAATTATCCAGAAATGGACTATTTCTAATTGCAAACTAGTTTTATTTTTGGATGGAAACGCAGTCATTGTAATCTTGACATCCATTGAAGTCATCAGAATAGGGTAAGTTACGTCTCAGATGATTCATGAGGTCTATTTTGTAGATACATTTTCAATTTCTTAGAATGTTCCACTGTGTTGTAGGGTACCGGGTGTATGCCATTGGGTGTGATGTGTTAGCGCGCAATGGCGCGAATTATACATCCTTCTTCTTCTTCGCTATAAGTACAGGCCACCGCGCCGTCGGGTGTGAACATTCCTTTCCTTCTCAATACAATAACTTTCACCTGCCTAAGTTATTCAAACCATACGGAATCGTGGCGTCTCGCCACTTCCATTACGTAATCATTAAAAGGATCCGCATAATTATACAACATTTTCTTGCTATACGTTGTACCGCAGGAAAATACAAATCTCCCTGGTATACCTTACAGTCCAAACGATAAATATGTGCCTTAAACGAAGCAGGCGACAATCGGCGTGGCTGACGACACTTGACAGTAATTTTGTATGTGAGATTGCTTTGCTAAATATAAATTACTTTGTTAATAAATATCAACTAAAATTTCTTTTACATATCTCTAAACGATCATTGATATTTAATAATTCATGAGTGAGTAAAAGAAACATACCAAACTATATAATGATATGAAAGACTTGGTGGCAATTAGGGGAGTTTGACGTGATGACCGATTGCACCCCTCTGTTAATAACCGAATAGTCCATGGTGTGTCATGAATATTCATGTTTTTGCTCACCTCGGCTAAATGTTTGCTTTTACTAAATGGAAAAGTTACGGTGGGGGGTTGAATGAAATGGATATAATGAACCAAGCAGAAGTGGTCTATGATAATTCATGCTTATTATCCTTCGTGTGCTTGACCTATAATCTTACAATCGCTTGGCAGACTGAGTCCAAAGTTCGACTTGTTTCACATGTGTATTATAGGCAATTGCGAGCTTGCGGCCTATTTTGAAAAATTACGGTGGGTGAACTTTCAAAAGTCAATGAGACATGAGGGCTCAAATGAAAGAACTAGTGATAACGTACGTCGGGGTGGATGTGCTTTTCGTTTAAACATTTTTTTGTTGTTTTTTAACGATTTAAAAAAAAAAAACGTCCATAGGCTAACATGTTAGGCTGCTGACTCTGACGATAGGGGGCGTTGTGAAATGAGACTAAACGGAGCAACATGTGCGGTTAATCCCGCCAACAACGTGTGTAAAAGGGTGGGGGGGCCGAAAGGACGTACCTTGCCTGCCTCCCCCCCCCCCCCAGCAAACCTAAAAGAGAGAGAAGGAAGGGAGGGGAAGGGAAAGGGAAAGAGGAGAGAAAGGGAAAGAAAAAAAGAGAAAGAAAGGTAGGGGAGATCAGTTGCGATTTTTCCGCCAACAAAGTGTAGATCGGGGGAGGGGGGGGGGGAGGGGGGTTCGGGGGAAATACAATTTAATCTTGGTTTATTTCTTATTCCATAACGGTGGTTTACACATAATGCTACTTTAAATTATACTTTTTTATGCGTTTGTTGTAAAATGACAAATTCCTAAATTTACAGCCAGGCAAGAAATATGCCTCTTGAGATGCCTACATGTCAGGGCCCGCGGAACGGCGGGGATCAGGAGCTTCCAGCTCCCTTCCCCCGACTTTTATGAAAAAGAATATTAAAGAGAAACAGAAAGAAAGAGAGCAAGAGAGAAAAAATATTAACTGCCAGTGTCACAACAAAATAACGTATCAAAAAAGCTCATCTAACCGTAATTAAACGCCTAAAACCCCTGAGCTTACAGGGGCTCTGCCCCCGGGACCCAACGAAGGGCTCTAAGGCGGGCCCCTTGATACTCATCTGACCGTTATTTAGTGCCTAAAACCCTTGAGCTTCTGGGGGCTCCGCCCCCTGGACCTCACGCCAATCAGTGTCCTGTCAGTGTCACAAATAAGGTATAAAAATATGTTTATCTGACCGTAATCAAACGCCTAAAACCCCTGAGATTCCGGGGTTTCCGCACCCTCAACCCCACCAGGGGCCCTAAGGCGGGACCCTGAATGCTTATCTGACCGTAATTTATTGCCTTAAACCCCTTAGTTTCCGGGGCGGACAAGGTATCAAAATATGTTCATCTAACCGCAGGCGCGTAGCTAGGGGGCGGTGGGGGCGGCCCCCCAAAAAAAAGCCGGCCAAAAAAAGAGAGGATAGAAAAGGAAAAGGACGTAGGAAGATAAAGGAGAAAACATTTTTGAAATTCAGACAAGGATTAAGAGTCGAAAACGGTACAATGATTGTCTTCTTTCTCTAATAATTTAATGAAATATCAAAGCCTTCGCGCAGGAGGGGGGGGGGGGGAATGAACTGAGACAAAGATTAAGAGACGAGAACGTTACAGCGAATCGTCTTCTTTCTTAAATAATTTTAATGAAACGTCAAAGCTTTCGCGCGGGAGGGGGGGGGGAACTGAATTGAGACAAGGGTTAAGAGTCGAGAATGGTAATACGAATCGTCTACTTTCTCTAATAATTTAATGAAACGTAGAAGCTTCCGCGCTTCGCGCGAGAGATGGAAACTGAATTCACACGAGGAATAAGAGTCGAGAACGGTACAAAGAATCGTCTTCTTTCTCTAATGATTTAATGAAACGTAATAGCTTCGGCGCTTTGCGCGGGAGGGGGGGGGGTTAACTGAATTCAGACGAGGATTATTTTCGAGAACTGTTCAACGAATCGTCTTGTTTCTCTAATAATTAAATAAAACGTCAAAGCTTGGGGAACTAAATTTAGACAAGGATTAAGAGTCGAGTACGGTACAACGAATCGTCTTTTTTCTCTAATGATTTAATTAAACGTAAAAGCTTCCGCGCTTCGCGCGCGCAGAAGGGGGGGAAGTGAATTCAGACGATGATTAAGAGTTGAGAATGGTACAACGAATCGTCTTCTTTCTCTAATGATTTTAATGAAACGTAAAAGCTTCCGCGCTTCGCGCGGGAGTGGGGGGGGGGGGGGGGGGGGGAGGGGAAAACTGAATTCAGACGAGGATTTAGAGTCGAGAACGGTGGAAAATCGCCCCTTCCTGCACATTTGGCTCGCACAGGCGCGTACGTAGGGGGGGGGGGGGGTGGGGTTAAACCCCCTCTTGAGTTTTTGTATGTGTATGTTTTTTGGAAAAACCCCCCCCCCCCTTTTTTTTTTTTTTTTTTTTATAAAAAACAAACAAACTTATAGATGACCTAAAAAATATGTCCTCTTACCCACCCCCCTTATTCAGCGGCTGGCCGAGTCGTTGCGATTTTTTGGGACCCCCCCCCCCAAAAAAAAAGTGTCCTCTTACCCCCCCCCCCCCGCTTATCCAGCAGCTGGCTGAGTCGTTGCGATTTTTTTTTGGGACCCATAATTTGGCCCCCCCCCTTAGAAATCCTGGATCCGCGCCTGACGTCATGAATAAGGGGGGTGGGTAAGAGGACATATTTTTTTAAGGTCATCTATAAGTTTGTTTTTGTTTTATTAAAAAAAAAAAAAAAAAAAGGGGGGGGGGGTTTCCAAAAAAACATACACATACAAAAACTCAAGAGGGGGTTTAACCCCACCCCCCCCCCCTCGTTATTTTTCCGGCGAATCTCTCGTAGATCCCAGCTGCTATGGAGGTAGTTGTATTTGTATTTTTATAAATCACCCGATATGTAGTTGACCTAAAAGTTGTACGATGGCCATCTGTTAGCTTACCAGTTTCTAGTGATACTTAGTTGAAATATTTGTGATCTTCTTTGAATTTCACCTTTAAGAGAGTCCAAAAATCGACTTGCGCCAGTAATGCTTATGGGATGTTTGAATAAAACAATTTTGATTTGGGTATAAACGCGGCCTTTGTCGTTCCAAATAACATCCCAACAAAACTTATCAAATGTCAAAAAACATTTATGCGCGTGTGTGTGTGTGTGTGACTTTGCTTCTGCAAAAAGCATATGCAATCCATCTCATTTGATACATTCAATTCATTCTCTCACTTCAATACTTTTGCGCAAGTCGATTTTTGCACTATCGCAAACAATGCCTCCTGTTTATCAAAGCGTGAAAACATACCACACAAAAATGATATCAGGAGATTCGGGATATAACGCTCTTAAAAAACATGTATAACCTTTCGTTCATAGCTGACTTTTGAAATAAATTTTCTGAGTGTAAACTTTTTTTGGACTCACACGGTATGGAAATTTTATAAGGAATTGGCGGCCATCTTGGACGCCCTTTTTGTTGTAAATAACCACTTTCCGGGGTTCGGATTTTCTTAGACTTTAGTAAGTTGTTTCTGATATCAAACACTATCGGAAAACGTTGAAAAAACTTTTTTTGCAAGTTTTTTGGGTCAAACCCGTTTGACCTTACTATCTGTTAACCTGATTTTATGTTGTTTCAGCAAAATTGTTTATGGCACTTCAAAGCAGCAATACAGTAAAGAAGGTAGCAATAAATTATTGCACTATATAGAAAGAAAGGTAGAAAATATGATAATGTACTTTAAGTGAGTCTGTAAAAGGGATTGAATACAAAATATTTCTTTGTACCTTCTCCTTACCAGACTTCCAGGGAAACTTGTCATCTCATGGCCTGATTCGCCTGAATCAAACGAGGTTCATGAAGGAGAGAAACGACCAGCTGGGAAACGAATAGGTCAGTGCATAATGTCATGGCATCACCAGAGACTGCCAAGAATCGCAACATGGATTTGGTGCAAATTCACTTGATGGTGGACAAATATGATAATGATATTTCATTCTTGTGTGGTGCTCACATGCACATTAAAAAACAAATTGCATAAGAAGTTATATAATAGAGGAAATACCTGAACTTCTCATGGATTGAAAATTAATTAGAGATTTTGGGATATAGGACTAGTTTTCGAAATTGTCTTCGCAATGTGCTTCACAGAATAAGTGCATGTTAGAGGAGATAACCTTGAAATCATAGAATTAATGCATGTTTTAACATAATGTTTTCAAAACTATACCTAGTTACACGAAATAGATGAAAAAGAGGCTGAACAAAAAAATTCAGTCATGATTTCATCGGCTGGAAACTGACCCCCGGTTTGTTTGTACCTCTCATAATATATTGCCCATACTGTTTGTATTTTGTACAGGTGCAATCAAAGCTGAGATCTACGACAGGAAAGATCAGTATATGTCAAAGCTTCCTGGAGCTCAGCATAACTCTAATAAACTCACGGTGGAGATGAAGATCATTTGGCATTGTCGTGAGTAAACACAATCAGAAACGCAAACCACATCCAATAAGTTACCTTTTTCTATATATGATTGCAGGGCCTTTAGCAGGCCTTAGTGAGAACAGTATTAATACACTCTACATCTCCCGCCATCACCGAGCTAATAGTACATAAGGTTACAAATGCCTTTGATAATAAAGAAACAGTGATTGGCCTGTTTTAGATCCTAGCAAGGCTTATAATTCTCTTGATCACACAATTGGTTATAGAGGAATTACACAGGAATGGTTTAGGTTTTAAAAATAATTGAAAGCAATATGTTAATTGTACTAGAAACATGTGAATCACAGACAATGGAATTAAGATGTGGAGTGCCCCAAGGCTCAATTCTAGGACCAATATTATTTCCTTTACATGTAAATGATATTTGCAATGCTTCGAAAGTGCTAGAAATGATATCATTTGCAGATGGCACTTGTGTATTTATGTCTCATCAAGATACTGTATTCCTTCAGATTATGATTATTGCAGAATTTGATAAAGGGGTTGATTGGTTATATACAATTAATCTTGTCATCAATATTTAAGATAAAACACATCGCTGTTACTCAAATAAAAAGTTAAGGTTAAGGAATCTTTAATTGAACAAGTCACACTTTTAACATTTTAGGAGTCACAATTGATGATGATTGAATTGGAATGAACACACTGGTGTCATCTGCAATAGATAAGCTGAACATGTTGGTAAATCTTTTTTAAATAAATGTTCCTAAAGAAATATCGCTTATTTTATATAAACCAACATACAAATAGGCTTCCACTGATACAGAAGAAAATTATAAGAGTAATATAACAATACTTTGCACATACTACACCATGTTTAGGGTTTATCTTTGTTCAATTTTGTATGTATTTATGCTTTTAAAAAATGTTCCCAAGTAATCTTTTGCACTTTTTTTCAACTCAATAAGAATATTCATGGCCACCAGACCAGGTATTCCAATAAGTTTCATATTCTAGGGTCAAGGACACTATTTTCCCAAAATACAATTATCTTCAGGGGTCCCAAAATTTAGAATAAAATATCAATAGAAATTAGACTGAGCCCATAACTTAATAGTTTTTAAAAACATTTAAATTGTATTTATATTAACAACAAGACTCAAAAGTGCATACCTATATTAACTGTAATGTCTCCAAATACTTTCATTAATGTACATATTTAGATTTTGTTTTCATTGTTCTTCTTGTCTTCTCCGCTTGTGTTATTATCATGTTATATATTTCTATTAACTGAATCGGGCTACCCTCCACTGTTTTATCAATTGTAATAAATAAAACATGAATAAATAAGTTAATAAAAATTGATATTATTTTTTGAAACTTTTATGTTTGCTTACCTTTGTATATTTTTAATAAAAGTATTGGCTTAATAGTTATGAGGCTACCCTAGGTAAACAAGACTAGTTATTATTATTATAGTTATTATTATCTTATTAATATTATTATTATTATTATTATATTAATATTATTATTATTACTATTACTATTGTTAATATTATTATTATTATTATTATTATTATTATTATTATTATTATTATTATTATTATTATTATTATATTACGGTTTTATCGATGATCTAAAAGTGATCAGTAAGGTTTTGATGATAAATTTAGAGTGAAAATGTGAATGCATTATACTTAATGGCAGATTTGTTCCTCAAAAAATAAAAACATGAAAATTGATGTTTACTCTGAAAAGAACATTAATTTATTAGGCAATTGTTCCTTATTGTTGTTTCCATCCCTACAGCCAAAAGCGGTGACAAGGAAATAGTAAACTTCACGGGTAAACATTCGAAGACATGGTCGTTCTGGTTCAAACCGATAGGTAAGAAAATCAGAATACACACCTGCAGAGGAACAGTGATTGGTTGTTAGATAACAAACATAATTCTCATCCTCCAATGAGAGGATTGAGTTCAGAGTCCAAGCTACCTTAATACAGGGCTATACAATAACTTTCATACCTCAGTTCCATCACCAAACCGATTCCACACCGACCCGAAACTGACCGATTTTTTGGCCATTCAAGGTGTCAGTCTATTATCGGTCTCGTTGATTTGACTGGGATATTACAAATAGGGTCCAGGGCCTTGTATCATAAAACTTTTTATCAATGCGGCATCTGATTGGCTGGGAATTTATTTGTCAGAGTATTTTAGCATTTGTTATTGAAAACAATTTTGATGAAACAGAGCACAGGTTGAAAATGTTAAGAGTCTTTAGGGCTACAAGTTTTGGGGGTCTAAATTTAAAAATTGTCAGGGCTCATGTGCACAGGGACCTTACATTATTTGGACTTGCATACAGATACACCTACCTACCTTGATTGAAATTTCAAAGATTAAACTGCAACTCTGTTTTTAATTGGTTTAGAAATGGTCAGGGACATTGGTCCCCATACCTTGGTCCTGCAGACAGTACTCGGGGAGGACGGAGCAACTAACTTGGGAGGACTCGATCTACCGAGTCACAAGATCAAGTTCACAAGTACAGGTAAGTTTGAATGTTTTTTCCTATCATACTTTCATTTCATCTGCTGACTTCCGGAAGGGGTGTTAAGTCACATCAAACTATGGGTAAGTCCAAGCCATTTTGTCACATACATTACCATCATATGGTGGCCCTAAAGGGACATCGCGAACAGACCAAATCGCGAATTATTCACGACAAAATTGGCGACGAAATTCACGATATCGTCAATTTTGTCGTGAATAATTGGCGATAAAACTCACGACGTCGTCAATATACGAAATCGCGAATTATTCACGACGAGATTCCCGCCTGGCTGGTTTCGTCGCCAATGACGTCGTTAATTTTATTTGTCCTTGCTTACGCGGCCTGCCTAGTCTAGCGTTAAACAATCCAGCCCCTTGAAGACGATTATGTCGAGACATTTTTACCATGATTTCTGGGCGCTAGTGTACTCCGGTTTAATATCCATTCTAAATAAGGGAATTTTAGCCCTATTGTTTACTAATTTTAATCATAATCATATGTTGCATTTTCCACCTGAATTTGGATCACATCCGACATCGGGAAGGGCTTCGATGTCGACGTCGTCGCTCAGTACCGTCTTTACGCTATCAGTCCAAAATTATGCAGACAAAGAGCTAAAATCTTCGTTCACACAAAGTGATATAACTTATATGCCAAATATTATTCATTATTGTTTTGTTTTTGTTGTTTTTGATGATGGTGGTGGTATTCAGGGGCAACGAGCCCGGGGGTCAGTGGGGGGGGGGGTGTCGATAAAAATCGAAATTTATTTGTCCTTACTTTTTGTAAATTATACTCTTTTCCGTTTGTTGGACAATAAAAAAATCCCTAAATTTACAGTCAGGCAAAACATGCTTATTAAGCCTTGCCCCCCCCCCCCCGCAAGAGAGAGAGAGAGAGAGAAGGAAAAGAAGGGAAATGGAAAGAAAGAAGAAAAGAAGGAGATCGGGGAAGGCCGAAAGGCCCTCGCCTCCCCCTGCAAACCTCTCTCTCTCTTTGCGGGGGGGGGGGAAGACCCTTTTGCCCTCCCCCTGATCTCCTTCTTTCCCCCTTTTCTTTTCTTTTCCTTTCCCTTCCCTTCCCTTTCCCTTCCTTCTTTCTCTTTTAGGTTTGCAGGGGGGATCCAGGAAAGGGCTTTTCGGCCTCCCCCGATCTCCTTCTATTCGTTTTCCTCTTCTTTCTTTCTTTCCCTTTCTCTCCTCTTTCCATTTCCCTTCTTTTTCCTTCTCCCTCTCTCTCTCTTTTTGCGGGGGGGGGGGGGGGACAAGGCCCCCTCGCCCCCGATCTCCTTCTTTCCCCCTTTTCTTTTCTTCTTCCTCTTCTTTCTTTCCCATTCTCTCCTCTTTCCATTTCCCTTATTTTCCTCCTCTCTCTCTCTCTCTCTTTTCTGCTGTACAATTACCCTTAGTGCTTTACCCTTATCTTGTCAAAGATAAAATACAAATAGAGCATAATATAAAGTTAAAACCTACCATATTCACAGAAATCATGATAAAAATGTATGGTCATAATCGTCTACAAGGGACTGGATTGTTTACCGCTAGACTAGGCAGGCCGCGTAAGCAAGGACAAATAAAATTGACGACGTAATTGGCGACGAAACCAGCCAGGCGTGAATCTCGTCGTGAATTTTATCGCCAATTATTCACGACGAAATTGACGATATCTTGAATTTTATCGCCAATTTCGTCGTGAATAATTCGCGATTTGGTCTATTCGCGATGTCCCTTCAGGGCCACCATACCATCCACATCATAGATTGCAGTATATCTGATGTCTGTATCAAGCTGATAGCCCACGAGAGCTTGAATCAGACAACACATCAAATGAAATGCTAAAACAAAACAAAAAAAAGTTGTTCACAATTCCATGACATATTTCATTAATACTTGGCTTAATTTTAGGGCATACCTTTTGCTTGCCATTATACAGACTTAATTTTACACCCTTCTAGCCTTCAGTAGATGATTTGTTCTTAGATCAAGCTGTGAAACACCCTTGATTCTTGGAAATGCTATCTATTCTTCATGAAACTGAAGATGTTGTAAAACATAGAAGATGCTTCATTTTAGTTCAGTGATATTCAAATCTTTAAATGTCATTTTTTCTGTGGAAAATGTTGGAAATGCATCCAAAGTGACAGAGGATGGAGACAAAGACAAGTTAATATTACAAAGCAAAAACTACAAGACCAGCTTTGCACATGATTTTGTTCCCCTTTGTTGTGGTTGTTTGGGGGTATTGTCATCGAACATCTGGTAAATTGCTCTCCTATGATATAACAAATCCTGATGGTAATCATTTTCTGAATGAAATTAGGTTTGGTACACAAAGTAAATCAAAAATTATACTATATAGGCATCGAGTTTTTAGATTAATATCAATGCTTGTCGATTGTGCCTTATTTTATAGCGGGCCCACCAAGCAAATTTATCTTTGACACCATGGATCCTTCGTTCAGGGTAGACGTCCCATTCAACATCCCTCTTGAGCTACGAGACGAGTTTAATAATCCCACCAAGCCAACGCCTAACATCAAACCAGTACTCGAAGCAAGGTATACCGATCAAATTTTAGATAGATTTCTTACTCAGTAATTAGGCTTTAGTATTGTAGTTATTCAATCTAATTATCTATCCACCAAGCCACCAACCAACCTCAAACCAATCCACAAAGCAATGTAAACTGATTAGGTTTGTTTCCCAAGAATTTAAAAATCTGAGTTTTCATTATGCAATCAAATACACTGTCAGATTCTCAAACAAAATTCTGTACATGCACTAGGGGAATTGCCATTTATTATTTAACTCTAGTACTTAAAAATCAACATTTTATAATATAGAGAAACAAGATTAAGAAAACGGTGGAATGTAGAATAAAAGTGGAAGTTGGTAAGATAATAAGGGAATGAAAAGAAGGAAAGGCAGCAGGAAAAAACTGAAAGATCGAGCAATGAAATTCTAATAGAGAAATGAATAGATGTAGTAGGCAAACAAGGAAGAAATGGAGGACGTTTAAGAAAAATAAGAAGACCTATTTGTAAAATATGTAAAAGGAAGGATAACATCGTTTTATGAATGGTCATGGTTAGCAGATAAAGAAGAAATAAGAATGGAAGCTGAAATATTTTTCTTTTTCTTCAGTGGCCTTGAAATGGGCTATGAGAAGGTGGAAATCAATGACACCTCACTTATAGTGAAAGGAGTAAAGGCATCCGGGGACGTTGGATCGGCTCAAGGAAAGATCTTCAACATGACTGTGACGATACCTGGACTGGAGATCCCCACTCAACAACTAAAGATCAGAATCTTGCCTGGTAAGCAAGGGCACGTCACATCTTCAGGTGTGAACTAACTTGTTCGGAGAGAAAGTTTAGCTGGTAGACGATAGACTACTGGTGATGTTTGATTCGGTGAAGATGCAATTGGAATGATGATGATGATGATAATGATCTTGTTCATGATCATGACAATGATAACCTTTGATAATAATACAAACTAGATTTGTAATACTTGATGGAACAAGTATAGGTGGGCTGATCCAACTAAAATTTGAGACAAAATCAAGGGCACATTTAAGATATCTCATTAATACTCGAAGTTCAGCGTAAACGAAGCTAAAACGATGGAGATATTGCTCGCGAAAGACGGGAATGTAGAATCGAGTTTTGAGAAAAAATCATGTCCCATAGAGAATACACGCAAAATGTGAACATTGACATGCCTCCTTTAATCGCAAATATACGCCATGATGCTTTTGTCAAAATGAACAATTGTGATGACTTCATTTGTAGAAAATTGTCTCAGCTAGAACATTTCAAAATTTGGAAGAAAATCAATCAACATTTACAGAGATACCATCAATTTTCTATAAATATGCTGACGTCATAATATGCGAATTGGTATTTTGAGTTCGGAGGCCATCATGATGACGTCATGAGTTACTTGAAGGTCAAATGAGACATGAAACAATATCTCCGAATCATACTCTTTTAAAATATGAAAACAAATTGGGGTCACCTTGCATCTAAAGAGCTACAATGGATTTTGTATAGGCGTGTTTTTGCCCATATATGCTATGTATTACAAGAGCTCGCGCGCATGGAGATTTATGTTAAACGGTCGATCATTCCGTTATTAATAGTCATAAAGAGACAAACATGGTATCAATATGTTTGTAAATATATGTGGTATATTATGAAAGAAAAAAAAAAGGCAATTCAATGTTGTGCAAAAGTTTTACGCGCGAAAACGCGCGCGCATGCTCGTACGCGCGATTTTTTATCAAATGCTTAGAATGGCCTAAAACGTATGCAAAATGATTTTCAGACGATTTTGAGCATTTCAAAATTTTGCGTGCGCATTGACGCGCGGACGTACGCGCACGCGCGCGTTATTTGACCTTTTATTGACCGGACGGATATTGACCTTTATCATGATAAATATGAACGAGAAATACCTTTTGGTTATGAAGATATGATCATGAGTTGATTTTCGTAAAATTTTACAAAATGGCGCCTAGATGACGTCATCAGTGAAGGTCAATGTTGAAAACGTTATTGTGCTTTGTACATATGTCTATACATATGTGTGCCAAATTTCTAGGCATTTGATAGAGCCATTTCCAAGTTATCTTGTTCACAAAAAAGTGGTTAGAAATAAGAACTAGATTTGTAATACTTGTTTGGTACAAGTATAGGTGGGCTGGTCCAGCTAACATTTTAGACAAAATGAAGGGCACATTTGAGATAGCTAATTGTCTCAGCTACATCATACTCGAAGTTCAGCGTAAATGAAGCTAAAATGACGTAGATGTTGCCCGCGAAAGACGGGAATGTAGAATCGAGTTTTGAGAAAAAGTCATGTCCCATAGAGAATACACGCAAAATGTGAAAAATTGACATGCCTCCTTTAATCGCAAAAATACGCCATGATACCTTTGTCAAAATGAAGAATAGTACTGACTGCATTTGTAGAAATTTGTCTCAGCTAGAACATATTAAAATTTGGAAGAAAATTGATCAATATTTACAGAGATACAATAAATTTTCCATAAATATGCTGACGTCATAATATGCAAATTGGAATTTTGAGTTCGGAGGCCATTATGATGACGTCATGAGTTAATTGAGTGTCAAATGAGACATGAAACAATATTTCCGAATCATACTCTTTTAAAATATGAAAACAAATTGGGGTCACCTTGCATCCTAAAGAGCTACAATGGATTTTGTATAGGCGTGTTTTTGCCCATATATGCTATGTATTACAAGAGCTCGCGCGCATGGAGATTTATGTTAAACGGTCGATCATTCCGTTATTAATAGTCATAAAGAGACAAACATGGTATCAATATGTTTGTAAATATATGTGGTATATTATGAAAGAAAAAAAAAGGCAATTCAATGTTGTGCAAAAGTTTTACGCGCGAAAACGCGCGCGCATGCTCGTACGCGCGATTTTTTATAAAATGCTTAGAATGGCCTAAAACGTATGCAAAATGATTTTCAGACGATTTTGAGCATCTCAAAATTTTGCGCGCGCATTGACGCGCGGACGTACGCGCACGCGCTCGTTATTTGACCTTTTATTGACCGGACGGATATTGACCTTGATCATGATAAATATGAACGAGAAATACCTTTTGGTTATGAAGATATGATCATGAGTTGATTTTCGTAAAATTTTACAAAATGGCGCCTAGATGACGTCATCAGTGAAGGTCAATGTTGAAAACGTTATTGTGCTTTGTACATATGTCTATACATATGTGTGCCAAATTTCTAGGCATTTGATTGAGCCATTTCCAAGTTATCTTGTTCACAAAAAAGTGGTTAGAAATAAGAAAAATATACTAGATTTGTAATACTTGTTTGGAACAAGTATAGGTGGGCTGATCCAACAAAAAATTGAGACAAAATAAAGGGTACATTTGAGATAGCTTTTTGTCTCATCTACAACAAACTCGAAGTTCAGCGTAAACGAAGCTAAAACGACGTAGATATTGCTCGCGAAAGACGGGAATGTAGAATAGAGTTTTGAGAAAAAGTCATATCCCATAGAGAATACACGCAAAATGTAAAAAATTTACATGCCTCCTTTAATCGCAAAAATACGCCATGCCTTTGTCAAAATGAAAAATAATAGCAATTGCCTTTGTAGAGAATTGTCTCAGCTAGAACATATCAAAATTTGGAAGAAAATCAATCAATATTTACAGAGATACAATCAATTTTCCATAAATATGCTGACGTCATAATATGCAAATTGGAATTTTGAGTTCGGAGGCCATTGTGATGACGTCATGAGTTAATTGAGGGTCGAATGAGACATGAAACAATATCTCCGAATCATACTCTATTAAAATATGAAAACAAATTGGGGTCACCTTGCATCCTAAAGAGCTACAATGGATTTTGTATAGGCATGTTTTTGCCCATATTTGCTATGTATTACAAGAGCTCGCGCGCACGGAAATTTTTGTTAAACGGTCGATCAATCCGTTATTAATAGTCATAAAGAGACAAACGTGGTATCAATTTGTTTGTAAATATATGTGGTATATTATGAAAGAAAAAAAAAAGCAATTCAATGTTGTGCAAAAGTTTTACGCGCGAAAACGCGCGCGCATGCTCGTACGCGCGATTTTTTATAAAATGCTTAAAATGACCTAAAACGTATGCAAAATGATTTTCAGACGATTTTGAGCATTTCAAAATTTTGCGCGCGCATTGACGCGCGGACGTACGCGCAGGCGCGCGTTATTTGACCTTTTATTGACCGGACGGATATTGACCTTGATCATGATAAATATGAACGAGAAATACCTTTTGGTTATGAAGATATGATCATGAGTTGATTTTCGTAAAATTTTACAAAATGGCGCCTAGATGACGTCATCAGTGAAGGTCAATGTTGAAAACGTTATTGTGCTTTGTACATATGTCTATACATATGTGTGCCAAATTTCTACGCATTTGATTGAGCCATTTCCAAGTTATCTTGTTCACAAAAAAGTGGTTAGAAATAAGAAAAATATATAAATAAAGGCAATTCTAACGAAATTATAAGGTGGTCTGTACGTTATACAGCCCACCTGATAATAAAGGCAATTCTAACGAAATTATAAGGTGGTCTGTACGTTATACAGCCCACCTGAAAATATACTAGATTTGTAATACTTGTTTGGTACAAGTATAGGTGGGCTGGTCCAGCTAACATTTTAGACAAAATGAAGGGCACATTTGAGATAGCTAATTGTCTCAGCTACATCATACTCGAAGTTCAGCGTAAATGAAGCTAAAATGACGTAGATGTTGCCCGCGAAAGACGGGAATGTAGAATCGAGTTTTGAGAAAAAGTCATGTCCCATAGAGAATACACGCAAAATGTGAAAAATTGACATGCCTCCTTTAATCGCAAAAATACGCCATGATACCTTTGTCAAAATGAAGAATAGTACTAACTGCATTTGTAGAAATTTGTCTCAGCTAGAACATATTAAAATTTGGAAGAAAATTGATCAATATTTACAGAGATACAATCAATTTTCCATAAATATGCTGACGTCATAATATGCAAATTGGAATTTTGAGTTCGGAGGCCATTATGATGACGTCATGAGTTAATTGAGGGTCAAATGAGACATGAAACAATATTTCCGAATCATACTCTTTTAAAATATGAAAACAAATTGGGGTCACCTTGCATCCTAAAGAGCTACAATGGATTTTGTATAGGCGTGTTTTTGCCCATATATGCTATGTATTACAAGAGCTCGCGCGCATGGAGATTTATGTTAAACGGTCGATCATTCCGTTATTAATAGTCATAAAGAGACAAACATGGTATCAATATGTTTGTAAATATATGTGGTATATTATGAAAGAAAAAAAAAAGGCAATTCATTGTTGTGCAAAAGTTTTACGCGCGAAAACGCGCGCGCATGCTCGTACGCGCGATTTTTTATAAAATGCTTAGAATGGCCTAAAACGTATGCAAAATGATTTTCAGACGATTTTGAGCATTTCAAAATTTTGCGCGCGCATTGACGCGCGGACGTACGCGCACGCGCGCGTTATTTGACCTTTTATTGACCGGACGGATATTGACTTTGATCATGATAAATATGAACGAGAAATACCTTTTGGTTATGAAGATATGATCATGAGTTGATTTTCGTAAAATTTTACAAAATGGCGCCTAGATGACGTCATCAGTGAAGGTCAATGTTGAAAACGTTATTGTGCTTTGTACATATGTCTATACATATGTGTGCCAAATTTCTAGGCATTTGATTGAGCCATTTCCAAGTTATCTTGTTCACAAAAAAGTGGTTAGAAATAAGAAAAATATATAATAACTAGATTTGTAATACTTGTTTGGAACAAGTATAGGTGGGCTGATCCAACAAAAAATTGAGACAAAATAAAGGGTACATTTGAGATAGCTTTTTGTCTCATCTACAACATACTCGAAGTTCAGCGTAAACGAAGCTAAAACGACGTAGATATTGCTCGCGAAAGACGGGAATGTAGAATAGAGTTTTGAGAAAAAGTCATATCCCATAGAGAATACACGCAAAATGTAAAAAATTTACATGCCTCCTTTAATCGCAAAAATACGCCATGCCTTTGTCAAAATGAAAAATAATAGCAATTGCCTTTGTAGAGAATTGTCTCAGCTAGAACATATCAAAATTTGGAAGAAAATCAATCAATATTTACAGAGATACAATCAATTTTCCATAAATATGCTGACGTCATAATATGCAAATTGGAATTTTGAGTTCGGAGGCCATTGTGATGACGTCATGAGTTAATTGAGGGTCGAATGAGACATGAAACAATATCTCCGAATCATACTCTATTAAAATATGAAAACAAATTGGGGTCACCTTGCATCCTAAAGAGCTACAATGGATTTTGTATAGGCATGTTTTTGCCCATATTTGCTATGTATTACAAGAGCTCGCGCGCACGGAAATTTTTGTTAAACGGTCGATCAATCCGTTATTAATAGTCATAAAGAGACAAACGTGGTATCAATTTGTTTGTAAATATATGTGGTATATTATGAAAGAAAAAAAAAAGCAATTCAATGTTGTGCAAAAGTTTTACGCGCGAAAACGCGCGCGCATGCTCGTACGCGCGATTTTTTATAAAATGCTTAGAATGGCCTAAAACGTATGCAAAATGATTTTCAGACGATTTTGAGCATTTCAAAATTTTGTGCGCGCATTGACGCGCGGACGTACGCGCAGGCGCGCGTTATTTGACCTTTTATTGACCGGACGGATATTGACCTTGATCATGATAAATATGAACGAGAAATACCTTTTGGTTATGAAGATATGATCATGAGTTGATTTTCGTAAAATTTTACAAAATGGCGCCTAGATGACGTCATCAGTGAAGGTCAATGTTGAAAACGTTATTGTGCTTTGTACATATGTCTATACATATGTGTGCCAAATTTCTAGGCATTTGATTGAGCCATTTCCAAGTTATCTTGTTCACAAAAAAGTGGTTAGAAATAAGAAAAATATACTAGGAATTTAATTCGTCATGGGGACGAATTAGGTGGTCTGTTTTCAATTTTCATGATCATGCTCATCTTTAATTCAATGATCCAATATAATGATGTTAATTTTAAATGATGTATTAAGATATGAATTGATGAATGAAGTATCGATGACCTGATGAACTGATAGATTGAACTGATGTGAAATGAACTGAATTGATGAGCTAAACTGATGAACTGATGAACTGTGACCTGAACTGAAGTTAATAACTTCACCGATAAACAAAATATTGAGAAATGATTATGATCAAAATCATGATCATAATGAAATTTAATCAAACAAGACCGGAATGTAGAATGCATATTTCAGAAAAAGTCACCATAGATATGCCACGCAAATTAAGAAAATTCTGACACGTCGCATTTAAACGAAGTTTTCTCTATGATGACGTCATCAAAATGAAAAATGGTGAGATATATATATAAGAGAAGGAGAGCAGGAGACGGGTTATAGTCATGTAAACATACATGAGCTGGACAGAGGGATGAAAGAGGAATCAGAATGCATTCGGAAGGAGAGAGTATAGTATAAGAAAACATGGTAGGGGTGAAATAATAATACTAAGGGCAAAGGAAAGAGCTAGAGAAAATTAAGGAATATCACAAGACATATTAGAGGGAGAACAGGAGCCAGAGCCAGATAAGGGAGAGGGCGATAGGGATGAGAGACTAGAGAAAGAGAGAGGCAGAGACAGATGGAAACAGAGCAAGTGAAGAAGAGGGAGGCAGAGCAAGAGAGGGAGAAGGTGAATGAGTAGAGAGAAAGAGAGATAGTAGTCGAAGAAGATGATAACATCAAATAAGAAACGAAAGCAAAAATATATATATTTTTTAAATTGACCCACCGGGAATCGAACCTTGGTCACCGGAATGGAAGTAAAGTGCGTTACTGATATACCAAAACATTTCTATTCAATCTTTCATTATTGCAAGGAGTTTTTTCCAGATCGGCTAAAGAAAGCTTAAACACCAGTCTTTAAATGTGGTGACAAGTGTGAATTTACAAACTATAGACCAATTTCTGTACTGTCAGTCTTCTCTAAATTATTCGAGCGCATTGTTTATAAAAGAACTATTGAATTACTTGACAAACATTCTATTGTCAATAAACATCAATATGGTTTTCGTAGGGATTATTCAACATGTATGGCTCTAACCGGTCTTTCTAGTAAAGTCATAGATGCATTTGAAGCAAATGAATTTGCAATTTGAGTTTTAATAGATCTGTCAAAGGCCTTTGACACAATTAATCACAATATTTTACTATCTATATTCGTTATGGAATACGCGGTGTAGCTCATAAATGGTTCACCAGCTTTCTTAACAATCGATTACAATGTACTAAGCATCAATCCCCTAATTTTGGAGTTTAGGACAGTAACATGCGGAATTCCACAGGGTAGCCTGCTTGGGCTACTGTTATTTATATTATATGTGAATGATATTTATAAATCTGCTAATGTATTTTCTTTTATACTGTATGCAGAAGACACAAACATATTTGAAAGAGATTCAAACTTGAAGTCTCTTATGGATACAGTAAATCCAGGTCTTATATATATATATATATATATGTAAATGGTTCAAATCTAATAAATTATCTGTAAATGTAAATAAATGTAATTATATGATTTTTCACAATGGAACAAATGCAGATTTAAATGATCTCAACATTGTTCTTGATAATGTCATATTGCCAAGGGAAGATAAAGTCAAATTTCTTGGCGTTTATTTAGATAGTTCCTTGTAATGGAAATACCATATTTACGAAGTTGAAAGTAAGGTGTCCATGGACCTTGTGGCAGATTAGCCCTGTGCTAAATAAGTTATCCAATAAAGTCTTCTACTACTACTACTACTACTACTACATTGGCATTATATCCAGACTCAAACATTTATTCCCAATCACATTCTACGTATGTTAAATTGTGCTCTTATACTGTAATCTTGTTTGGGCGAATTCCTGCAAGTACATAATTTAAGACCTTACATTATTGCAGAAGAAGATTATTCGTATAATATCCGGAATGCACTATCGCTCCCATATTGGTCCCGTGTTTAAACAAATTATTTTCTTGAGATTCAGTGATATCAACTTGGATCAACAGGGTATTTTCATGTATAAAAGCATGAACAACATCTTCCCATCACAATTTAGTGATCTTATCAATTTTCAATGCAACTCGGAAACTCATACGTATAATACGAGAAGCGCTGCCAACACTCATGTCCCTAAACATAGAGCCCGAAGATTTCAATTTGATATTCGATACTCTGGGCAAAAATTGTGGAACACCTAACCATCTATCCTACAGAAGTCGCTCTCCTCGCAGACCTTTCCCCGTAAGGCAAGAATGTATTTAATTGCTCGATATTAATAACCTCTCTTGTATTTATGTGTGAAAATGACTTCTTTTCGAAATCAATAACAAGTTGTATGACCAATGATTTATTTATTTTCATCACTTACGTAAATGCATCAGCTGTTGCTAGGTACCATCTGTATATATTCCCCAGGACAGTGCTGTCGGATGAAGCTGCTGTTTGTTTGTTGAGTTTGCTCATTTGTAATGCTATGTACCCGCTATCTATTTTAGAATTGTAGTACTTTGTTATTGTTATGATGTAATCGCAGACACATGCACACCCCGATTGAGTTAACTTTCTCTCTTTAAGTGAACATGCCTTCCTTTACTTAATTCTCTTCTAATTTGTTTTCCTTTCCTTTTTTTTTAAATATTTCATACCAAAGTTCTGTTATACAAGCTATGCTTTTCGGGTTTTCGCCTCCTTCCGTATCTGAATTATTTACTGTATACTCTGTTTAAATCATTGTCACATATACAATTTATATATACATTATGTTTTATATTGTAATGTTGAGTAGGAAATAAATGTTAATAAATACAATAATACAAGCTACAAAGTTTAAACTGTGTAGCATATTGACCATTATGGAAGATAGATTCAGACAATATGACTATTGACCTCGTACAATGAGCAGTTGCATCTTTGACCCTAATTGATATAATGAAAATTGCATTTTTACAATTTTATCTTATTCCATGAAATGCTCTATCCGTCATGTTCTACCAATATTGTGCTGCGCAGAGATTAAATTGGTTTATTTTGGGTTATTACAATAAGTGGGTTATTGATGTAGACCAAAGCTCATGTTCCCTAGCAAGCTCATTTTATGTACTTAATTACCAGAGAAAAAAAAATCACTCGGTGAGAGTCTGACAGTAAAGTTTAGACAGTAAATGGGTTTCACACAATTGAAGATTTGCTCATGATCCCATCATCCGATTAAAAAACTAAAAGCACCGGTTTTGTAGCCCATGGTCTCAGCTATAACATACCAAAATGTGGGATAGAATAGAGCACGAATAAGCGAGATAGTGCCCAAAGATTAAGGCCATGTAGATTCACGATGTGAACGAAATTCACCTTCCATAGACAATACACGCAAATGAAGAAAATTCTGACATGTCGCCTTTAATTGAAATTTTCACCATGATGACGTCATCAAAATGGAAAACAATGAACACTGATCTCGTAGAGAATTGTCTCAGCTACAACATATCTAAGTTTGGAAGTAAATCAATCAATATTTACAGAGATACAATCAATGTGCCATACATATGATGACGTCATAATATGCAAATTCGTTTTTTGAGTTCCAAGGCCATCATGATGATGTCACGATATATATAATGGCCAAATGAGACCTAAAATCATATTTCCAACTCATATTCTATCCAAATATGAGAAAAAATTGGGGGTTTTGTGGACTTCCTAAAGAGCTATAATGGATTTTGTATAGGCATGTTTTTGCCCATATATGCTATGTATTACAAGATCACGCGCGTACGGACATGTATTTTAAACGGACGCTAATTCCGTCAATAATGGTCATGAAAAGCTAAACATGGTATCAAATTGTTCGGAAAAAGATAAGGAATACCCTCGTCAAAAAGACGTACTAGAAAATTATTCTTCGTTTGGCCGCTACGAACGAAAACGCGCAAAAATGCGTGTTTTGCGTGATTTTTATGAAATGCGTAAAATGGCCTGAAACGTATCCAAAATGAATTTGAGGCGATTTGGAGCATTTTGAAATTTGCGCGCGCACTGACGCGCGGACGTACGCGCACGCGCGCGTTTTTTGACCTGAAATTGACCGGACTGATATTGACCTTGATCATGGTAAATATGAATGAGAAATGACTTTCAGTTATGAAGTTATGATCATTTGAGATTTTCCAAAAAAAACACAAAATGGCGCCTGGATGACGTCATGAAGACTTGATGACCTTGAAAAGGTTCCTGTCACGTCTTATGGCAATGACCTATGACTGTGCCAAAATTGAAAGAAATTGGACGGTTCAATATGGAGTTATCGTGCACACAAAAAAGTGGAAGAAATAAAAATAAAGAAATAAAGAAAGAAAATTCTGACGAAAACAATAGGTAGTCTGTCGAAGACAGACCACCTAATAAATAAAGAAAGAAAATTCTGACGAAAACAATAGGTGATCTGTCGAAAACGACAGACCACCTAACTAGATTTGTAATACTTGTTTGGTACAAGTATAGGTGGGCTGGTCCAGCTAAAATTTTAGACAAAATGAAGGGCACATTTGAGATAGCTAATTGTCTCAGCTACATCATACTCAAAGTTCAGCGTAAACGAAGCTAAAACGACGGAGATATTGCTCGCGAAAGACGGGAATGTAGAATCCAGTTTTGAGAAAAAGTCATGTCCCATAGAGAATACACGCAAAATGTGAAAAATTGACATGCCTCCTTTAATCGTAAAAAATACGCCATGATGCCTATGCCAAAATGAAGGATCGTAGCCACTTTATTTGTAGAGAATTGTCTCGGCTAAAACATATACAAATTTTAAAGAAAATCGATCAATATCTACAGAGAAACAATCAATTTTCCGTAAATATGCTGACGTCATAATATGCAAATTGGAATGTTGAGTTCGGAGGCCATTATGATGACGTCATGAGTTAATTGAGGGTCAAATGAGACATGAAAAAATATCTCCGAATCATACTCTATCAAAATATGAAAAAAAATTGGGGTCACCTTGCATCCTAAAGAGCTACAATGGATTTTGTATGGGCATGTTTTTGCCCATATATGCTATGTATTACAAGAGCTCGCGCGCACGGAAATTTATGTTAAACGGTCGATCATTCCGTTATTAATAGTCATAAAGAGACAAACATGGTATCAATTTGTTCTTAAAAATATGTGGAATATTATGAAAGAAAAATAAGGAGATTCTATGTTGTGTAATAGTCTTACGCGCGAAAACGCGCGCGCAACGCGCGCGCATGCGCGTGTGCGCGATTTTTTATCAAATGCTTAGAATGGCCGAAAACGTATGCAAAATGATTTTGAGACGATTTTGAGCATTTAAAAATTTTGCGCGCGCATTGACGCGCGGACGTGCGCGCACGCGCGCGTTCTTTGACCTGAAATTGACCGGACGGATATTGACCTTGATCATGATAAATATGAATGAGAAATAGCTTTCGGTTATGAAGATATGATCATGAGTTGATTTTCGTAAAATTTTACAAAATGGCGCCTAGATGACGTCATCAGTGAAAGTCAATGTTGAAAACGTTATTGTGCTTTGTACATATGCCTATACATATGTGTGCCAAATTTGAAGGCATTTGATTGAGCCATTTTCATGTTATCTTGTCCACAAAAAAGTGGTTAGAAATAAGTAAAATAAATAATAATAACTAGAAATTTAATTCGTCACGAAGACGAATAAGGTGGTCTGTCTATGTCTTATGATAGATTTGAGAATGGGAGAAGTAATATATAGACATGTAAACAATGATGATCATGATGAACATGATGATGATCATGATAGTAAAGGTGATGATGATCATGATAATGATAATGATGTTTCCTTCATTTCTAAGCGCATAGGGACTTTCTTTGTGTGAGTGATATGCGCTATACAAATAACGTTCATTATTATTATTATATGATGATAAAAACGATAATGTTACTGATGATGATGATAATGATCATGATCATGGTGATGTTGATGATCATCATCTTCAGACCATGATGATGATGATGATGGTGACATTGATGATGATGATGATGATGATGATAATATTGATGATGATGATGACGATGATGAGTATGAGCATGATTCTGACATCTGATTGAAAAAATGAGGAAATATTTAGATAGCATATAGTCTCAGCTACAACTTACTAAGATTTGGTTGAAAACTGTTTTGAATAACAACTGAGACACTGGTCAAAACAGAATCCAGATTTGGAAAAAAGTCATCTTCCATAAGGATAACACGCAAAAAGTAATGGATGTAGTGATAATAGGGTAATAATAAAGTAAATATGGTTGTTTATTACATTATTTGCGATTGTACGTGTTTTAATATTCAAAGGAGATGGTAGAGTGAAAGGTCAAAAAGAAAAAAAAGTGAAGAAAAAAAATTGTTGGAGACGCCCGGACTCGAACCAGGGACCTCTAGGTCGGAAGTCAAGTGCGTTACCGATATACCAAAACATTTCCCTTAGAGATTACACGTAAACGGATAATGGAATTATCAAATCCCACTTTGTAAGTGAAATATGAGCATGATCCCGGCATCTGATCGAAAAATAAAGGGCACACTAGTGATAGCTTATTTTCTCAGCTACAACATACTCAAAACTCAGCGTAAACAAAGATAAAACGACGGAGATATGGGTTTGATTGTGACGTCACAATAGAGTTCGTGTATGGTGCGCATTTTGTTATACGCGTAATATACATTGTCATTGTCACCAGCAGCTGGTGCGCGATGTTATTTACAACTGGCTCGATTATTTCTCACGAGTTTGACACGCAAACAATTGTGGGGTCAACTTGCATCCTAAAGAGCTATAATGTATTTTGTATAGGCATGTTTTTGACCATATATGCTATGTATTACAAGAGCTCGCACGCACAGACATTTACCTTAAACGGACGATCATTTCCTTATTAATGGTCATAAAGAGATAAACATGGTATCAAATTGTTCGGAAAAAAATGGGAAATACTATGATAGACAAAAAATGACGATTTAAGGTTGCGTTCGACCATTACGAACAAAAACGTGCGCGCAAATTTATGCGCGCGGAAAGGTGTGCGCACGCAAAATTCTCGAAATGCTTGAAATGGCCTAAAACGTACTCTAATTTGATCAAAAAGTGATTATGAGCATTTTTATTTTTGCGCGCACCGACGCGCGGACGGACGCGTACGCGCGCGTTAATTGACCTTAAGTTGACCGGACGGATATTGACCATAATCGTTATAAATATGAATGAGAAATGATTTACGGTTATGAAGATATGATCATGAGTTGATTCTCAGAGCACTTCACAAAATGGCGCCTAGATGACGTCATGATATTTTGATGAACTTGAAAATGTTCCTGTCACGTCTTAAGATGATGACCTATAACTGTGTTAAATTTGAAAGAAATTGGACGGTTCAATTTTGAGTAATCGTGCACACAAAAAAGTGGTCACAAATTTATTTTAATTGAATTGTGTTTTTGTACAAATTCAATTAAAATACTAGAAATTTAATTCGTCATGGGGACGAATTAGGTGGTCTGTCTTCAATTTTCATGATCATTGACACGTCAAAAATTAAAAAAATTGATGAAAAAAAAATTGTTGGAGACGCCCGGACTCGATCCAGGGACCTCGAGGTCGGAAGTCAAGTGCGTTACCGATATACCAAAATATTTCCCATAGAGATTACACGGAAACGGAAAATACAATTCTCAAATCCCACTTTGTAAGTGAAATATGAGCATGATACCGGCATCTGATCGAAAAATAAATGACACACTTATTATAGCTCATTGTCTCAGCTACAACATACTCAAAGCTCAGCGTAAACGAAGATAAAACGACGGAGATGTTGCTCGCGAAAGACAACAATGTAGAATCCAGTTTTGAGAAAAAGTCATGTCCCGTAGAGAATACACGCAAAATGTGAAAATTGACATGCCTCCTTCAATCACAAAAATACGCCATGATGCCATTGTCAAAATGAAAAATACGTCGTAACTTTATTTGTAGAGATTTGTCTCAGCTAGAACATATCAAAATTTGGATGAAAATTGATCAATATTTACAGAGATACAATCAATTTTCCAAAAATATGCTGACGTCATAATATGCAAATTGAAATTTTGAGTTCGGAGGCCATTATGATGACGTCATGAGTTAATTGAGTGTCAAATGAGACATGAAATCATATCTCCGACTCATAATCTATCCAAATATGAAAAAGAATTGGGAGTATCTATCCATTCTGAAGAGCTACAATGGATTTTGTATAGGCATGTTTTTGCCCATATATGCTATGTATTACAAGAGCTCGCACGCACGGACATTTACCTTGAACGGAGGCAATCATGACGTCATGAGTTAATTGAGGGTTCGAACGGACTTTACCTTGAACGGACGCTCATTTCGTTATTAATGGTTATAAAGAGATAAACATGGTATCAAATCGTTTGGAATAAATTGGGCAATACTATGATAGACAAAAAAAAAGGCGATTCTCGGTTGCGTACGACCATTACGAACACAAACATGCGCGCAAATTTATGCTTGCGAAAATTTTCGAAATTTTCGAAATGCTTGAAATGGCCTAAAACGTACTCTAATTTGATCAAAAAGTGATTATGAGCATTTTTTATTTTTGCGCGCACCGACGCGCGGACGGACGCGTACGCGCGCGTTAATTGACCTTAAGTTGACCGGACGGATATTGACCATAATCGTTATAAATATGAATGAGAAATGATTTACGGTTATGAAGATATGATCATGAGTTGATTCTCAGAGCACTTCACAAAATGGCGCCTGGATGACGTCACGATATGTTGATGAACTTGAAAATCTTCCTGTCACGTCTTAAGATGATGACCTATGACTGTCTTAAATTTGAAAGAAATTGGACGGTTCAATTTTGAGTAATCGTGCACACAAAGGAGTGGTCCCAAATTTATTTTAATTGAATTGTGTTTTTGTACAAATTCAATTAAAATACTAGAATTTAATTCGTCATGAAGACGAATAAGGTGGTCTGTCTAAGTTTTATGATAGATTTGAGAATGGGAGAAGTTATATAGACATGTAAACAATGATGATCATGATGAACATGGTGATGATCATGATAGTAAAGGTGATGATGATGATGATAATGATAATGTTATATGACGATAAAAACGACAAAGTTAATGATGATGATGAGCAAAAGCATAATCCTGACAACTGATTAAAAAAATTGAGGAAATATTTAGATAGCAAATAGTCTCAGCTACAACATACTAAAATTTGGGAGAAAACTATTGAATAACAATCGAGATCCTGGTTAAAACACCTTGTCATGCAGATTCATGTTTTGAAAAAAGTGACCTCCCATAGACATAACACGTAAATATGACAAATTATGCATTGTCACCTTTAATCGAATATTTAACTATGATGACGTCATCTAAATGAAAAATAAATGACATATTTCTGATAGAGAATTATCTCAGCTACAACAAAACAAAATCTGGGAGAAGATCGATCACCGATAAGTGAGATAATCTCAAATAAACAAAGACAAGAATGACGTCATCAACAAAATACATTTGTTTGAGTTTAGATGCCAATATGATGACTTTATTTCACTTTGTACGAGTCAGGGTGGTATGAAATCATATCTCCAACTCATGCTTTCTCCAACCATGATATAAAAATTGGGGGTCAATGGACTATCTGAAGAGCTATTTCGATTTTTAAAATGGCATGTTTTTGATCAAATTTGCACTATATTGCCCATAGCAGTACGCGCGGATTTTGAACTTTGACGCACGCTCACGGCCTTATGAAATATGAAGAGTGACTGAAATTAATGTAAATTGTCAATTACGTTAAGAGGAATCAAAATCATGTAAACATTTTGAATTTCACCTTTTCCGCGCGCTGTGAGCGCGCACACCGCGCGCGGGGACACTTACGGTCGGAAAATTTTGAAATGCTTAAAATGACCTGATTCGTACTCTCGTTTAATAGTTTAGTAATTTTGAGCAATTTTAAATTTTGACGCGCACATACGCGCGCGTCATGACCTTTATGTGACCTTTGATGACATGACCTGTTGACCCTTGACCTAAAGTATATGTGATATGAATATGAATGACCTTTGCTGATGCATCATGAAGATATGATGGATAACGTGATTTCACAAAATGGCGCCTGGATGACGTCACGATAACCTAATGACCTTAAAAATGTTTCTGTCACGTCTCATGATAATGACCTATGACTGTGCCAAAATTGAATCAAATTGACATAACCAATCTTACGTTATCCGACACACAAAAAAGTGAAGAAATAAATAAAAATAAATAAATAATAATAATAATAATAATAAAGAAGAAAGAAAATTCTGACGAAATCAATAGGTGGTCTGTTGATAACAGACCACCTAACTAGAAATTTAATTCGTCATGGGGACGAATTAGGTGGTCTGTCTTCAAGTCTTATGAGAGATTATAATATTTACTATATTGAGAAAGGGAGAAGTTATATAGACATGTAAACAATGATGATCATCATGATGATCATGATGATGATGATCTTGATAGTAATGGTGATGACGATGATGATGATGATGTTGATGATTATCATCAACAGACCACGATGACATCAGACTGAACAAAATTAGAGAAGATTTAGATAGCGTATAGTCTCAGCTATAACATACTCAAAAATCGACAAAAACCAAGCCGAAATAACGGCGATATTGCTCGCAAAAGACAAGAATGTAGAATCCAGATTTGAGAAAAAGTCATCTCCCAAAAGGATTACACGTCAAAAGTAATGGATCTAGTGATAATAGGGTAATAATAAAGTAAATATGGTTATTTATTACATTATTTGCGATTCTACGTGTTTTAATATTCAAAGGAGATGGTACAGTGAAAGGTCAAAAAGAAAAAAAAGTGAAGAAAAAAAATTGTTGGAGACTCCCGGAATCGAACCAGGGATCTCGAGGTCCGAAGTCAAGTGCGTTTAATACCGATATACCAAAACATTTCCCATAGCGATTACACGTAAACGAGAAATGGAATTCTCAAATCCCACGTTGCAAGTGAAATATGAGCATGATCTCGGCATCTGATCGAAAAATAAAGGGCACACTTGTGATAGCTTATTGTGTCAGCTACAACATACTCAAAGCTCAGCGTAAACAAAGATAAAACAAGGGAGATATTGCTCGCGAAAGACGAGAATGTAGAATCCAGTTTTGAGAAAAAGTCATGTCCCATAGAGAATACACGCAAAATGTGAAAAATTGACATGCCTCCTTTAATCTTAAAAATACGCCATGATGCCTTTGTCAAAATGAAATATCGTGGCGACTGCATTTGTAGAGAATATTCTCAGGTAGAACATATCAAAATTTAAAAGAAAATTGATCAATATTTACAGAGATACAATCAATTTTCCAAAAATCTGCTGACGTCATAATATGAAAATTGAAATTTTGAGTTTGGAGGCCATTATGATGACGTCATGAGTTAATTGAGGGTCAAATGAGACATGAAATCATATCTCCAACTCATGCTTTTTCTAACCATGATATAAAAGTTGGGGTCAATTGACTATCTGAAGAACTATTTTGATTTTTAAAATGGGATGTTTTTGATCAAATTTGCATTATATTGCCCATAGCAGTACGCGCGGATTTTGAACTTTGACGCGCGCTCACGGCCTTATAAAAGGTCAAGAGTGACTGACATGAATGTAAATTGTCATTTACGGTAAGAGGAATCTAAATCATGTAAAAAAATTGAATTTGACCATTTCCGCGCGTTGTGAGCGCGCGCAACGCGCGCGGGGACACTTACGGACGGAAAATTTTGAAATGCTTAAAATGACCTGATTCGTACTCTCGTTTAATAACTAAGTGATTTTGAGCATTTCTAAATTTTGACGCACGCGTACGCGCGCGTCATGACCTTTATGTGACCTTTGATGACATGACCTGTTGACCCTTGACCTGAAGTATATGTGATATGAATATGAATGACCTTTGCTGATGCATCATGAAGATATGATGGATAATGTGATTTCACAAAATGGCGCCTGGATGACGTCACGATAACTTGATGACCTTGAAAATGTTACTGGAACGTCTTATGGCAATGACTTATGACTCTGCCAAAATTGAAGGAAATTGACTAAACTGATCTTGAGTTATCCTGTTCACAAAAAACGGGAAGAAATAAAAATAAATAATAAATAAATAAATAAATAAAGAAAATTCTGACGAAAACAATAGGTGATCTGTTTTCAACAGACCACCTAATAAATAAATAAACTAGATTTGTAATACTTGTTTGGTACAAGTATAGGTGGGCTGGTCCAGCTAACATTTTAGACAAAATGAAGGGCACATTTGAGAAAGCTTTTTGTCTCAGCTACATCATACTCGAAGTTCAGCGTAAATGAAGCTAAAATGACGTAGATGTTGCCCGCGAAAGACGGGAATGTAGAATCGAGTTTTGAGAAAAAGTCATGTCCCATAGAGAATACACGCAAAATGTAAAAAATTGACATGCCTCCTTTAATCGCAAAAATACGCCATGATACCTTTGTCAAAATGAAGAATAGTACTGACTGCATTTGTAGAAATTTGTCTCAGCTAGAACATATTAAAATTTGGAAGAAAATTGATCAATATTTACAGAGATACAATCAATTTTCCATAAATATGCTGACGTCATAATATGCAAATTGGAATTTTGAGTTCGGAGGCCATTATGATGACGTCATGAGTTAATTGAGGGTCAAATGAGACATGAAACAATATTTCCGAATCATACTCTTTTAAAATATGAAAACAAATTGGGGTCACCTTGCATCCTAAAGAGCTACAATGGATTTTGTATAGGCGTGTTTTTGCCCATATATGCTATGTATTACAAGAGCTCGCGCGCATGGAGATTTATGTTAAACGGTCGATCATTCCGTTATTAATAGTCATAAAGAGACAAACATGGTATCAATATGTTTGTAAATATAGGTGGTATATTATGAAAGAAAAAAAAAAGGCAATTCAATGTTGTGCAAAAGTTTTACGCGCGAAAACGCGCGCGCATGCTCGTACGCGCGATTTTTTATAAAATGCTTAGAATGGGCTAAAACGTATGCAAAATGATTTTCAGACGATTTTGAGCATTTCAAAATTTTGCGCGCGCATTGACGCGCGGACGTACGCGCACGCGCGCGTTATTTGACCTTTTATTGACCGGACGGATATTGACCTTGATCATGATAAATATGAACGAGAAATACCTTTTGGTTATGAAGATATGATCATGAGTTGATTTTCGTAAAATTTTACAAAATGGCGCCTAGATGACGTCATCAGTGAAGGTCAATGTTGAAAACGTTATTGTGCTTTGTACATATGTCTATACATATGTGTGCCAAATTTCTAGGCATTTGATTAAGCCATTTCCAAGTTATCTTGTTCACAAAAAAGTGGTTAGAAATAAGAAAAATATACTAGATTTGTAATACTTGTTTGGTACAAGTATAGGTGGGCTGGTCCAGCTAACATTTTAGACAAAATGAAGGGCACATTTGAGATAGCTAATTGTCTCAGCTACATCATACTCGAAGTTCAGCGTAAATGAAGCTAAAATGACGTAGATGTTGCCCGCGAAAGACGGGAATGTAGAATCGAGTTTTGAGAAAAAGTCATGTCCCATAGAGAATACACGCAAAATGTGAAAAATTGACATGCCTCCTTTAATCGCAAAAATACGCCATGATACCTTAGTCAAAATGAAGAATAGTACTGACTGCATTTGTAGAAATTTGTCTCAGCTAGAACATATTAAAATTTGGAAGAAAATTGATCAATATTTACAGAGATACAATAAATTTTCCATAAATATGCTGACGTCATAATATGCAAATTGGAATTTTGAGTTCGGAGGCCATTATGATGACGTCATGAGTTAATTGAGGGTCAAATGAGACATGAAACAATATTTCCGAATCATACTCTTTAAAAATATGAAAACAAATTGGGGTCACCTTGCATCCTAAAGAGCTACAATGGATTTTGTATAGGCGTGTTTTTGCCCATATATGCTATGTATTACAAGAGCTCGCGCGCATGGAGATTTATGTTAAACGGTCGATCATTCCGTTATTAATAGTCATAAAGAGACAAACATGGTATCAATATGTTTGTAAATATATGTGGTATATTATGAAAGAAAAAAAAAAGGCAATTCAATGTTGTGCAAAAGTTTTACGCGCGAAAACGCGCGCGCATGCTCGTACGCGCGATTTTTTATAAAATGCTTAGAATGGCCTAAAACGTATGCAAAATGATTTTGAGACGATTTTGAGCATTTCAAAATTTTGCGCGCGCATTGACGCGCGGACGTACGCGCACGCGCGCGTTATTTGACCTTTTATTGACCGGACGGATATTGACCTTGATCATGATAAATATGAACGAGAAATACCTTTTGGTTATGAAGATATGATCATGAGTTGATTTTCGTAAAATTTTACAAAATGGCGCCTAGATGACGTCATCAGTGAAGGTCAATGTTGAAAACGTTATTGTGCTTTGTACATATGTCTATACATATGTGTGCCAAATTTCTAGGCATTTGATTGAGCCATTTCCAAGTTATCTTGTTCACAAAAAAGTGGTTAGAAATAAGAAAAATATATAACTAGAAATTTAATTCGTCAAGGGGACGAATTAGGTGGTCTGTCTTCAATTCCTATGTTCATGCTCATCTTTAATTCAATATTTACTATATTGAAAAAAGGGAGAAGTTATATAGACATGTAAACAATGATGATCATGATGATCATGATGATGATCTTGATAGTAATGATGATGACGATGATGATCATGGTGATGTTGATGATCATCATCATATCTGATTGAAAAATGAGGGAACATTTAGATAGTATATAGTCTCAGCTACAACATACTCAAAAATCAACAAAAATCAAGCCGAAATAACGGCGATATTGCTCGCAAAAGACAAGAATGTAGAATCCAGATTTGAGAAAAAGTCATCTCCCATAAGGATTACACACAAAAAGTAATGGATCAAGTGATAATAGGGTAATGATAAAGTAAATATGGTTGTTTATTACATTATTTGCGATTGTACGTGTTTTAATATTCAAAGGAAATGGTAGAGTGAAAGGTCAAAAAGAAAAAAAAGTGAAGAAAAAAAAATTGTTGGAGACGCCTGGACTCGAACCAGGGACCTCGAGGTCGGAAGTCAAGTGCGTTACCGATATACCAAAACATTTCCCATAGAGATTACACGTAAACGGAAAATAGAATTCACAAATTCCACTTTGTAAGTGAAATATGAGCATGATCCCGGCATCTGACCAAAAAATAAGGGGCACACTTATGATAGCTTATTGTCTCAGCTACAACATACTCAAAGCTCAGCGAAAATAAAGCTAAAAAAATGGAGATATTGCTCGCAAAAGACAGGATGTAGAATCCAGTTTTGAGAAAAAGTCAGGGGAATACCCCTCGTATTAGATAAAATAAAGGAAATCAAAGAAATGGTTTATGAGCCAAATAGTCAAGGTATCGAAAGCGCAGTGAATGACTTTACAAACTGTATTTTAACAATTGCCGATAAAGCTAGAATAAGGCAAAAAATACACAGAGTAAGAAAGAAACGGAAGAAAAGAAGAAGAATACTAAGTGCCGAATGTTACGCCCTAGGGCGTCGTGTAAAGACGCTGTGCAAACAAGTGTGTAGAAACCCTTTTGATCGAGGCCTCAGACAACTGTATTACGCTAAGAAAAAAATGTTAAAACAGAAGTTGAGAGATATAGTACGCAAAGAGAGAAATCAGATCATAGACAAATTGGATACTCTGTATAGTGAAAACCCTAAGGAATATTGGAATCTGATAAAGGATCTAGAAAATGTACACACTGAAAAGAAAAGACCTGGAAACAGTATACAACCAAACATGTGGTTTGACTATTTCAAGAACCTTATGAACAAGAATCCAAAACTGTCAAAAGAACAAAAAGAAATTAAAAACTTTACGGACGACGCAATACTGCAAAAAAACTTCTCATCTTTAGATTTTAGGATAACTCCAAATGAAGTTCTAGGATGTATTGAAAAATTGAAAAGAAATAAGGCCCCAGGAAATGATTCAATTTTAAACGAAATGCTAAAGGCAAGCCGATTTGTTTTGACACCGATTTTAGCAAAGATATTTAACTTAATCTTAATTAGTGGTTGTTTCCCTGAAAATTGGTCAGTGAGCCTTCTAAAACCGCTTTATAAAAGTGGGTCTGTATGTGACCCCTCAAACTATCGAGGAATATGCCTATCCAGCTGTCTTGGCAAATTATTTTGTTCGGTTTTAAACCGACGTTTAGTACAGTTCCTTGAAGACAATGAACTGT
This sequence comes from Strongylocentrotus purpuratus, assembly GCF_000002235.5. Classification (NCBI taxonomy): domain Eukaryota; kingdom Metazoa; phylum Echinodermata; class Echinoidea; order Camarodonta; family Strongylocentrotidae; genus Strongylocentrotus; species Strongylocentrotus purpuratus. Next base: position 7,801,737 of record NW_022145613.1, on the reverse strand, counting down.
ATAAACCCAATCAAATTGCGTTCAGAGCGGGCTACAGAACGTCTGACCACATGTTTGTTCTAAAAACAATAATAGATAAATATGTAAGAGGCCGGGCAAAGAATGATAAGAAAGGTTTATATATATGTTTTATAGATTTAAGGAAAGCCTTTGACAATGTTTGGAGGGATGGTCTTTGGTATAAAATGTTAAAACAAGGTATTGGTGGTAATTTTCTGAGAGTGCTACATGACATGTATTTAAAATGTAAAGTATCCATAAAACTAGACGAGGGCGTCACCTCGTGTTTCAATACGAATACCGGAGTAAAACAAGGGTGTGTCATTAGCCCGACATTATTCAATATGTTTTTAAATGATGTTGTAGATATTTTTGATACCTCAGTTAGTGAACCAGTAACGCTACTTGACAAGGACTTGAACTGCATAATGTATGCAGACGATCTAGCAATTATTTCTAGATCCCCTCAAGGAATGCAATACTGTTTAGATAAATTCACTCAATATTGTAACTCTTGGATGTTGAATGTTAATGTCACCAAAACTAAAATAATGATATGTAATAAGTCAGGCAGGTTGAATGATAAGAGTGATTTTGAAATAAACGGGGAAAAACTTACCTCGGTAAAGGAAATGAAATATTTAGGCATTGTTTTTAGTAATAATGGATCGTTCAAAATGGCGACAAGGGACTTAGCGGATAAGGCCAGGAGAGCATTATTTAAACTTTATAAATCTTTCGGCAATTATACGCCCAGTATTAAAACCTTATTACACCTGTTTGATGCAACTGTACAACCAATTTTGCTTTATGGATCCGAAATTTGGGGTGCTAGTGCAATAGACATGAAGAAAATTCTTCAAATAGAAACAGGGAAAACAGGACTGTATTATAAAAACGATTTTGAGAAAGTACACATTCAGTGTTGTAAAAATATCTTAGGGGTAAACCGCAAATGCAGCAATTTAGCAGTTTCAGCTGAAATTGGAAGGCATCCTCAACTTATTCAAATTGCAATAAACATGCTCAAATATTGGATACGAATACGGAGTTTGGATGAAAATGGCCTTGTCTATAAATCTTTTGAAGAAAACAAAAAATTAGTAAATAACGAACAAAGCTGTTGGTTAATGTCAATTCGGGATATCTTTAGTTCACTAAATATTTGTAATAATGGAAATGAGACCGTATTGGACCCTGAAAATATACAAATTTCTCATAAAGATTTTGTCGAGTTATGTAAACTTTGTTTGGAAAGGAGATTTGATGAACAATTAAAACTAGACTTATTTGATGATAGGGATACCCGTAAAGGAAATAAACTCAGAACCCTCAGACAATTTAAAAACTCAATCAAGCAAGAAAAGTATTTATCTCATATACCAAATATAAATTTAAGAAAAAATATCACCAAACTACGTCTAAGCGCGCACAACTTACCCATAGAAACAGGAAGGTATAAAAGACCAGAAAAAACTCCCCCGAATCTACGATTCTGTGAAGACTGTAATATGAATCTTGTAGGAGATGAATTCCATATAATTATGAAATGTGACAAGTATAAAGATTTACGAGTAGATTTTATAGAAACAATTAGTAATCTGGAAGAAAATTTTTGTAATTTGGATAGTCAAGAAAAATTCATATTTATAATGAGATTAGATAATGAAGTTGTAATAGATAGTTTTTCTTTGTTCACCAAAAAAATAATTGCAATGAGGGGTAATTTTTAGATACTATATGTTATAACAAAGTAGTCGTGTACAATCTTATGCTTTTGTTTTAGTTCTCATTTACATATTTCGTATTGCATGACTTATTGTTTATTTAGAAAGGTGTTGTAAATGTTTTATATTATGTTTTATATATCGATTGTTGCATTACATTGTAAAGTGATTATAACTATGTCTATAAACAGAATATTGATGTAGGCCTACATCAATGATGTTTAATAAATACAATACAATACATGTCCCATAGAGAATACACGCAAAATGTGAAAAATTGACATGCCACCTTTAATCGCAAAAATACGCCATGATACCTTTGTCAAAATGAAATATTGTGGCTACTGCATTTGTAGAAAATTGTCTCAGCTAGATCATATCAAAATTTGGAAGAAAATCAATCAATATTTACAGAGATACAGTCAATTTTCCAGAAAAATACTGACGTCATAATATGCAAATTGAAATTTTGAGTTGGGAGGCCATTATGATGACGTCATGAGTTAATTGAGGGTCAAATGAGACATTAAATCATATTTCCAATTCATACTCTATCAAAATATGGAGAAAAAAATTGGGTTCACTTTGCATCCTAAAGCGCTACAATGGATTTTGTATAGGCATGTTTTTGCCCATGTATGCTATGTATTACAAGAGCTCGCACGCACGGAAATTATCTTAAACGGACGCTCATTCCGTTATTAATGGTCAGAAAAAGGTGAACAAGGTATCAAAATGCTTGGAAAAATGTGTCAAATATGATGACAGAAAAAAATTGGCGATTCTATGTAGGAAAAAGCAATTACGCGCGAAAACGCGCGCGCATGTGCGTGCGCGCGTTTTTTGCAAAATGCTTAAAATGGCCTGAAACGTATGCAAAAAAAATTTGAGACGATTTTGAGCATTTTTATTTTTTGCGCGCGCGGTGACGCGCGGACGTACGCATGCGCGCGCGTTTTCTGACCTGAAATTGACCGGACAAATATTGACCTTAATCGTGATAAATATGAATGAGAAATGCCTTTCCGTTATGAAGATATGATCATGAGTAAAAAGTACCAAAAAAAACACAAAATGGCGCCTGGATGACGTCATGAAAACTTGATGACCTTGAAAATGTTACTCTAACGTCTCATGACAATGACCTATGACTGTGCCAAAATTGAACGAAATTGACTAAACTGATCTTGAGTTATCCTGTTAACAAAAAAGTGTGAAAATAAATAAAAATAAATAATAATAATAATAATAATAATAAAGAAAGAAAATTCTGACGAAAACAATAGGTGATCTGTCGTTGACAGACCACCTAATAAAGGCAATTCTAACGAAATTATAAGGTGGTCTGTACGTTATACAGCCCACCTGATAATAAAGGCAATTCTAACGAAATTATAAGGTGGTCTGTACGTTATACAGCCCACCTGATAATAAACTAGATTTGTAATACTTGTTTCGAACAAGTATAGGTGGGCTGGTCCAACTAAAATTGAGACAAAATCAAAGGCACATTTAAGATAACTTATTGTCTCAGCTACAACATACTCGAAGTTCAGCGTAAAAGAATCTAAAACGACGGAGATATTGCTCGCGAAAGACGGAAATGTAGAACCCAGTTTTGAGAAAGAGTAATGTCCCGTAGAGAATACAGGCAAAATGTGAAAAATTGACATGCCACCTTTAATCGCAAATATACGCCATGATGCCTTTGTCAAAATGAAAAATCGTGACTTTATTATTTGTTGAAAATTGTCTCAGCTAGAACATACTAAAATTTGGAAGAAAATCAATCAACATTTACAGAGATACAATCAATTTTCCATAAATATGCTGACGTCATAATATGCAAATTGGAATTTTGAGTTCGGAGGCCATTATGATGACGTCATGAGTTAATTGAGGGTCAAATGAGACATGAAACAATATCTCCGAATCATACTCTTTTAAAATATGAAAACAAATTGGGGTCACCTCGCATCCTAAAGAGCTACAATGGATTTTGTATGGGCATGTTTTTGCCCATATATGCTATGTATTACAAGAGCTCGCGCGCACGGAAATTTATGTTAAACGGTCGATCATTCCGTTATTAATAGTCATAAAGAGACAAACATGGTATCAATTTGTTTGTAAAAATATGTGAAATATTATGAAAGAAAAAAAAATGGCGATTCTATGTTGTGTAATAGTTTTACGCGCGAAAACGCGCGCGCATGCGCATGTGCGCGATTTTTTATAAAATGCTTAGAATGGCCTAAAACGTATGCAAAATGATTTTGAGACGATTTTGAGCATTTTTAAATTTTGCGCGCGCATTGACGCGCGGACGTACGCGCACGTGCGCGTTATTTGACCTGAAATTGACCAAACGGATATTGACCTTGATCATGATAAATATGAATGAGAAATAGCTTTTGGTTATGAAGATATGATCATGAGTTGATTTTCGTAAAATTTTACAAAATGGCGCCTAGATGACGTCATCAGTGAAGGTCAATGTTGAAAACGTTATTGTGCTTCGTACATATGCCTATACATATGTGTGCCAAATTTCAAGGCATTTGATTGAGCCATTTTTGTGTTATTTTGTTCACAAAAAAGTGGTTAGAAATAAGAAAAATATTTAATAATAATAATAAACTAGAAATTTAATTCGTCATGGGGACGAATTAGGTGGTCTGTCTTCAATTCTTATGATCATGCTCATCTTCAATTCAATTACCCCATGAAATAATGTTAATGTAAAATGATGTATTAAGATATAAATTGGTGAATGAAGTACTGATGAACTGATGAACTGATAAATTGAACTGATGTAAAATGAACTGAATTGGTGAGCTAAACGGATGAACTGATGAACTGAACTAAACTGATGAACGAAATATTGAGAAATTATCATGATGATGCATAATTAAGTAATATTGACTGCCTTCTGGGCAATACGACGTATATCACCCGAACCGAAGGTGAGGATGATATATGGCAAGTCGTATTGCCCTGAATTAGGCAGTAAATATTACTAATATTAACCACATCAGACATCTAGAGCAAACAAGAAACTCTTACTATCTTATACTATCTCATGAATTATAAATTATAAATTATGTAGCCTACACTGCACAGGATATCCTAGCATTAGAAGTTGCAAAAACATCGTCAAACAAGCACTGTGCATCAAGTGCTTGACGAATTTTCGATAAACTGCAAACAGTGTGCCAAGGGTCTGATTGTTACGTCACAATGGAGTTCGTGCATGGTGCGCATGTTGTTATACGCGTAATATACATTGTCATTGTTACCAGCACCTGGTGCGCGATGTTATTTACAACTGGCTCGATTATTTCTCACGAGTTTGACACGCAAAAAATTGTGTGGTCAACTTGCATCCTAAAGAGCTTAATGTATTTCGTATAGGCATGTTTTTTTTACCATATATGCTATGTATTACAAGAGCTCGCACGCACAGACATTTACCTTGAACGGGCGCTCATTTCGTTATTAATGGTCATAAAGAGATAAACATGGTTTCAAATTGTTCGGGAAAAAATGGGCAATACTATGATAGACAAAAAAGGCGATTCTAGGTTGCGTACGACCATTACGAACACAAACGTGCGCGCAAATTTATGCGCGCGCAAAGGTGTGCGCACGCAAAATTCTCGAAATGCTTGAAATGGCCTAAAACGTACTGTAATTTGATCAAAAAGTGATTATGAGCATTTTTTATTTTAGCGCGCACCGACGCGCGGACGGACGCGTACGCGCGCGTTAATAGACCTCAAGTTGACCGGACGGATATTGACCATAATCGTTATAAATATGAATGAGAAATGATTTACGGTTATGAAGATATGATCATGAGTTGATTCTCAGAGCACTTCACAAAATGGCGCCTGGATGACGTCACGATATCTTGATGAACTTGAAAATGTTCCTGTCACGTCTTAAGATGATGACCTATGACTTTGTTGAATTTGAAAGAAATTGGACGGTTCAATTTTGAGTAATCGTGCACACAAAAAAGTGGTCACAAATTTATTTTAATTGAATTGTGTTTTTGTACAAATTCAATTAAAATACTAGAAATTTAATTCGTCACGAAGACGAATAAGGTGGTCTGTCTTCAAGTCTTATGATAGATTAAAATAGTTACTGTATTGAGAAAGGGAGAAGTTATAAAGACATGTAAACAATGATCATGATGATGATGATGATCTTGATAGTAATGGTGATGACGATAATGATGATGATGATGATCATGATGATGTTGATGATTATCATCAACAGACCATGATGACATCAGACTGAACAAAATGAGAGAACATTTAGATAGTATAAAGTCTCAGCTACAACACACTCAAAAATCAACAAAAATCAAGCTGAAATAACGGCGATATTGCTCGCAAAAGACAAGAATGTAGAATCCAGATTTGAGAAAAAGTCATCTCCCATAAGGATTACACGCAAAAAGTAATGGATCAAGTGATAATAGGGTAATAATAAAGTAAATATGGTTGTTTATTACATTATTTGCGATTGTACGTGTTTTAATATTCAAAGGAGATGGTACAGTGAAAGGTCAAAAAGAAAAAAAAGTTTAAAAAAAAAATTGTTGGAGACGCCCGGACTCGAACCAGGGACCTCGAGGTCGGAAGTCAAGTGCGTTACCGATATACCAAAACATTTCCCATAGAGATTACACGTAAACGGAAAATGGAATTATCAAATCCCACTTTGTAAGTGAAATATGAGCATGATCCCGGCATCTGATCGAAAAATAAAGGGCACACTTGTGATAGCTTATTGTCTCAGCTACAACATACTCAAAGCTCAGCGTAAACAAAGATAAAACAACGGAGATATGGCTCGCGAAAGACCAGAATGTAGAATTAGTCCGGCAGCCAAATGCAGATTATTGGCCTAACCTTGTTTTAGGGTCTATAGTTTTTTTTTCAATGGATTTTGATTGCCTAGACCTTCTATTTCAAGAATCCGATTGCTGACACTCTGTCAGCCTTGAGCAATTTAAGATATATGACGTCATACAAAATGGCCGCCAAAGTACATGATTTTCCTTTAAAAATGAATAATAAATATATAATAAGGATTTTTTTCTACAATTTTTGGCAGCCAAATGTCTGTATCACTCTAGGACCATCACTAACAAAATGTTTTGTGATGTTGCATGGCCATAGATGACCAGCTTATTTGCATATTTTGAAATAGCGCCCTCTATAAACATATTAATTTGAATGAAATATATGTGCCAGCCAAATGCCAATTTCTTAAATCTATGTCACGTTGAAATCATATTAAATGCTTTTTGGGGGCAACAATTGCAGTTGTGCTGCATAATCTTTCATCGTGTTTGGTACAAATTTAGATAGGGTAGGTGTGGGGAATGGAAGACCCTTAAGGCGAGGCGTCAAAAATAAATATACCAGCCAGCGGCAGCTAACTGCACTTGTGCGTCCTGGCTGCATTTTTTAAATTAGCTCAGCCGGCTACCGCTGGCGGTAGGACCCTCAATTAACTCATGATGTCATCATAATGGTCTCCGAACAAAAGCATGCGCCGGCTGCCGCCTTTCGAATGGAAACCGAGCCTCAGATCCCAGCCTGGCGCAAGCCGGCTGGGCTAATAATTGAAAAATAATTGCCCCAGCCAGGCTTCGGCCGTAATTGCAGCCTCGATGCGCCAATACGTGAGGCGGCAGCCTGCTGGTATCGATATTTTTGACGCCTCGCCTAAGCACATTTGCATAATTTACATAAACATGAACAATGTTACACATACAGACATTTTTGTATTCCCTTTAGTATTTTTTCTCTTTATTTTGTAACGAAATTGTTGTCATGATGTAACTGATTAATAAGATAACAATGATTAATGACGTCATCACCAAAGGTCTCTCATTACCTACATGTGTAGGTAATAAGGGACAGTTACAAATCAAGACATTTTAAATACAATTTGAATGAAAATGGGATTGTTATAGTTAGTTCAAACATTTTTTGAAAGAGATATATGGAGCCAATGAACTTACTGAAATTTTGAAACGATTTTAAAACAATGTGGCCCAAAATATTTCTGTAGTTTTTGTTTACAGTAATAAAGGTGTTCTCAATTATGTTAAAATACTTTCAGAATAATGTTCTGGCAATATGACTTTTACATTGATCAAACTCACAGCAAAGAAACAACTTCTTAAAATTAAATGCATTCAAATTAGAATGGTGACACGTACGACCAAATATGTTTCATGATAGTGCCTTTCAACATGAAATGGACAACTGGGGAGAAGTAGGCCCCCATCTTGGACCTGGTGTCCCCAATTACCTACACACATTTCTGATCAGACACCATTCATTATGTGAATTGCAACACCCATTCACAACATACAATGGCCATAAGCTTTCTGTGATGGTTGGCACATTTCATAAACTTCCTTTTAAAACTAATTTTTAAGAGCCACCCCTAAATATCTGCATACACCACAAAATTCAGTGAAAATTGTGTTTTTATATCAGAGCAAATTTTTACGATCAAAATTGCTAATATCTTGGTCAATTTTGCCAATTTTCTCGGAGAGAGAACGCATTGTAGTCTTCGAAATTAATTGGATATATGCAGAAGTGTTGTTTAAGGCCACATATGTCGCTATATCAATATTGGAGCCAACACGGACAGACAGTGATGGGTTCAAGCTTGGTGGTCTCCAATTCCCTACACCTACCCTACATATGTCAAGAAAAAAAATGGCTAAGAAAGAATTCATTTTTCATCAAATCGGTGAGAAGTGGTTTTACGGCACACATTATTATTCAATTGATAGGCTTTATTTAGACCAGCATTGCTCCAACGTCAGTGAATGTGGATAAAGCAGTTGACATCTATACTAGACAGATGCATGAATTTCAAAAGATATTACCTGGTGGATTCTATGACACAATTTCCAAGAAAGTTCAAACCATGGCTGCCATGAAGAAGTCAATGTTGGGATACGAAAATCTATGAAAAGTTGATCTACTCCAGAGTAATAGGACTGCAGACAAGTTCAAGAGAGGTGAATATCAAGGACATTTTGTCATAAGAGCTTTCACCAGTCCCAACAGCACTTTTTGATGATTCTGGAAACGAGCACTCCCATGTCAAAGACGGACTTATAGAATTTGACAAAAGTTGAGATGTCAGCCAGGCATGAGACACTGGAACAACCTTGTACAGTCATTGATGGTTGTGCTCTGCTGTGGATGAAAATCTGATGATTTTTGCTTGGTGTTTGACAGATCCGAGAGTATCTAGAGGTCATAACGGGTCGAGAGTCTTCCAACTGAGTCCCGCGTCACTGCTGCCCTCCAAGAAACTATCTCTTACTATTCGTCGTCGTCGTCGTTGTCATATAGATCATGGCTCACCATTGTGACCCGTTTGATGAGACCTTTTGATCGGCATCTGTCTCCTGCAATCCGGTAGAGTGTCTTTAGTATTTAGAGGGTGGCTAGTGATTTCCCGAAGGTCGTCAGTCCATCTGAGCTTGAGTCTTCCTTTGTTACGTGTTCCTTCAAAGGTACCTTGAATGATAATTTGTCAAGGTTGTCTTCTGATCTTCTGCTAACGTGACCAAACTATTGTAGCTTGTACCGTCAATCCTGGTAGCAAGTGGCGGTTGATCTCTGATGATGGACATTAATTGTGTCCATTGGTGTTGTAATCTCTTCATGATATCCCAAGTAGCTTCCTCCAACACCACATTTCAAAGGCAGATATTGCCGAGCTTCCACCCTCCTTGACAATCATTGACCCAAGAACATTATATAAACTTGTCCACTTGATCAACTTCTTCTCCATCAACCACCATGCTCTGTTGCATGTAGTTAATTTCCACCAATCATGATCTAGGTCTTTTTCCCATTGAGGTAGGGTCCAAATTATTCACTTGCATCCTTCACTCTTTTTTAAAGAGTTCTAGTACTTCTTCTGATGTTCTTGTTATAAGTGTTGTCAGTGGCATACTGAGCAAAAACACTTAGAGGGGCAGAAAAACAATCTGCATCACCACCACTCATACATGTTACATGCAGGCCCCGCAGAACTTTTTTAAAATCGGGGTGGGGGGGGTGAAGTATTTACGATCAGGAAGAGAGGAGCGCAAATTGGCGTGGTGTTCAAGGGGCACAGCCCCTGGAAGCTCAAGGGTTTCAGGCATTTATTAACTGTAAGATGAACATATTTTGATACCTCATTTCACCTCGGGTCACTTTCTTTCTTTCTTTCTAGTTCTCTTCAACATACCTTATACAAAAAGTGAGGGGGCTCGAGTCCCCTGAGCCCCGCTGTTCTGCGGACCCTGACATGTAGGCTTTTAAATAAGCATATTTTTTGCTTGACTGTGAATTTAGGATTTGTCATTTTCCAACATACGCTTAACAAATAATAATTTACTAAAAAGTGAGAAAAAACCCAGGAAAATCATGTCATTTCAGCAACATTTGTAAATTACTGGTATCGAATATATAGAAAAAACAGTTTGAATTTTGTTTGGGGGTTTAACTGTCCCCCCCCCCCCCCCAACCCTTCCCCATCAATTCGCTAGAGAGTGTTGTATTGTCGGCGTATCTTAGGTTGGTGATCGTTCGTCCACCAACAGAAACTTGACCATAAAATGCCTTTCTCATAATGAATACAGCATAGATGGTGATAGGATGCAGCCTTGACGGACAAGTTGACCAATAGTGAACCTTTCGGTGTAGCCATTCTCTGTTCTTACTGTTGCTTCTAGGTATTGGTAGAGCGACTGGATGAGTTGAATTATATATGCTGGAAAGCCCATCCAGCTCATAATCTTCCATAGGCGTTTATGTTGTACGCAGTCAAAAGCTTTGGAAAGATCAATAAAGCTAGGGAGAGAAGTTGTTGAAACGTGTCTCTAGTGTTGCTAACTTCACTATCTTTTCATGACAACAAACTACAGTTGATCGACATCGTAATTATATGCGCGAGTCTGCAGGATGATTGGGTGCTCAGAAATAGGCAAAAGCACAAGCAGGCCTTTACCGTCAAGATGAGGTTCCTGTTGAAGTGATTCCAGGCAGTGATGTCATGGCAAGGAAAGGTCTGTCCACAACATAGTTATGATGAAGCAGGCAACATCGAAGTACAGCAAGCGATTTGAATTGATGCTAATGAGAAGATGTATGTTAGGGTCCTAGTGGATGACACAGACGTCTACGTACTACTTTTGCATCGATCATTATCTACATGACGGACTTATAAAACGCCAATGACCATGGAGACGCCCCTTCACAAATTGAACTGTTATTGATGTTCCTGCTAATGTAGACAAGTTAGGAGATATCATTCCATCGATGTTGGCAGGACATGCGTTGACGGGATGCGACACTCTTGGGGCATACTTTGGCATTGGATAGGGTACAATGCTGAAAGTGATGAAGCAGAAGATTCGACTCCCTTAGGACTCAGTTGGCAATGTTGATGCAGCATGGTCATATGTCATCACTCAACCTACTCAATGCTTTGCTTCATGTTATGGACAGTCAACAACCAACTGAATGTCAGAGGCTCGTATCAACGTGTGGCTATCAAGGGTCCGAAGACTAGGAGCTCCAAATACCCCCAAACCTTGCCTCACTACCTCAAACTACCTCAAGCGTTTGTAGAAAATGTTATTAAAAGAGAGCTCATTTGCAAACATGCGTGTGGAAGCACGCATTACAGTCACGACCTCACTTTGCAGAATTAAGTGTTAAATGACACCCTCTTCCGCATGGAATATTTTAGGGCTCCCAACACTTTAGAGGGCTTTTAAACAAATTTCAAGATTTTGAAGCAAACTTATAAACGGATATAGTCCTGTATCGTATCGGTAGTTCGTAATTTGTAGGTTAATTTAAAAGAATCTAGTACCTTAGAATACAAATCTAGTTTCTTAATGCTGTCACTAAAAATGGGCATTTATAACCATATGCCACCTCATATCTATGGGACAGAGAACATAAAATTCAACCATGTTTTCTTCGAGTATAAAATTACAAAATAAAAATAAATGTGCAGCACAATTTTTACTCACTGTATCCAGTGCATCTGACTCATGACATATGATAATCTCATGTTAGAAATTGGTATTTGGCCATCATTTTGAACTATTCAAGTTAATGTGTCTATAGAGGGCGCCATTCCGAATTATGCAAATTTGCATATCATTTGTGATCATACAGCATCGCAATTTTTATTTAGTGACGATTCTAGAAAAAAATTAAGATACCGTATTTGACTGCCATTTAATGTAGTAAAATGCTGTTAAAACTTTTTATATCATTAATTTTGGTTAAAAAGGGGATTTTGGCGGCCATTTTGTATGACGTCACATATCTCAAATTGCTCAATGCTGACAGAGTATCAGCAATCGAATTCTTCAAATTGATGGTCTAAGGAACTATAATCCGAAGAAAAAAAAACTATAGACCCTAAAACAAGGTATATCGAGATGGCTGCCGGACTAAATCCAGTTTTGAGAAAAAGTCATGTCCCATAGAGAATACACGCAAAATGTGAAAAATTGACATGCCTCCTTTAATCGCAAAAATACGCCATGATACCATTGTCAAAATGAAATAGCGTGTTGACTGCATTTGTAGAAAATATTCTCAGGTAGAACATATCCAAATTTGAAAGAAAATTGATCAATATTTACAGAGATACAATCAATTTTCCAAAAATCTGCTGACGTCATAATATGCAAATTGAAATTTTGAGTTTGGAGGCCATTATGATGACGTCATGAGTTAATTGAGGGTCAAATGACACATGAAATCATATCTCCAACTCATGCTTCTTCCAACCATGATATAAAAAATGGGAACAATTGATTATCTGAAGAGCTATTTTGATTTTTAAAATGTCATGTTTTTGATCAAATTTGCATTATATTGCCCATAGCAGCACGCGCGGATTTTGAACTTTGACGCGCGATCACGGCCTTTTGAAAGGTCAAGGGTGACTGAAATTAATGTAAATTGTCATTTACGGTAAGAGGAATCTAAATCATGTAAACAATTTGAATTTGACCTTTTCCGCGCGTTGTGAGCGCGCGCAACGCGCGCGGTGACACTTACGGACGGAAAATTTTGAAATGCTTAAAATGACCTGATTCGTACTCTCCTTTAATAGTTAAGTGATTTTGAGCATTTTAAAATTTTGACGCGCACGTACGCGCGCGTCATGACCTTTATGTGACCTTTGATGACATGACCTTTTGACCCTTGACCTGAAATATATGTGATATGGATATGAATGACCTTTGCTGATGCATCATGAAGATATGATGGATAACGTGATTTCACAAAATGGCGCCTGGATGACGTCACGATGACGTGATGACCTTGAAAAGGTTCCTGCCACGTCTCATGACAATGACCTATGACTGTGCCAAAATTGAATGAAATTGACGAAACCGAACTTGAGTTATCCTAGGCACAAAAAAGTGTAGGAAATAAATAAAAATAAAGAATAATAACTAGAAATTTAATTCGTCATGGGGACGAATTAGGTGGTCTGTCTTCAATTCTTATGATCATGCTCATCTTCATTTCAATTACCCCATGAAATAATGTTAATGTAAAATGATGTATTAAGAAATAAATTGATGAATGAAGTACTGATAAACTGATGAACTGATAAATTGAACTGATGTCAAATGAACTGAATTGGTGAGCTAAACGGATGAACTGATGAACTGAACTAAACTGATCAACGAAATATTGAGAAATTATCATGATGATGCATAATTAAGTAATATTGACTGCCTTCTGGGCAATACGACGTATATCGCCCGAACCTAAGGTGAGGATGATATATGGCAAGTCGTATTGCCCTGAATTAGGCAGTAAATATTACTATTATTAACCACATCAGATATCTAGAGCAAACAAGAAACTCTTACTATATTATACTATCTTATCAATTATAAATTACTATCTTATAAATTATGTAGCCTACACTCCACAGGATTTCCTAGCATTAGAAGTTGCAAAAACATCGTCAAACAAGCACTGTGCATCCAGTGCTTGACGAATTTTCGATACACTGCAAACAGTGTGCCAAGGGTCTGATTGTGACATCACAATAGAGTTCGTGCATGGTTCGCATTTTGTTATACGCGTAATATACATTGCCATTGTCACCAGCAGCTGGTGCGCGATGTTATTTACTACTGGCTCGATTATTTCTCACGAGTTTGACACGCAAAAAATGTGGGGTCAACTTGCATCCTAAAGAGCTATAATGTATTTCGTATAGGCATGTTTTTGACCATATATGCTATGTATTACAAGAGCTCGCACGCACAGACATTTACCTTAAACGGACGCTCATTTCCTTATTAATGGTCATAAAGAGATAAACATGGTATCAAATTGTTCGGAAAAAAATGGGAAATACTATGATAGACACAAAATGATGATTTAAGGTTGCGTTCGACCATTACGAACAAAAACGTGCGCGCAAATTTATGCGCGCGGAAAGGTGTGCGCACGCAAAATTCTCGAATGCTTGAAATGGCCTAAAACGTACTCTAATTTGATCAAAAAGTGATTATGAGCATTTTTTATTTTTGCGCGCACCGACGCGCGGACGGACGCGTACGCGCGCGTTAATTGACCTTAAGTTGACCGGACGGATATTGACCATAATCGTTATAAATATGAATGAGAAATGATTTACGGTTATGAAGATATGATCATGAGTTGATTATCAGAGCACTTCACAAAATGGCGCCTGGATGACGTCACGATATATTGATGAACTTGAAAATGTTCCTGTCACGTCTTAAGATGATGACCTATGACTGTGTTAAAGTTGAAAGAAATTGGACGGTTCAATTTTGAGTAATCGTGCACACAAAATAGTGGTCACAAATTTATTTTAATTGAATTGTGTTTTTGTACAAATTCAATTAAAATACTAGAAATTTAATTCGTCATGGGGACGAATTAGGTGGTCTGTCTTCAAGTCTTATGAGAGATTATAATATTTACTATATTGAGAAAGGGAGAAGTTATATAGACATGTAAACAATGATGATCATCAAGATGATCTTGATAGTAATGGTGATGACGATGATGATGATGATGATGTTGATGATTATCATCAACAGACCACGATGACATCAGACTGAACAAAATTAGAAAACATTTAGATAGCGTATAGTCTCAGCTACAACATACTCAAAAATCAACAAAAACCAAGCCGAAATAACGGCGATATTGCTCGCAAAAGACAAGAATGTAGAATCCAGATTTGAGAAAAAGTCATCTCCCATAAGGATTACACGCCAAAAGTAATGGATCTAGTGATAATAGGGTAATAATAAAGTAAATATGGTTGTTTATTACATTATTTGCGATTGTACGTGTTTTAATATTCAAAGGAGATGGTAGAGTGAAAGGTCAAAAAGAAAAAAAAGTGAAGAAAAAAAATTGTTGGAGACGCCCGGACTCGAACCCGGGACCTCGAGGTCGGAAGTCAAGTGCGTTACCGATATACCAAAACATTTCCCATAGAGATTACACGTAAACGGAAAATGGAATTATCAAATCCCACTTTGTAAGTGAAATATGAGCATGATCCCGGCATCTGATCGAAAAATAAAGGACACACTTGTGATAGATTATTGTCTCAGCTACAACATACTCAAAGCTCAGCGTAAACAAAGATAAAACGGCGGAGATATTGCTCGCGAAAGACGAGAATGTAGATCCAGTTTTGAGAAAAAGTCATGTCCCATAGAGAATACACGCAAAATGTGAAAAATTGACATGCCTCCTTTAATCGCAAAAATACGCCATAATACCATTGTCAAAATGAAATATCATGGTGACCGCATTTGTAGAGAATATACTCAGGTAGAACATATCAAAATTTGGAAGAAAATTAATCAATATTTACAAAGATACAATCAATTTTCCAAAAATATGATGACGTCATAATATGCAAATTGAAATTTTGAGTTCGGAGGCCATTATGATGACGTCATGAGTCAATTGAGGGTCAAATGAGACATGGAATCATATCTCAAACTCATGCTTTTTCTAACCATGATATAAAAGTTGGGGTCAATGGACTATCTGAAGAGCTATTATGATTTTTAAAATGGCATGTTTTTGATCAAATTTGCATTATATTGCCCATAGCAGCACGCGCGGATTTTGAACTTTGACGCGCGCTCACGGCCTTATGAAAGGTCAAGGGTGACTGAAAAAAAATGTAAATTGTCATTTACGGTAAGAGCAATCTAAATCATGTAAAAATTTTGAATTTGACCTTTTCTGCGCGCTATGAGCGCGCGCAACGCGCGCGGGGACACTTACGGACGGAAAATTTTGAAATGCTTAAAATGACCTGATTCGTACTCTCCTTTAATAGTTAAGTGATTTTGAGCATTTGTAAATTTTGACGCACGCGTACGTGCGCGTCATGACCTTTATGTGACCTTTGATGACATGACTTGTTGACCCTTGACCTGAAGTATATGTGATATGAATATGAATGACCTTTGCTTATGGATCACGAAGATATGATGGATAACGTGATTTCACAAAATGGCGCCTGGATGACGTCACGATAATCTGATGACCTTGAAAATGTTCCTGTCACGTCTCATGACAATGACCTATGACTGTGTCAAAATTGAAAGAAATTAACACAACCGATCTTGAGTTAACCGATAAACAAAAAACGGGAAGAAATAAAAATAAATAATAATAAATAAATAAATAAATAAATAAAGAAAGAAAATTCTGACGAAAACAATAGGTGATCTGTCGAAAACGACAGACCACCTAACTAGAATTTAAATCGTCACGAAGACGATTAAGGTGGTCTGTCTAAGTCTTATGGTAGATTTGAGAATGGGAGAAGTTATATAGACATGTAAACAATGATGATCATGATAAACATGATGATGATCATGATAGTAAAGGTGATGATGATGATGATAATGATCATGATCATGATGATGTTGATGATGGTGACATTGATGATGATGATGATGATGATGATATTGATGATGATGATGATGATGATGATGATGAGCATGAGCATGATCCTGACATCTGATTGAAAAAATAATTATTGGAAATATTTAGATAGCAAATAGTCTCAGCTACAACATACTAAAATTTGGGAGAAAACTGTTGTATAATAACTGAGATACTGGTCAAAACACATTGTCATGCAGATTCATGTTTTGAAAAAAGTGACCTCCCATAGACATAACACGCAAATATAACAAATTATGCATTGTCGCCTTTAATCGAATATTTAACTATGATGACGTCATTAAAATGAAAAATAAATGGCATAATTCTGATAGAGAATTATCTCAGCTACAACATATCAAAATGTGGGAGAAAATCGATCACCGATAAGTGAGATAATCTCAATTAAACAAAGACAAAAATGACGTCATCAACAAAATACATTTGTTTGAGTTTAGATGCAAATATGATGACTTTGTTTCACTTTGTACGAGTCAGGGTGGTATGAAATCATATCTCCAACTCATGCTTTCTCCAACCATGATATAAAAATTGGGGGTCGATGGACTATCTGAAGAGCTATTTCGATTTTTAAAATGGCATGTTTTTGATCAAATTTGCATTATATTACCCATAGCAGCACGCGCGGATTTTGAACTTTGACGCACGCTCACGGCCTTATGAAATATGAAGAGTGACTGAAATTAATGTAAATTGTCAATTACGTTGAGAGGAATCTAAATCATGTAAACATTTTGAATTTGACCTTTTCCGCGCGCTGTGAGCGCGCACACCGCGCGCGGGGACACAAACGGACGGAAAATTTTGAAATGCTTAAAATGACCTGATTCGTACTCTCGTTTAATAGTTAAGTGATTTTGAGCAATTTTAAATTTTGACGCGCACATACGCGCGCGTCATGACCTTTATGTGACCTTTGATGACATGACCTGTTGACCCTTGACCTGAAGTATATGTTATATTAATATGAATGACCTTTGATGACGCGTCATGAAGATATGATGGATAATGTGATTTCACAAAATGGCGCCTGGATGACGTCACGATAATTTGATGACCTTGAAAATGTTCCTGTCACGTTTCATAATGATGACCTATAACTGTGTCAAAATTGAGAGAAATTGGGCGGATGGATATTGAGAAATCGGATACACAAAAAAGTGGAGAAATAAATAAAAATAAATAAATAATAAATAAAGAAAGAAAATTCTGACGAAATCAATAGGTGGTCTGTTGATAACAGACCACCTAACTAGAAATTTAATTCGTCATGGGGACGAATTAGGTGGTCTGTCTTCAATTTTTTTGATCATTGACACGTCAAAAAGTAAAAAAATTGATAAAAAAAAATTGTTGGAGACGCCCGGACTCGATCCAGGGACCTCGAGGTCGGAAGTCAAGTGCGTTACCGATATACCAAAATATTTCCCATAGAGATTACACGGAAACGGAAAATACAATTCTCAAATCCCACTTTGTAAGTGAAATATTAGCATGATACCGGCATCTGATCGAAAAATAAATTACATACTTATTATAGCTCATTGTCTCAGCTACAACATACTCAAAGCTCAGCGTAAACGAAGATAAAACGACGGAGATGTTGCTCGCAAAAGACAACAATGTAGAATCCAGTTTTGAGAAAAAGTCATGTCCCGTAGAGAATACACGCAAAATGTGAAAATTGACATGCCTCCTTTAATCACAAAAATACGCCATGATACCATTGTCAAAATGAAAAATACGTCGTGACTTTATTTGTAGAGATTTGTCTCAGCTAGAACATATCAAAATTTGGATGAAAATTGATCAATATTTACAGAGATACAATCAATTTTCCAAAAATATGCTGACGTCATAATATGCAAATTGAAATTTTGAGTTCGGAGGCTATTATGATGACGTCATGAGTTAATTGAGTGTCAAATGAGACATGAAATCATATCTCCGACTCATAATCTATCCAAATATGAAAAAGAATTGGGAGTATCTATCCATTCTGAAGAGCTACAATGGATTTTGTATAGGCATGTTTTTGCCCTTATATGCTATGTATTACAAGAGCTCGCACGCACGGACATTTACCTTGAACGGAGGCAATCATGATGACGTCATGAGTTAATTGAGGGTTCGAGCGGACTTTACCTTGAACGGACGCTCATTTCGTTATTAATGGTCATAAAGAGATAAACATGGTATCAAATCGTTTGGAATAAATTGGGCAATACTATGATAGACAAAAAAAGGCGATTCTCGGTTGCGTACGACCATTACGAACACAAACATGCGCGCAAATTTATGCTTGCGAAAATTTTCGAAATTTTCGAAATGCTTGAAATGGCCTAAAACGTACTCTAATTTGATCAAAAAGTGATTATGAGCATTTTTTATTTTTGCGCGCACCGACGCGCGGACGGACGCGTACGCGCGCGTTAATTGACCTTAAGTTGACCGGACGGATATTGACCATAATCTTTATAAATATGAATGAGAAATGATTTACGGTTATGAAGATATGATCATGAGTTGATTCTCAGAGCACTTCACAAAATGGCGCCTGGATGACGTGACGATATTTTGATGAACTTGAAAATGTTCCTGTCACGTCTTAAGATGATGACCTATGACTGTCTTAAATTTGAAAGAAATTGGACGGTTCAATTTTGAGTAATCGTGCACACAAAAGAGTGGTCACAAATTTATTTTAATTGAATTGTGTTTTTGTACAAATTCAATTAAAATACTAGACTTTAATTCGTCACAAAGACGAATAAGGTGGTCTGTCTAAGTCTTATGATAGATTTGAGAATGGGAGAAGTTATATAGACATGTAAACAATGATGATGATGATGATGATGATGATGATCTTGATAGTAATGGTGATGACGATGATGACGATGATAATGATAATGTTGATGATGACGATGATGATGTTGATAATCATGATCATGATCATGATGATATTGATGATGATGATGATCATGCTGACATCTGATTGAAAAAATGAGGGAGATGTAGATAGCATATAGTTTCAGCTACATTATACTAAAAAATCAACAAAAAACAAGCGGAAACTAGACATAATACTTGTTTAGAACAAGTATAGGTGGGCTGGTCAACTTAAATTTGAAAACAAAATAGAGCAAAGTTAAGCGAGATACTGCTTGAAAATTCTTAAAAAATACTATCATGTAGATTCATTACGTGAACGAAATTCACCTTCTATAGTCATAACACGCAAATTATGAAATTTCTGACATGAGGCCTTTAATCAAAATTTTCACTCTGATGACGTCATCAAAATGAAAAAGGGTTATTATTGAACTTGTAGAAAATTATCTTAGCTACAACATATTGAAATTTTGAATAAAATCAATCAATATATACAGAGATACAATCATTTTTCCATAAATATGCTGACGTCATAATATGCAAATTCGTATTTTGAGTTCCAAGGCCATTAAGATGATGTCACGATACACTTAATGGCCAAATGAGACATGAAATCATATCTCTGACTCATACTCTTTTCAAATATTAAAACAGAATTGGGGTCCAGGTGCATCCCAAAGAGCTATAATAGATTTTGTATAGGCATGTTTTTGCCCATGTATGTTATGTATTACAAGAGCTCGCGCGCACGGAAATTTATGTTTAACGGTCGATCATACCGTCATTAATAGTCATAAAGAGATAAAAATGGTATCAATTTGTTTGTAAAAATATGGGAAATATCATAAAAGAAAAAAAATGGCGATTCTATGTTTTGTAATGGTGTTACGCGCGAAAACGCGCGCGCATGCGCGTGTGCGCGATTTTTTATAAAATGCTTAAAATGGCCTTAAACGTATGCAAAAAAAATTTGAGAAGATTTTCAGCATTATAAAATTTTGCGCGCGCACTGACGCGCGGACGTACGCGCACGCGCGCGTTTTTTGACATGAAATTGACCGGACTGATATTGACCTTGATCATGATAAATATGAATGAGAAATGATTTACCGTTATGAAAATATGACCATGAGTAAATCTTCAGAAAATTTCACAAAATGGCGCCTAGATGACGTCATCAGTCAAGGTCAAGGTTGAAAACCTTTACGTGTTTTCTTTATATGCCTATACATATGTGTACTAAATTTCAAGGCATTTGATTCAGCCATTTTCAACTTAACTTGCTAACAAAAAAGTGGGTCGAAATAAGAAAAATAAATAATAAATAAATAAATAATAAAGGCGATTTTAACAAAAATATAAGGTGGTCTGTATTAGATACAGCCCACCTGATAACGGCGATATTGCTCGCAAAAGACAGGAATGTAGAATCCAGATTTGAGAAAAAGTCATCTCCCACAAGGATAACATGCAAAAAGTAATGGATCAAGTGATAATAGGGTAATAATAAAGTAAATATGGTTGTTTATTACATTATTTGCGATTCTACGTGTTTTAATATTCAAAGGAGATGGTACAGTGAAAGGTCAAAAAGAAAAAAAAAGTGAAGAAAAAAAATTGTTGGAGACGCCCGGACTCGAACCAGGGACCTCGAGGTCGGAAGTCAAGTACGTTACCGATATACCAAAACATTTCCCATAGAGATTACACGTAAAGGGAAATAAGAATTCTCAAATCCCACCTCGCAAGTGAAATATGAGCATGATCCCGGCATCTGATCAAAAAATAAAGGGCACATTTGTGATAGCTTACTGTCTCAGCTACAACATACTCAAAGCTCAGCGTAAACAAAGATAAAACGACGGAGATATTGCTCGCAAAAGACGAGAATGTAGAATTCAGTTTTGAGAAAAAGTCATGTCCCATAGAGAATACACGCAAAATGTAAAAAATTGACATGCCTCCTTTAATCGCAAAAATACGCCATGATGCTTTCGTCAAAATGAAAATTTGTGTCTAATTTATCAGTAGAGAATTGTCTCAGCTAAAACATATCAAAATTTGGATGAAAATTGATCAATATTTACAGAGATACAATCAATTTTCAAAAAATATGATGACGTCATAATATGCAAATTAAAATTTTGAGTTCGGAGGCCATTATGATGACGTCATGAGTTAATTGAGGGTCAAATGAGACATGAAATCATATCTCCAATTCATACTCTATCAAAATATGAAAACAAAATTGGGTTCATCTTGCATCCTAAAGCGCTACAATGGATTTTGTATAGGCATGTTTTTGCCCATGTATGCTATGTATTACAAGAGCTCGTACGCACGGACATTATCTTAAACGGACGCTTATTCCGTTATTACTGGGCAGAAAAAGGTGAACAAGGTATCAAAATGCTTGGAAAAATGTGCCAAATATGATGACAGAGAAAATTTGGCGATTTTATGTTGAAAAATACCGTTACGCGCGAAAACGCGCGCGCATGCGCGTGTGCGCGTTTTTTTAAGAAACGCTTTATATGGCCTGAAACGTATGCAAAATTAATTTAAGACGATTTTGAGCATTTTTATTTTTTGCGCGCGCGCTGACGGGCGGACGTACGCATGCGCGCGCGTTTTTTGACCTGAAATTGACCGGACGGATATTGACCTTAATCATGATAAATATGAATGACAAATGCCTTTCCGTTATGAAGATATGATCATGAGTAAAAAGTACCAAAAAAAACACAAAATGGCGCCTGGATGACGTCATGAAGACTTGATGACCTTGAAAATGTTGCTGTCACGTCTCATGACAATGACCTATGACCGTCCCAAAATTGAAAGAAATTGACTAAACCGATCTTGAGTTATCCTTTACACAAAAAAGTGGGGAGAAATAAATAAAAATAAAGAATAACTAGAATTTAAATCGTCACGAGGACGATTAAGGTGGTCTGTCTTCAAGTCTTATGATAGATTATAATACTTACTATATTGAGAAAGGGAGAAGTTATATAGACATGTAAACAATGATGATCATCATGATGATCATGATGATGATGATCCTGATAGTAATGGTGATGACGATGTTGATGATGATGATGATCATCATGATGATGTTGATGATGATCATCAACAGACCATGATGACATCTGATTGAAAAAAATGAGGGAACATTTAGATAGCATATAGTCTCAGCTACAACATACTCCAAAATCAACAAAAACCAAACGGAAATAACGGCGATATTGCTCGCAAAAGACAGGAATGTAGAATCCAGATTTGAGAAAAAGTCATCTCCCATAGGGACTACACTCAAAAAGTAATGGATCAAGTGATAATAGGGGAATAATAAAGTAAACATGGTTGTTTATAACATTATTTGTGATTCTACGTGTTTTAATAAGCAAAGGAAAAGGTACAGTGAAAGGTCAAAAAGAAAAAAAAAGTGAAGAAAAAAATTGTTGGAGACGCCCGGACTCGAACCAGGGACTTCGAGGTCGGAAGTCAAGTGCGTTACCGATGTACCAAAATATTTCCCATAGAGATTACACGTAAACGGAAAATGGAATTATCAAATCCCACTTTGTAAGTGAAATATGAGCATGATCCCGGCATCTGATCGAAAATTAAAGGGCACACTTACGATAGCATATTGACTCAGCTACAACATACTCAAAGCTCAGCGTAAACGAAGATAAAACGACGGAGATATTGCTCGCGAAAGACAAGAATGTAGAAACCAGTTTTGAGAAAAAGTCATGTCCCATAGAGAATACACGCAAAATGTGAAAAATTGACATGCCTCCTTTAATCGCAAAAATACGCCATGATGCCATTGTTCAAATGAAATATCGTGTGAAATACATTCGTAGAAAATATTCTCAGCTAAAACATATCAAAATTTGAAAGAAAATTGATCAACATTTACAGAGATACAATCAATTTTCCAAAAATCTGCTAACGTCATAATATGCAAATTGAAATTTTAAGTTCGGAGGCCATTATGATGACGTCATGAGTTAATTGAGGGTCAAATGAGACATGAAATCATATCTCCGACTCATGATCTATCTAAATATGAAAAAAATTGGGGTATCTATCCATTCTGAAGAGTTAAAATGAATTTTGTATAGGCTTGTTTTTGCACATGTAATGTGGATAGGGATAATGCAGATCCGCGTGTGCTGTAAACTTTGACGGACGCTCATTGCGTTATCACTGGTCAGAAAAAGGTGAACAAGGTATCAAAATGCTTGGAAAAATGTGGTTGATATGATAGAGAAAATTTGGCGTTTCCATGTTGTAAAATGTCAGTACGCGCACTTACGCGCGGAAACGCGCGCAAAAAAGTGCTCTCGCGCAAAATCTTGAAAATGCTTACAATTGCCTGAAACGTGTGCAAAAAAAATTTGGAACGAATTTGAGCATTTTAAAATTTTAATGCGCGCGTACGTGCGCGTCGAGGTGCGCGCGCAAATTTTGTTGACATTTTTAGTTGAACTTTGACCTGAAGTTGATGTATACCAAATATGGTTTATTTTTGAAGACTCGTTATCGAGATATGATAATGACTTGATTTTTACAAAATGGCGCCTGGATGACGTCACGATGACCCCATGAACTTGAAAAAGGTTTCGGGAACTTGATATTATAGGGCCTAATGACTATCAGAAATTTGAAGGAATTTGACCAAGTCGATTTCGAGTAAACGTATACACAAAAAAAGTGTACGGAAGAAATAAAAATAAATAAAGAATAAAGAATAAAGAAAGAAAATTCTAACGAAATCAATAGGTGATCTGTCATCGACAGACCACCTAATAATAATAAAGAAAGAAAATTCTGACGAAAACAATAGGTGATCTGTCATTGACAGACCACCTAACTAGAAATTTAATTCGTCATGGGGACGAATTAGGTGGTCTGTCTTCAAGTCTTATGAGAGATTATAATATTTACTATATTGAGAAAGGGAGAAGTTATATAGACATGTAAACAATGATGATCATCATGATGATCATCATGATGATCTTGATAGTAATGGTGATGACGATGATGATGATGATCATGATCATGATGATGTTGATGATTATCATCAACAGACCACGATGACATCAGACTGAACAAAATTAGAGAACATTTAGATAGCGTATAGTCTCAGCTACAACATACTCAAAACTCAACAAAAACCAAGCCGAAATAACGGCGATTTTGCTCGCAAAAGACAAGAATGTAGAATCCAGATTTGAGAAAAAGTCATCTTCCATAAGGATTACACGCCAAAAGTAATGGATCTAGTGATAATAGGGCAATAATAAAGTAAAAATGGTTGTTTATTACATTATTTGCGATTGTACGTGTTTTAATATTCAAAGGAGATGGTAGAGTGAAAGGTCAAAAAGAAAAAAAGTGAAGAAAAAAAAATTGTTGGAGACGCCCGGACTCGAACCAGGGACCTCGAGGTCGGAAGTCAAGTGCGTTACCGATATACCAAAACATTTCCCATAGAGATTACACGTAAACGGAAAATGGAATTATCAAATCCCACTTTGTAAGTGAAATATGAACATGATCCTGGCATCTGATCGAAAAATAAAGGGCACACTTGTGATAGCTTATTGTCTCAGCTACAACATACTCAAAGCTCAGCATAAACAAAGATAGAACGACGGAGATATTGCTCGCGAAAGACGAGAATGTAGAATCCAGTTTGAGAAAAAGTCATGTCCCATAGAGAATACACGCAAAATGTGAAAAATTGACATGCCTCCTTTAATCGCAAAAAACGCCATGATATCTTTGTCAAAATGAAATTTTGTGAAGACTGCATTTGTAGAGAATATTCACAGGTAGAACATATCAAAATTTGAAAGAAAATTGATCAATATTTACAGAGATACAATCAATTTTCCAAAAATCTGCTGACGTCATAATATGCAAATTGAAATTTTGAGTTCGGAGGCCATTATGATGACGTCATGAGTCAATTGAGGGTCAAATGAGACATGAAATCATATCTCCAATTCATACTCTATCAAAATATGAAAACAAAATTGGGTTCATCTTGCATCCTAAAGCGCTACAATGGATTTTGTATAGGCATGTTTTTGCCCATGTATGCTATGTATTACAAGAGCTCGCACGCACGGACATTATCTTAAACAGACGCTCATTCCGTTATTAATGGGCAGAAAAAGGTGAACAAGGTATCAAAATGCTTGGAAAAATGTGCCAAATATGATGACAGAGAAAATTTTGCGATTTTACGATGGCAAATACCAGTACGCGCAAAAACGCGCGCGCACGAGTGTGCGAGCTTTTTTTTGCGAAACGCTTAAAATGGCCTAAAACGTATGCAAAATTAATTTGAAACGATTTGGAGCATTTTAATTTTTTGCGCGCGCGCTGACGCGCGGACGTACGCATGCGCGCGCGTACTTTGACCTGAAATTTACCGGACGGATATTGACCTTAATCATGATAAATATTAATAAGAAATTCCTCTCCGTTATGAAGATATGATCATGAATTGAAAGTACCAAAAAAAATACAAAATGGCGCCTGGATGACGTCATGAAAATTTGATGACCTTGAAAATGTTCCTGTCACGTCTTATGGCAATGACCTATGACTGTGCCAAAATTTAACAAAATTGACTGAACTGATCTTGAGTTATCCTGTACACAAAAAAGTGGGGAGAAATAAAAATAAATAACTAGATTTGTAATACTTGTTTGGTACAAGTATAGGTGGGCTGGTCCAGCTAACATTTTAGACAAAATGAAGGGCACATTTGAGATAGCTAATTGTCTCAGCTACATCATACTCGAAGTTCAGCGTAAATGAAGCTAAAATGACGTAGATGTTGCCCGCGAAAGACGGGAATGTAGAATCGAGTTTTGAGAAAAAGTCATGTCCCATAGAGAATACACGCAAAATGTGAAAAATTGACATGCCTCCTTTAATCGCAAAAATACG
Organism: Strongylocentrotus purpuratus; assembly: GCF_000002235.5. Lineage (NCBI taxonomy): Eukaryota > Metazoa > Echinodermata > Echinoidea > Camarodonta > Strongylocentrotidae > Strongylocentrotus > Strongylocentrotus purpuratus. The sequence goes on along the minus strand of NW_022145613.1, from coordinate 7,775,060 downwards.
CCATGATACCTTTGTCAAAATGAAGAATAGTACTGACTGCATTTGTAGAAATTTGTCTCAGCTAGAACATATTAAAATTTGGAAGAAAATTGATCAATATTTACAGAGATACAATCAATTTTCCACAAATATGCTGACGTCATAATATGCAAATTGGAATTTTGAGTTCGGAGGCCATTATGATGACGTCATGAGTTAATTGAGGGTCAAATGAGACATGAAACAATATTTCCGAATCATACTCTTTTAAAATATAAAAACAAATTGGGGTCACCTTGCATCCTAAAGAGCTACAATGGATTTTGTATAGGCGTGTTTTTGCCCATATATGCTATGTATTACAAGAGCTCGCGCGCATGGAGATTTATGTTAAACGGTCGATCATTCCGTTATTAATAGTCATAAAGAGACAAACATGGTATCAATATGTTTGTAAATATATGTGGTATATTATGAAAGAAAAAAAAAGGCAATTCAATGTTGTGCAAAAGTTTTACGCGCGAAAACGCGCGCGCATGCTCGTACGCGCGATTTTTTATAAAATGCTTAGAATGGCCTAAAACGTATGCAAAATGATTTTCAGACGATTTTGAGCATTTCAAAATTTTGCGCGCGCATTGACGCGCGGACGTACGCGCAGGCGCGCGTTATTTGACCTTTTATTGACCGGACGGATATTGACCTTGATCATGATAAATATGAACGAGAAATACCTTTTGGTTATGAAGATATGATCATGAGTTGATTTTCGTAAAATTTTACAAAATGGCGCCTAGATGACGTCATCAGTCAAGGTCAATGTTGAAAACGTTATTGTGCTTTGTACATATGTCTATACATATGTGTGCCAAATTTCTAGGCATTTGATTGAGCCATTTCCAAGTTATCTTGTTCACAAAAAAGTGGTTAGAAATAAGAAAAATATATAAATAAAGGCAATTCTAACGAAATTATAAGGTGGTCTGTACGTTATACAGCCCACCTGATAAAGGCAATTCTAACGAAATTATAAGGTGGTCTGTACTATATACAGCCCACCTGATAAAGGCAATTCTAACGAAATTATAAGGTGGTCTGTACGTTATACAGCCCACCTGATAAATAAAGGCAATTCTAACGAAATTATAAGGTGGTCTGTACGTTATACAGCCCACCTGATAATAATAAATAAAGGCAATTCTAACGAAATTATAAGGTGGTCTGTACGTTATACAGCCCACCTGATAATAGTCACGTTTGTATAGCCCTCATACTAGGTTATTAAGAGCTTTACATTGTTGGATTCAATTGCTAATCTGCACATGTTCCGCTCCACGGAGAGTATTTCTCAATGCTCTTAGCACTCTCAGTCAGCTTGGCTAAAGCAAGGATTAGATTAGTACTTTAGAGGTGCCTTGAGCATGAAAATGCACTTTATTATGCTAGAGGTATCTAATCCTTGGGCTGTTGTTGCTGTTCTTGTTGATGCTGTTGGAATGGTTGCTGTTGTTATTGCTGCTGTTCTTGTCGATATAATTATTATTATTTTAGAGCGATACAATTTTTCTTTTTTCTACAGGTGAGCCACACAAGATCACTGTGCCAACATTTGAAGAAACTGATAACCTCTGCATAGAGAACGGCAAAGCGCTTTCTATATCTGTGGATATCAGAGACAGAGCAGGGAACTTCTCAGTGCACCCAAAACTTGTAGTCCAGTGCAAGGTATGGGAAATTATTTCTTCCATCAAAATTTAGTATGGTGAAAGGTGTTCTTAAGTTCTACTCGGAAGGAATTTGACATGGCAAATGTCTTGATCAGTACATGTTTTTATGTGCCGGGAATTTTAGGGACTAGGTCATATACAGGTTAATTTGGGCTTGGGTTTGATAAAGATTGGTGATTGTTCCTTTCATACCCCCTTCACATACACGGATTTTTCTTACGAGTCCTTACAAATTAGGGCCTTCGTGATACAAGCATCAAGGGCAATTGCAAAACTTGTACAAATCCATAATCCTACGCCCAACCCTCTGTCTTTTATTTCATTAGTTTCATGGTGCGACTGGGTTGCCTTCATACAGAGCAGACTGCAGTCATTCAGGAACGGCTACTCTTACCGGTAAACCTATCTTCATCAGGAATATCTCTAAGAACTCTCAGAAGATCACTGCCAGAATTGAACTACTGGTAAGATGGAAATTCCGTATTAAACTGATCCTTTGAATGCAACGCCTTTCCTTTAAATTATTTTAACCTTATTATTCTCCAATGCATTACAGTTTGGTCAAGTATTATGTGTTAAAAGATTGTGATAATTAAAAAGATCGTAATGGATTAAAATGAATTGATTGATCAAGGAGCAAATTATCTTTTTAAGGAGTTTCAGTAGAAAAATAACTTAACATCACATTTGAAGGACTACGTGTGGGTCTTTCAGAATGTTTGTTCGTTGAAGAGTATTGTACACCTATATTTGGTAAGAATCTTACTTATCCTGCTCTCTTCTCCAAGCCATTGTACCTCCTAATAATGCATATTAAAATATCCATGTACAAAGTTTGTGCTTATTTTAAACAAGAAACCAAACTGTACTACTGTCAATTTCAATATATGAAACATTTACAATGCACATTTCAACATTAAGTCAGAAACTCTTGCGAAATCATTTTTTGCAAATTGTTAATAAGAGCAAACTGCACGGCAAGAAACTATCATAAATTGAAACAACAACAGCAAATGGTGTTTTTTTAAATTTATTTTGTGGCATGAACCTATCTCAAATCTGGACCACTCCCAATCTCTGACAAAATTTCTTGACACGTGAAAATAGTCACCTCTGATTTGATCTTCCCTTAGCACATCAAAGGAGTCAGCTCTGTAGAGAAAGCCATCACTGTCAAACCCAGCACCAGAGCCTGTAAGATCAAGGTATTCTTCTGCCAACACCAGTACCTTGATGACCCAAAGAAAAAACCTGTCGAGGTGGAACACAAAGGAGATATTGAGTGGACGGCCGGAGAGAATACATCACAGATCAGTGAGTAGAGAACAGTCATATATTTCAAGAGATTCTATTATTAATTAGAAACGCTGTTAAATCGAGTAATTAAAAAAAAGGCGTGTTCACAATAAACATGATTTTATGTGTTTAAAAAAGGCAAATGGGGGATTGAGAAAAAGAAAGTGCGTGTGTGTAGCAATTAACACCCCCAATTAAAGCATACTCACTGATCTGTGCATGAGACATGTAGTGTGTCAGATATGTGAGGCTTGCTGTAATGTTTAAAGGTAGCTTACCACATCATGTGGATTCAAGGATTTAATGATCCCTCTCTTACGATCTGTACAACGTATAATTGTTTTATATTTATTATCTCATGGTTTGTCTTATGCTTCTTATTGATATTGGTCCGTGTATAATATCTTATTTAAGTATGTATATTTATGTACTAGCCTATACCTTCAGGCTTCAGCTAATATAATAAGAGCCTTCTGCAGAAACCTGATTTTTTTTTTGGTGGTAATTCACAGGCATTAGTTGATGGTTTCTTTTCTTTTCTTATTGTGATTATTATTGTACTTTGTTTTCATGTATACTCTTTTATTGACATACTCCTTTATGATCTTGGAAATGAAATGAAATAGAAAACAGAATAACATGAAACTGTTTTATTCTTTTTCTGTCAGGCTTTGCTCTGTTTGATGAGGGTGACAACCGCATGGAGATTACTAAGGAGCAGGCAAACAAGTTCAAGTTCAACTGGTTACTCAGGTTCGACCCCTCCACCATCATGGAGGGGTACTTGCCCGCTATCAAGGTCCCCAAATCGGTGGGAGATATCAAGTTCTGTCAGCTGAGACTCACAGATGGATCGGGCCTGGAGTTTTCCTTCAACATCAAGTGAGTGTTGTATTAAAAGCAGATGCACATACGACGTGAAGATCGATATGTAGAGCAGGATTGCACTCTGTATTACAAAAGTTTTAGGCCAAATCTATAAAAAATTAAAAAAATGAATAGCGTCCTGCCTTTTTGAAAAATAGGGAGGAGGCCCTTTAAACAAAAACAAAAACAAAAAAAAGGAAAACGAAAAAAGGAAAACAAATTGAAAGAAAAAAAAGCAGGCGCCCCCCCCCCCCAAAAAAAAGAAAGCAGGTGGGGACGCTAAACATGATTTTTGTTTAAATGGCCTTATGTGATAACCTACTTGTTGTTACATTTGGCTAAATTAAAAGAAATACTGTTATTTCAGCTGCCTATAGTAGATTTATGTAGGCACTCCAAAATTATCCCTGAAACCACTGCCTTGTAACTACCATGTAAATAACAATTGTGTAAACATCCTAATTAAGTGAATGAAAATACCAAACTAAACTAATAATTATATTGACACAAGTGTTAAAAAACCCAGCACCAAGACTGTTTCGACAGGCAAGGAGGCTCGACGAGTCAATAGTAGAGCAGTGGTCTAGAAACAGGAGGTCCATGGTTCGATACCAAGTCGATGCTCTAGTGCCCTTTTAATTTAGGAGATAGTCCTCAATAATTGCCTCTGAGAGGAGTTACAGTCATTGGTCCACTGGTTGCTTACCTTCAAGCATGTACTTACTTTTTAGTAGTCATGTCAAACAAAAGAAACACAAAAACAAACATGAATGTTTTAAATCTTTACAATCGTTATTTTTGCGCTATTACCCTTTGGTAGGGCATTGATCCTCATTACCGAGTCCCTCGGAGAGGTCGTAAAGGTGTCGGTCCCCTGATTGTTCACTTACAGTCAGGTAAAATTAACACACAAACATAAATGTTAAAATCCTTACAATTGTAAACAAATTTCAGGCCAATCCCTGGCAAGGCCACGAAGATCAAGTGTCAAAGCAAAAAAAGTGTAAAGGTGAAGCTTGGAGAGATCTTAGATGGTGATATTGTCGTCCATGTCACTGATGCCTATGGGAACACTATACATGAGGTAAGAGAATAATGACGTATAAGTCCCAAGGAAAATGTTCAATTCATAAAGTTTGTACCATAGGCCTACTGCCTTATACATGAGCTGTAGAGCCACTTGAAACATGGATGCTGTGCCCTGCTTAAAGTCAAAGAAATTATGTAAGCAGCATCACTATTTACAACAAATTATGTGTCCCATAACTTATTTTGACTGCTTTTTTCGTTTCAAAATTAATATTCAAAGTTGAGGTAATGCCCCTTCGAACGCAATCAACAGTTCTAAATCGACATGCAACAAAGTCATATCACTAAGGATATATTGTTTCTTTTACAGCTCCCTCATGGTTCCTTGAGCAACCTCAGTGTGAAGGCAGACGATCTAGACATCAAAGTCCTGCAGAAAACCCTTCTACCTAACGTGGGATTTTGCCTTCAGAACATCAAGTTTGACGGTTCAACGCTAGGGGTCAGGGAGATCGTAGTGGAGTACAACACCTTAACGGATAAAATCAAATTAGAGGTGCTTCCCGGCCGACCGGCGAAGCTGAATGTGATGGGCTGGGGGCAAAATGAGGTATGGCTGCTAGGGGGGGGGGGGGGGGTTAAATAACACATGCTCCGGTGGTTGTACGACACTTGCTCCAGCCACGCTTTGTGTCAGTTTTGTCCACTGACCAAATTCAAAATGTCAACCCTGGACCGAATACCTAGTAAACCTATCCCAACTCCTCGACCTAATCCAAACCCAAAACCCAATTACAATCTTAACCCCTGTAACCTAAAACTTAACCCTATATCTTTGATGAAATAAAGCCAGGAGCAAGTGTCACTGCAGCATATATCAGAGAACCACTCCAATGAAGACTGCCCAGGAGGACATATCCTACAATTACTTGAATTACTAACTTCATCCCCGACTAAATACTATACCTAACCCTATTCATAGTCCTAGCTCTTACATGTATCCTAAACCTGACCTTAAACCCAATTATAATCCTTACCCAGGGCTCAAATTATTTGTTTGTCCACGGGGGCTCTTCCAAAAAAAGAGGCTCACGGGTGCTCTTTTAGTATGAGAATAATATGTTGAGAATGATAACAATGATGATAATCATGCTCCTCTTCTCTATAGACACTGATAGCATATGACGGCGTCCAGATCAGCAATCCATTGGATTTTCAAGTTTGTGATGAATCTGGCAATCTAATCTCCGATGTTAACGCAACTATCTCACTGCAATATGACAAGACATTAAAGGCGAGTGTTGCATTTCACCATATTTTAACATCTTCTCAATTTTCTTAGATGTGAAATATACAATGAATGAGTGGTTCCCTAATCTTTTTGGCCGTAGGATCTACGTCAGACATTGTAGATCACCTTTGTAATAATAACTTGTAACAATTGGGGCGTCTTATATAGCTCACATGCCCGCCATGATGCTCCTGACGCTTTCACATTATTACATCAGTCATATCTGACGGCTAATTATGGAGCGCTCTAGTATACTATCTATTTATCTATCTGAGTATCTTCTCCCGGTTCGGAGGTTGATTGCAACATCTCTCCATTTCACTCTATCTTCTGCCATTTTGGTGCACTCTTGCAGTTTTAGTCCACTCCAGTTCTTGACATTCTCTTCCCAGTTGATTCTGGGTCTCCCTCTAGGTCTACTTCCTTCCAATACATCCTTTAAGAGGCTTTGTTGCCTTTTAACATGACCAAAGTATTTGATTTTTCTCTCCTTAACTAATCCTACTAGTGGAATTTGTTTACGCCCTGCAATGTACAATATCTCTTTGTTGGTTTTCATTCGTTTCCAGGATATTTTCATCATTTCCACATTTCAAAAGATGTTATTCTATTTTCCATGGCCTTGTTTATTGTCCATGTTTCTGCTCCATACAATAGGACAGACCATACATAACAGTTTACTAGTCTCAACCTAAGCGCAAATGTCACCTTTTCATTTTGTGAATAATCCTTTCATTGCCAGAAATGTATTCCGAGCAATTTCTATTCTTCTTTTTTATTTCTGTTTCGCATCTGGCATTATCTGTGATATTTTGTCCTAAGTGGATGTAATTACTGACTTGCTCAATGATATGTCCATCGAGTATCAAACATATTCTAGCTTATTCTCTGTTCTACTAAAAAATCATTGACCTAGTTTTCTCGACATTCATGCTTAGACCAAACTCTTCACATTTGACTTTTACAATATCAAAAATTGAATTTCCAGATATGAAAGGTGTTAGTAGTGATAACGCATGTAAAAGAGCAAAAGAATACCAGGTAACAAATTACACCTGGTTAGAGTGTGGAAGGAAAATATTGATTAATGCCTGCCATAGGATGTTAGCTCGTGCCGGGCAGGGAACCCTTGGATTGAGAGTCAAGTGAATGAGCCACTATACCGCACCATTTCTATACGACTCTGAAAATACAAAACTTGAAGGGCGCTGGGCTGCTTTTCATTTATGAAACATTCTTTTCAGTTCTTGATCATTATGATGAGTGAGAACATTTGATTCAACTGCCTAACTTTAGTTATATTAAATAATTGATTTCTGTTGTTGTTCTTTCTTTTCATGAGTGTATCAAGTCACGTCACCATGCGTTATTTTTGTTTGCTGCATGCAGGTATCTTCAATTGTACCTCTGACAGCAAAGCCAGACAGTAAAGGTCAAGTTACCTTTGGGAAGCTGACCTTATCCGGTCCCTGGTGAGTAGATTCATGTTATCTTTCAAGTAGAGTTGAGGATTTCATACTTCAATTTGATGATTAACTTTGATTAAAGTTATGCTAAAAAGGGAATTATACACAATGCTTGCAGACCACTCATTTAAAAAAAAAGATTATTACTGAAACTGCTGTTTAGGATCGTTTGCATGATCTTCATGTGAATGAAAGATGGAGTTAAAAATAAATCTTTAAAATAGGAGGGACCTTTAACTAAAGCTTAGATCTACTGATCTACTAATGATCATTTGCAACTTACACTACGGCACAAACAATGTTGAAGAACTGATCAATATGTGCGCATATCAAATACATAGTGATGACATCATCGCATGCAGTTGCCTACAGTGGATAAATGCAGATTTATGACATCATGATACAGTATGCATTTGTTTTGTGTGATATCATATGCCATGCACAGTATTTATGAATAGTACATTTAATACTAATCATGGCTCGTGACAACTGCTGTCAGCTTATGGTAACTTGCTCATGTACATGAAGCCCTTGTGAATTGTATTTCATCACATGATGCACAATGGACCGATTACGCAGATTCTTTGTATGGCGGATATAAGATGAATTTAGAAACAAACATTTCAGCTGTCTCCGCTGTCTTGTAACCTAACAGTGGGAAGTACATGCTACAAGCGAAAATGTCCATGGAGTGGTCATCCCTCTTGAGTTCTGATCTTGCTGTTGAACTCAAGCCAGATCCCAAGAAGGCACATAAACTTCAGGTGGACTACAGAGAAGGGTGTGTCTACATTGCTGGGGATCTTTCTCCAGGTTAGTGTAGGGGTGAAGCACGATGGCAACGCTGATGTTGATGGTGATAGTTATGATGATGTTGATGATGGTGATGATGACGACGATGGTGATGATACTTATGGAAAGGATTGAAAGATAATTGGGAACAGCAAGATGGTAGGGATAGCAATTATCATAATGAGGAAACTATTTTCTGTATAGAAATAGGAAGTTGTCATTTGTGTGTTACTTAATTTGGTTTGCCTTTAAAAAATTCCGATTATAGCAAAGCAAGTGCTCTCTTTCAATCTCCTAGATTTTGACATCTCTTTAATTGCTGCTGATGAGAGCACCATGACTAAAATCCCTCAGGAGAAGATTTCCATGAGTCTATGGGAGTCCACTACCAACGATCAACACTCTGGTCCGCCACCACAGAGGGCGCAAATTACAGGCATGGACAAGCCCAGTGAGGAGGATAGGGAAGGACATTTCTACTGCAGGTGAGAAACACAAAACGAAATCTCTAAAGATTACTTCTACAAACTCAACTTCTTTCTAAACTAGGGCAGGCCTCCACATTAACGTTTTTGTAGGTGGTCTGGCTTGAGATTTTAAGGGGCTGTTTTTTGTTGAACTATTTCTTTTAAAATTCATGGTCTGGACTGACTTTAAATGTTGTATGCCCATGTGTCCAAGCTGCCTGATGGTGTCAATCCGTGCCTAGGGGGAATGTAAATGTGTTATCAAGCTTACAAGGTAAGACTTTTTTGTTTTTTAAGGAGGCAAAGAACAAATTATTACATTATTGGATATTCGCTTTTAGAATTTCAGCCAATTAAATACTTGTGTACTGTGAAGTTGACTAAAAGAGACTCTTGCCTCTTGCCCAGTCAGGGATGTCAGAACAGATAATTTTGAATCATACATCAAATGTTGTAGTATATACCTTTGTATTTATACATATATATATATTTTTTATCAATTATTATACTTAACATCAATATATTAAAACATTTTGGACCATAATTTGACTGTAAATCTGAGGGAAAGACTTGATTAAAAGCTCAATTATCCCCTTAAACAAGAATATGTGATAAATGATGTGAAGGTAACGAAAGGTAGCCTTAGAGGAGTATCATCTCTTCTCCACCACTATACAATAACTGAAAATTAAGAATTTCTATAGATAATGATAAGGTTCAGTAGCTTCATCTATTGTTTTTACTTTTTAGAAAACGAAAACTACCCCCAAAGGCACGCATGCATTGGATAATGTTTCAAGCTTCCCTGGATCAACAGATGCTCTACTCTGAACCGGTGAGTAGGAACAAGGATAGGGAGGAAGGGGTGTATTGGAGGGTAACCCCACCAAGGTAGGTTACTACGACACATGCACAGGCAACAATTGTTCCACAGTGAATTTCCTACACTAACCAGGGTTGTTGTGCGGCAGCCATCGGTTTTGCTTGTACAGAGTATGTCAAATTAGACCCACCCCCCCCCCCCTCTCTTCGCCCCTCGTGCAAGTTGTTATAAATCCTCAATTCCAGACAAGTTATGTGTCTTTTGTATAAACCCCTATAATGGGGCTTTCGAGTAAAGTGGCATGTCGGTCTACAATGCAATAGACTTGTAGAGATCACACAAGATTTTTCCCGTCCTCAGTACCTCTGTTCGTATTTGTGAATGTGTTTTTTCCGTGTTTCTTCCTGAACCCATTCAGATTGGGTTTGACATCCAGCCTGGTCCACCAGTAAAACTGATCCCAGAGATAGCCCCGCCAACTCCCATTGTATGCAATACACCTCAAGCACATAGCAGGACTCTCAGCGAAGCGCTCAGGCTACAGCTTGTGGTAAGTCTTTTCTTTTTTGTGACCACGCTGCCCCATATATGGGGTACCCCATTGAAAATGGACTGGAGTCTATTGAAACTGTGTGTTATATCAAAATTAAATCGATTGGGTTAAACATGGATGTAATTTAAAAAAAGGATTTTGTCAGATTTCAAGCCCTTGGCCCGTATTCAATTCCGCACTTAAGCTTGAAATATGAGTACTTTAGTTAGAATTCGACTTAGAAAAAATACTTAGCCAATTTTGGTATTCAGTTCAAACTTTTGGTCAAGTATTTTCCCCTAAATTTAAGACAGCTCTTTACCAGACTTAAGCCAATTATGTGAAGGCCTCGATAACAATGAATCATAACACTTATATTAGCGTGCATTATTTTATTGCGACGTATTGATTGCGCATTACTTTTGATTGACTGTTTGATGTAGCAATGCTTATCAGAAAGTATTCTACTTAGATTTTGTCTTACGTATGTAAAAATCTAAAATGTGATTTGAATACGAGATAAGTAAAGTTCTTAAGTAAAGCTATTAAAGCAATTTACTTAGTAAATTTCTTACTTATTCTAAGTATCGAAGTGAATACTGGCTCAGGTACGTGTCTGTTTCAGGCTTTTTGCTGTTTTTGTTTGTTAGCCTATTTGGCTTTTTTAACACATGAGGAGGTGCAATGGCTCATCAGTAGTATATATAGCAGTTGTCTCACAACCGGGAGGGCCCGGGTTCAAAATTAAGTCAATGTACGTGTGCTTCAGCCCTTTGGTAATACATCCTCACTACCAAGTTCCTTGGAGAGGGGTCGTTCCCCTGGTTGCAGTACAACAATTGTCAAACATAGGATAACAAGCTAGTTGAGTGAAACTAATTTATATCATTATAAATATTTAACCTTCACCTTCTTTGATCTCTAGACTGCCTTTGTCAATAAGTTTATTAAATGTGAAATTGGCAAGCAAATCATCCAAAGAACAATTGGATGTTAACCACCTTTTTTTGGTGGTACTTGTAGGATGACTTTGGGAATGTGACCGGCAAAGATTTGACGGATAACATTGAAGTTCATGTGAAAGGCAACAATGGAGCTGAGCTGCCTAAACTCCAGGGCAATAAGAGTATGATGCAGTTCCCGTTGAATAAAGGCATTTGCTTCATTCAGGCGAGTCTCGTACAATTTGTTTCTCTCCCTAATTCCTCCACCGCTCCCCTTCCCCATTCCCCTCCCTCTCCTCCCCCTCTCTGTCTTTCTCTCTCTCCCTTCCCTTCCTCCCCTCCTTCTGCTCCTTTATCTTGCCAACCAATGATAATTACAAACAAGAAACCAGTATTTTTGATGAATTTAGTTTTAGAGGTTTGGTCATGGAATAGTTTAACTTTCCCCATCTGATAGAAATATACGTGAAGGAAAAAATAAATATTTTATTGACAAGATGTATTTGATTTCATTTCAGAACATCTCAATTCAAGAGAATACGCCAGGACATGATGGAAGTGAGTACAATTTACACTTCTCACTAAAGAGCAAGGGACCTGAAGTGAAACCGTACATCCAGCCATTTCTCTTCTATAATAGTAAGAACAATGTTGGAATTTAAGGCATTTCAGTCATAATTGACCATTTCTGCATTAATAATGATGATACCGGTTTCTTTAATAGCATTTTCCAATTTCCTGACCAAAGTGCTATTAACAGTATTATTATTATCCCGGTCACTGGATTAAATTACTATTCTGGACATCACTCAGGCTAGTCACCTTCTCGCAAATGCTAGTTAAAAGACAATGACAGTGGCATCCTACCAGGTACCCATTTAATCCCTGGGTAGAGAGAAGCAATGTAGATAAAATGCTTTGCTAAGGGACATAAAAGCCGTGCTGGGGCTCAAACCCACGACCTTTGCTTTTCCAGGCAAGGGATTAATCCAAGTCAAGTGCACCAGAATGGCAGAAGATGGATTGAAATGGAGAGAGATATTGCAATCAACCTCCGAACCGGGAGAAGATACTTAAGATAGATAGATAGATTAATCCACATTATGAAACGGGTTCTATAATCTAAGCAATCCGATTGATCAATTGACTTCACGTGGATAACCCATGCTCGATATCTACCAATATCGCTTTCGCTTAATTCAGCCAAATTGAATTTGTGCATAAGTTTCAATATCTAGATCTAGGATATTCTAGGCCTAGATCTATTTATTTAGATCTAACTTAGATCTAGATCTAGACTATATTGTAAGAATTTATGACTGACCCGTGTTCAGGCGCGGATCCAGGATTTCTTAGGGGAGGGGGCCCAACTTTTTTTTTTTTTTGCTCCCGATAATTTGAAAATCGCGCCGGCCGAAAAGTCGCTCAGTGGGGGGGGGGGGGGGGGGGGGGGGGGGGGGGGGGGGGGGGGTACAGAGCACAATTTTTTTTTTTTTTTTTTGCTCCCGAAAATTTGAAAAACGCGCCGGCAAAAAATTCGCTCGGTGGGGGGGGGGGGGGGGGGGGGTAGTGAGCACATTTTTTTTTTTTTTTTTTTTTTTTTTTTTTGCTCCCGAAAATTTGAAAAACGCGCCGGCAAAAAATTCGCTCAGTGGGGGGGGGGGGGGGGGGGGGGGGGGGGGGGGGGGGGTAGTGAGCACATTTTTTTTTTTTGTGATCCTCAAAAAAAATTCAATTTGCACCCCCCCCCTTGAGCGCCAGGGGGGGGGGGGCCCAACCCCAAAAAATCGTAAAAATCACGTGATTTTACATGATTTTTTTCCCCCGGGCCCCCCCCCCCCCTGGCTCCGCCACTGCCGTGTTATTAAACAAATAATGCACTGTTTCGTTCGTGTTTTAGGGCAGGGCCAGTGCACCAAGTTTAGTCAGTGCCCATAATGATAATGCACGCGCCCGCATGGCAAGTGCATTATCGATATCGCACTGACTTACACTAACATACCTGCAACAGTGCATTATTTGTATATTGACTACGACACCTCTAATTATGAGTAACTATACATCTTTCCTGTGTGTATAATTAAATGTATCATTCAATTGTATTAGTTTCTATACCAAATAATACTACTACTTTTATTTTTCCAAAAAAGAAGTGGTAATAATAATAATAATAATAATAATGTAACTTATATCGCGCCAAATCCACTCTGTGGAGTGCTCAAGGCGCGTGTAAACAGGAAAAAAGATCAAGACTTGAAAAGAAATGTTTTGAGATGAGTTTTGAAAGAATCAGAGGATAAACATTTTTTGATGTCTTCAGGAAGGCCATTCCATAATTTAGGACTAGAGTATGCAAAAGATCTTTCCCCCACGTTTTGGTAATTTTGGGGGTTACAAGAAAATTGGAAGTGGATGAGCGTAGAGGTCTTGCAGGAGTGTAGTTTTGGATTAGAGAGATAAGGTATTGAGGAGCAGAGCCGTGAACGCAATGAAAGGTGAGCAACAAAATTTTGAAAACAATGCGATCTTTTACTGGGAGCCAGTGTAGCGACTGCAAAACTGGGGAAATGTGGGTACGCTTGGTGGTCAGAGAAACAATACGAGCTGCAGCGTTTTGAAGCTTCTGAAGCTTGGACACTAGATTCTGGGGTAGATTGATTAGGAGGGCATTGGCAAAATCAAGACGGGAGGAAATCAGAGCATGAACTAATTTTTCGGTGGCAGACTTGGACAAATATTTACGAATAAAACCGATATTACGCAAGTGGTACCTTACAGATCTACAAATATTAAGAACTTGGTTAGACATTGTCATATGTGAGTCAAACATAACACCAAGATTGCGACACGTTTGTGACAAGTGAATTATGTGGCCAGAAAATGAAATGCAATTGATATTAACTTTACTAAGCTGTACTTTGGAACCAAATATAAGGAATTCACATTTGTCTAAATTTAATTTCAAGGAATGTGCGAGCAACCAATCAAGAACATCAGCCATGCAAGATTCAAGGCGATGAACGGCTCGTTCTGCAGCAGCTTGATCTGAATTGAAGGAAATCATAAGTTGAATATCGTCTGCATAAATATGATAATCTATGCCATGTTGTAACAAAACTTGTCGCAATCCAATTAAATAAATTGAGAAAAGAGTGGGCCCGCCCACAGAACCTTGTGGTACTCCACAAGAGAGAGGCAAAGCAACTGATTTGCAACCATTAATACAAACGATCTGAGAGTGGTATGACAGATAAGACTCGAACCATTTGTATGCCTCACCCTTGACACCAAGTGAACTAAGTGTGTTCAAAAGGATAGTGTGATTAACGGTGTCGAAGGCGGAGGACAAGTCTAGCAGCAGGAGAGCAGTTGAGTTTTGTGGTAGTAGTTTTGTGTACAGATGCAGTGGGACTGAACAAATTTCAATTTTCTTTGTGGTTCAGTATTTTCACATGTTTTTACACAACCTTAGATAACTTAAGCACACATCCAAAAATAATTATTTAGACTGTCGGCTCCTAGAGTGGTTACATGTTCAAGTTACCAGTGAAGATCCCAAATATAGTTTCCATTTGAAGAATAGTTAAATGTAGTCGGTGAATGATTCAATCTAAGGATGGAAGTATGAAACCAGTTCTTCAACTATTCATGTGTTTTGATTTTAAGAATATGAAATTGCGCTCACGAAAAAGGGCAAGATCATTTTACAGAGTTTGTTAGGATTTGTGATTTTTTTTATAGCTTGGATGTCTAATCCATGACACTAAATTTCTGTTTTTGTACATAGATGCCAAGAAGCTGCAGCGGATGTCTCAGCTATCGAAGGAGAGAGACACACTCACTGCTTCTATCAAGGCATCCAAAGAACTGTTTGAAGGGATACAACAGCGTCTACAGATGTCCAAAAGTAATGGCTCAAAGGGGCATGTATGGAATATTTTCAGGAGATGGAGGGAATTAAATGTGATTCTGCGGAGAGAGAAGAAAGGGAATGAGAAGGAAAAGAGTTCAAGAAAAAGCCCCATCCACATCATTTGCTTACAAGAGCCATTTTCTCTCCATATACACAGAATAACGACCCCCTCCCCAGACAGAACTATCACCTCTGAATAACCACAGGATTATTACCCTGGCTTTAGCACGGCTGCCATACGGCGCTCTAGCATTTCAAGGAATAAATTTTGACCAGGTACCCATTTACTTCACCTGGGTGGAGTGTGGCAAATGTAGATCAATGTCTTGCCAAAGGACATTAGTGCATTAGATATGAATCAAGCAGAACTCCCTCTCCCATTAAATTTGTATTCATTCGATATCAAAAAGTTAAGAAATGTGTTAATCTGTTTTTTTTATAATGGGACCAATGTTCGAAAAACTGGAACTTTCCATTGACAATGTCTTAGTTTGTATGCGCGCACCAAAAGGGACCGGAGTTTATTTTTTTCTTTACATGTTAGTCATACTTTATCTTACAATAGAAACGTTAGAATATTTGAAGAATAATATTGTGTGTACCCAATTTGGAATATGAGTTTTTTTTTTAATGTACCCCGTAAGGAATTGCATATTTTGCGTTCCATTTACTTTTTGCGGCTTATTTTTTGTGACAGAATCTGCTGAGGATGCTGCTAAGAATGAGCTCGAGTTACGAGAAAAGTTGAGACAATTGGGAGTCCGGGATGCACATATAGCAACGGTGAGAACACAATGTACCCCAAAGCAGGTGCGGATCCAGGATTTCTTAGTGGAGGGGGCCCAATTTATTTATTTTTGCTCCCGAAAATTTGAAAATCGCGCCGACCAAAAAGTCGTAGTAAGCACATTTTTTTTTTTGGTCCTCGAAATTTTTTAAATTTGCAACCCCCAAAAAGGTAAAAATCACGTGTTTTTACATGATTTTTTTTTTGCCCCCCCCCCCCCCCCCCCCGCTGGATCCGCCACTGCCCCAACGGCAGGAACTATCCTTAGAGAATTCACAACATTTTCTTTCCATAACTGTGGTATCGTAAGACTAAACTATTGCAGTTGGCTAAAGTCTCTAGCTGTAGGGATGGCTGTCATTGATAAAATAGTGATAAACCATGATAAACCATGATAAAACCATGTCGCAGAAGCTGCTTGTGAATGCTTGTAATATTGAGGTCTGGTGATAAGGAGCATTTCCAGAGTCTTTTGGATCAACAAAATATGTATAAACTAACAAATATGTGTTGTAAATCAGCTTTCCTGGAGAGCACAACTCATATGTGTACATAGGAGACTGCATGTTCTGCTTATTATTCTTATAAATAATAGCTTATGTTATGTGCCTGCTACTCAGCTACATTTTATGTATTATACATTTTCTAAACAAAAATTTTGGCACATTTTTAATAAAGCAAATTTAAAGATGAGCAGGCGAAAGAATTGAAATAACAATTTAAGTGGTACATAATTATAATATAATGCTAAGAAAGTTGGAAGGGGATTAAAATCATAGATATATGTAGATGGCCACTTGAATAAAACAAATATTCATCATAACAGAAAACTCTATAAAATTAGTAGTTATGTCAGATTTAGAGGAATAAGCACCTTATGTAAACAATTTGCTTTTATTTCATGTTGTAATGTAAACAATTTGCTTTTATTTCATGTTGTAGAGAAAAGAAGTCCAAGAATTAATGACATCTACTAACGAAACAATTGAAGAGCTGAGGAACAAACCTAGAAGGATTTGCAGGATAAAGAGATATGAGACCCGGGATGGTGAAATACTCGGAAAGGTAAGCAATTCTTACCAATGTCTAGTTTGTTATTGTTGTCTTATACTTTTTTTCATTTATAGTGTATACTTCCATTATGAATGTTCAGTGAAATGGAAAAGTGGTAACTTGCGTTTTCTGAAGGATAAAATCGTTTTAAAAAGTCATCATTCATGTTTTGGTAGCAAGAAGAAAAGAAAAAAAAACAGCATTTAAAAAAAAAAAAAAATAAAGTTTGATGTTACATGGCTCTATTTATCAGTATGCAGTCCCACATATTTATTTAACCGTTCTCTAACTCAACCATACTCCACAGGTAGCACACCTGGTTGAGGTAGAAGATGAGAATGTTGCTTATGTGTTATCGTGGCATATGGCCTCAGATATTGACTGCGTCCTCACCACCACACTCGCTAAGGCCAATGAGGTCTTTGAGAACACAAATATGCGTCAACAGGTTCTACCCATCGAGTCGATCTACAAAAACGGCCTGACCGAGTGGGACAAGTGAGTGTGCAAACCAACCTTCAACTCTCATCTTAGTTTCTACAATAGTGCAGGAATGAAGAATTTTTCTAAAAATTTGTCAGTAATGCGCCCTGTTAAATCAAGAAAGGTTAAATTGTCATGTCTATAGAAATGATGGTTTTTATTTGTGAAGTCATCTCATTGGTAAGTTAAAAAAAGTAAAACACACCCTCATTCCTTACCATTGATGCCATTTTTGTTTTGTTTTAAAGTCACCCTGTGTTATTATGCATGCTTACTTATATAGCAAATTATGCTATCGTAGATATACCCTCCCTGAATTGTGTATGAACTCATTTGTAATAGGATCTGAATTGTAAAGGCTTGTACAGATATGACGCAGTAGACCACTGCAAAAAAAACACTTGTTTCACATGGAAGTGCATAGTTACAGCACACAACAAGGTACTATCACTTATTATAGCTCTGCGCTATAAGGTACAGAAATATAAAGAGTATGACACTTACATCATTTAACAAAAAGCCACCGTTAGCCGTTCCATATCTGAGCGAGACTTAATAATAACATAAAAACTGTTGCAATAAAACATAAATCTTTTTCTTTCACTTTACTGCATTATGGTGTCAAGTGCAAGGCCTTTGATATACAAATATTTACAAATATACTATTACCCCGGTCATGGGATTCAGTGCTTGCCCGCACACACTGTGTGCACAATGACGGTCGCATCCTACCGGGTACCCATTTAACACCTGGGTGGAGAGTGGCAAGTGCAGGTTAATATCTTGCCAATGATATTAGTCCCGCGTCGGGATTCGAACCCTCGACCTTCGCATCTCCAGTCAAGCGCCTTAAACCACTCGACATATACTACTCATATTGAGAATAAACTACATTGTACTATTGTTTCATTTGTAGGTACTTGGGAGTATTGGTTCATGTATCCCTGTATTCTCCCTTTCCATTTGTCAGCGTATATTTGTATTTTATAAACCTAACTTTAGTTACGTATGTCAAATTCTAGTTTAAGGAGCCTATCCACAACAAGCTCTGCTTTTCCATAGGCTCCGCTACTATATCTTTTAAATTCAAGTGAAGGATAATTTTCTGAATAGTGTGTACCGGTATTGTATTCATAGTCATTTTGTTGTTACACTCTTTGTATGAGATATTGTGGAAACCAAAGGATGTTGTAAAAAGTAGTTGGATCTCTTCGTGTTCGGTTGACCTTCCTGCACAATTTCTAGGTGGACTACCTTGACAATATGCTGCTGTGAAAAAATGGAGGCCATGCATAAATAATGTACAATATTGAAGATTATTTTTAACAATACCTCATTTTACCATGTGTAAAATAAAAAGAAATATATATTTTCTACAATATGTTACCACATTCAAAAGGTTTGAGGATGATTTGCATAACAATTCTGAGCCAAAATAAGCTTTTCTACTTTTTTTTCCAAGAATATGAATTAAACCAAAATACCCTTTTGTCCATATTCAATAGATCGGATGACTTCTGACTTGAAGTTGCGGAAAAACACTCCGGAAACCCGGTTAATATCATGTATAAATTCCAATGGTTTTATAACAAAGACGCTAAAGCGCTCTAAAATTGACACTTTGATATGAGCTATAATGGTAAATTTGTTCAACTACAAATTTATTTGTTCCACATTTTACAAAAAATATAGATATATGTCTATGTCCTCTTAACGTTTTTTACGTTTTATTTCTCATAGAAGGCCCAATTTTGTTATATATCTCTCTCTATAATGTGTAAAAGGCGTCATTGGAGGGACATTTGGAGTGAAAAAATGAGTCATTAAGTAGACATTAGAGTTAGGGTTAGGTTTAGGCTTGGGTTTAGGCTTGGGTTTTAGGGTTAGGATTTTTATGATGTCCACCTAATGTTCCATGTAGGGATGGAACATGAAGTGGACATCATAAAAATCCTAACACTAACCCTAATATAAGTTGGTATATATATATATATATATACCAACTTATTGTATTAACAAGACATCTATACAGTGTTTATAACCCTACATGGTAAATTAACCGTACATCATCAAAACTGGTATATTAACCCTATCCCTAACCCTAAATTCAAAACAATATAACTAATTAAACTAATGACTAGTGCCCCCCCTCTCCTAGAACAAAATTAGACAAATCTACAGATTTGTGACAGAAACCGATTATCAGAACACCAGCGAATCATACGAGACTTGGAATAAAACTAGATGGAATTTTGACTGCGCGCAGTCGAAAATGATGCCTCCGCCATAGAGCAATTTAAAAAATTCAAGTTTGATTGTAATCCATCTGTCGGTTTTAATGATAATGCACTCACAAGCTATTCATAGGCATACATAATTAGCCCCAATGACCTTGACCTGATGACCCTAAAATATAATCAGTTCATTGGCTCTGCAAGATACATGTACATGTCTTGAGTTTGATAGTATTCTGTCTATTGGTTCTCATGATAATGCGATCACAAGCTATCTGTACATACATAATGAGCCCTGTGACCTTTGACCTAGTGACCCCAAAATCTAATCAGTTCATTGGCTCTGTTATTTAAATACATGACCCAAGTTTGGCAGGAATCCATTGATAGGTTCTTGAAATAATGCGATCACAGCTATTTTTGAAAACATGAGCCCTGTGACCTTTGACCTTCAACCTCGTGACCCCAAAATCCAATCAGCTCATTGGCTCTGTAAGATACATACATGACGTGAGTTTGGCAGGAATCCATCAACCGGTACTTGAGATAACGCGATCACAAGCTATTTTTGCATATATAATAAGCGATGTGACCTTTGACCTTCAACCTTGTGACCCCAAAATCTAATCAGTTCATTGGCTCTGTTAGATACATACATGACCCAAGTTTGGCAGGAATCTATCGACCGGTACTTGAGATAATGCGATCACAAGCTATTTGTGCATACATATAATGAGCCCTGTGACCTTCAACGTTGTGACGCCAAAATCTAATCAGTTCATTGGCTCTGTAAGATACAATACATGATCCAAGTTTGGAGGGAATCCATCAATTGGGTCTTGAGATAACGCGATCACGAGAACGGGACGTACGTACGGACAGACGGACGGACAACCAGAAAACATAATGCCTCCGGCTACTTTGTAGCGGAGGCATACAAAAAATTGAAAGGATTTAAACTGAAACATTCAAATGTACATACTTGGTAATGGGGTTCATGACCTGTCCCCCCCCCCTTCCATGTGACCTGCCAATCCACCCTCCCCTAATTAAAAACAATAGAAGATGGTGCCAAGTACAATAGCATTTAGACAAATCAGTGTATATCATTTATGCCTAGATTGTTAATGGCAAGCATGTATGCCAACACCATATCCTTTTTGCTTACTTCCCCTCTTTCTCTAAAGTTTAACAAAAGTCGATTTCTATAACTGTTCTTTCTTTGTCACGTTTGATCGATTGATTTGTTGGGGGACAAGAAACCATTTAAAGTCATTAGTGAAATAAAATGATATTTCGATTCATAAGACAAATAGGTTCTAAACGAATTAAAAGATTTGTGATAAGTCAGGGGCTTATAAGGGAAAGTGTACAAGCTTTGCACACATAAAAAATAGTTTTAACAAATCGAATGAGGAAAAAGCGAGCAATTAAGCAAAGAAGGCATTTTGATTTGAATTATTTGGTAACATTATGGTTTGTAATGATGTATAACATATATACCTTTGCGAACTGAAAATATTTGAGCATTCCTTCTGATTTGTTTAAAGGCATCGTTTAACAATGTTAATCTGAGATGCATGGCCCTATGTGTTAAAAGTGTCTGTGATATGGCTTAATATTAAAGTGTTTCAAAAAAGTAAAAATCTTTGAGTGATCGGTTGTACCAAGAAGTTCTTGGTTGTACCATACTCATTTCCCCAATAGACTGCAGTGTTATAAAAACCGTTAGGAAAACAAATTCTGAAATTTCTAATTCCAATCATAGATATGTTGATAATCAGACAGGTGATTGGCTTGTAAATGTCATGGGATTCATGTATGACTTACAGGTTTATAACAATAATTGCAGCATGAGCTAAATCCAAAATTTTATTTTTAAATCTGAGACAATGTTACCCGATGAAGAAAAAAGAGGGGGGGGGGGTTCAAATTCTGAACACAAACCGTCCAGTATCTACCAATTTGGTATTGCGTTTAAATCACATCTATCTTTTGAATTCTTGGCCCCATCTTAGTTGAGATTTATCCAAACTAAGGAGCCTAATGCACCTTGTTCAATTCAACTTTATATTTGTTATTAGATTTGTTCTCGAAAGTCGAAGTTTTTTGAAAAGGTTGAAAATAATTTTCTATTGAAAAAGTTGTATCCCTTTTAAAACATTCAAGTTTTTAGGGTGCAATATTCAACAAGATAAGAGGCTGGAGAAACTTACAATAGGGGGCAAAGCAATGGGAATTACATTTTGATGTCAAATTTTGAGCCATTAAAAAGTGCTAATTATAAACAACATCTATATTAAAGCTCAAAATTACGAGATCTAATGCAACCTATTTATGCGAGACGCGATCAAGCTTTAAAAAACTTCTTCTTATGCATTTAGCCTTGCATATTGGGGACCATGTATTCGTGTGGTTCAATTTTGTTTTCCTTTCCCCCATTTCCTCTTCTCTCTTTTACATTTATTGTGCGCCCCCCTTTTTTTTTGCTCTCTTCAAATACACATGCCCCTACCCCCATAGAGATGTCACTATGTACCGAATAAATAGGAACCTGTAGATTTGTGATTGGTTGAAGGACTTTCGATCAAGTTAAGGCTCATTTAGATATGATACGGCAAAACCTCTCCAGACTTTTTAACGATGATGTAAAGTGTAATATGCTTCACGTCTATTTATCTGATAACACAGCTAATTAAGTGAATACACGTTGGACCTTTGATGCGCGCAGTTACCATACGTGTACACGTTTTAAAAGTTACGGTAGATTTTGTGTGTGCTGTAGAATACAGCATCATGTGAACGAGCTATTTCTCCCAAAATTCATCCTTTTGAACTTGGTTCATTTCATTTTTGTGTTTTTTGACAGGCCTCTACCACACACGAGAGTACCCATGAACCATGGTCAAACCCCATCAGGCAACCCTGTGTATGCAAGGCACCTTTTAAGGTTCACTGGTCATGAAGAGAATTGCAAGATAGGTGTGTAGAGAGTTTTTTTTTTTTTAAATCTCTCTCGAAAAAAAAAACAGGGACATTGCTATAATGTAAACATTAACAGTGCATGCAACAGAGTATATTATTTTGATTAATGGATTTGCCTCCCCCTCCACCAACCCGGTTCTAGAGATGGATGGTTGCTGCTTGTACTGAGTGTAGTGTTTTTGAAAAAGAAGTTATAGTAGTACTGTTGGTTGCAGTGATTATAGTGGGTCAATGTCGCTATTCATAAGGACCGCTATTCATAAGGTCCGCTATTCATAAGGTCAACTATTCATAAGGACCGCTATTCATAAGGTCCGCTTTTCATAATTGGAGAAAAGGGTCATTATTCATGAGGGTCATTATTCAGAAGGACCGCTATTCATAATCAAAGAAGAGGGTCGGTATTCATAATAGGAGAAGAGGGTCGCTATTCATAAAACGACGTGAGGGTCGCTATTCATAAGGGTCCCTATTCATAATATTACAAAAGGGTCGGTATTCATAACACAGAAAGAGGGTCGCTATTCATAATACGAAATGAGGGTCGCTATTCATAATACGAAATGAGGGTCGCTATTCATAATGGAAAATGAGGGTCGCTATTCATAAGGGTCATTATTCATAAGGGTCATTATTCATAATCAATGAAAAGGGTCGCTATTCATAATAGGAGAAGAAGGTCGCTATTCATAATACAACATGAGGGTCGCTATTCATAATAGGAGAAGAGGGTCGCTATTCATAATAGGAGTAGGGGTCGCTATTCATAACAGGAGAAGAGGGTCGCTATTCATAATAGGAGTAGAGGGTTGCTATTCATAATACAAAATGAGGGTCGCTATTCATAATAAGGAATGAGGGTCGCTATTCATAATAGGAGAAGAGGGTCGCTATTAATAAAAGAGTAGAGGGTTGCTATTCATAATACAAAATGAGGGTCGCTATTCATAATACGAAATGAGGTTCGCTATTCATAATAGGAGTAGGGGGTCGCTATTCATAAAAGGAGTAGAGGTTCGCTATTCATAATACGAAATGAGGGTCGCTATTCATAATAGGAGAAGAGGGTCGCTATTCATAATAGAAGTAGGGGTCGCTATTCATAATAGGAGAAGAGGGTCGCTATTCATAATAGGAGTAGAGGGTTGCTATTCATAATACAAAATGAGGGTCGCTATTCATAATAAGAAATGAGGGTCGCTATTCATAATAGGAGAAGAGGGTCGCTATTAATAAAAGAGTAGAGGGTTGCTATTCATAATACAAAAGCGACCCTCTTCTCCTTTTATGAATAGCGAACCTCATTTCGTATTATGAATAGCGACCCTCATTTCGTATTATGAATAGCGACCCTCTTCTCCTATTATGAATAGCGACCCTCTTCTCCTATTATGAATAGCAACCCTCTTCTCCTATTATGAATAGCGACCCTCATTTCGTATTATGAATAGCAACCCTCATTTCGTATTATGAATAGCGACCCTCATTTCGTATTATGAATAGCGACCCTCTTCTCCTATTATGAATAGCGACCCTCTTCTCCTATTATGAATAGCGACCCTCTTCTCCTATTATGAATAGCGACCCTCTTCTCCTATTATGAATAGCGACCCTCATTTCTTATTATGAATAGCGACCCTCATTTCGTATTATGAATAGCGACCCTCTTCTCCTATTATGAATAGCGACCCTCTTCTCCTATTATGAATAGCGACCCTCATTTCTTATTATGAATAGCGACCCTCATTTCGTATTATGAATAGCGACCCTCTTCCCGTGTTATGAATAGCGACCCTTATAAGTAATGAACCTTATTTCGTATTATGAATAGCGACCCTCTCGTCGTATTATGAATAGTGACCCTGATTTCATATTATGAATAGCGGTCCTTATGATTAATGACCCTTTATATGAATTATGAATAGCGACCCTCATCTCACGTTATGAATAGCGGTCCTTATGATTAACGAACCTTATTTCTTTATGAATAGCGACCCTCTTTTGCCATTATGAATAGCGGACCAGGAAGTACGGGAATTTGCACGTTATGAATAACGGTCCTTATGAATAGCGGACCTTATGAATAGCGGTCCTTATGAATAGCGAATAGACCCCGCAGTCAGAGCCTATTTCGTACTACATGTGTTAGGATTACGGAGTGTACCTCACATGGCTCAGAGTTTTAGTGGTTTTGGGTTTAAGTTGGGAATTTGATAAAAGTTAATAATTGCATGCAGAGCAATTGTCACCCAAGCATATGTCATGCGAGTCAAATTCTCCGGAGCTTAAATATGTGGGTGGTTTCAGAACAGCTGGGTCTACATATATATACCCTGACAATTGTTTAAAAAAAAAAAAATATAATTGTCAAATGATATTTCCTGTTTTGTTTGTACAGCCTTCAGGCTCTTGCTACAAGATAACATACTCTT
The DNA here is from genome assembly GCF_000002235.5 of Strongylocentrotus purpuratus. Taxonomy (NCBI): domain Eukaryota; kingdom Metazoa; phylum Echinodermata; class Echinoidea; order Camarodonta; family Strongylocentrotidae; genus Strongylocentrotus; species Strongylocentrotus purpuratus. The sequence goes on along the minus strand of NW_022145613.1, from coordinate 7,749,960 downwards.
GGATACTTTGGATGACGCAAGAGCATACAGACAGTCAGTAAGTTCATAGAGATGCTTTTTGTCTACATTATAATATTTTTGATCGTGTTTAGGGTAATGCTTATAGGCAAAGGAATCTAATTGCTTTGCAAAAAAAAAGAAGGTAAATACCTCTGTTATTTCTGAAGATATCACTGTGAAATTCTGCCATGTCTCCTTATTCCAGTGCTGAAAACGGTACTCACTTTACTTTAAAATGCTTATGAGTATATGGTAATGAAACTTTCTGTAAATCCTACATGTAGCTCCATCAAGCAAGTAGGCAATACAAGAAAGATTGTTGCTGACTATATTTTCATTTGAATTGATTGTAGCTGACTATATTTTCATTTGAATCGAGAAAAAAAAGTATTGTAGATTTCAAAGTGGAAACCATGTTTCATTCCTTGTCCTCTGTCTTCTCCCTTCTTCAGATTGTGAAACACATGCACTGCCCCACTCTCCTCACCCGCGACGGCAACTGTATCCGTGGCAGCGGAAAATTTGGAGGATTTCGGAACCGATGTCCGAAAGACCTTCAGGGATGCGTCTTTGGGGAACCTCCTCCCAAACAGTTACAATCACTGGAGAAGCAGATGGGTAAGTCCTCATAGCCAGAGTATAGTCTTAACTGGTTGATTAATTGTCTTTTGGGCAAGATTACCTGTCTAACGCAATCAATTGCGACACTATAGATAAGAGACAGGCAATTTCAACTTTGTGATTGATTAGAGAATTTGCAATCATTGTGGATCACTTGCAACTTATTGATAATAAGGAGCTAGACATGCTGGCTTGCAAAATCCTTGTCTTAGTAAACAGTTAGAAAAGAGGATAAGGATAAGATTTTAGCGTAAAACCATTCACAAAATTGTTGATCTGCTTGTACGTTTTGCTATATTTTTTTACAGGACTCATAATGTAACTCAGCTTGTATTTGTTATGTGACCAATTCCTTATAGCTCTTGAAGTTTTTATCTAAAATTGATTCACAATTTCAATCAAATTCAAATAGAGAAACAAACTGCATTATTTATCCTTTGGGAATTTTAAATCATGAGCAAATTTACATTTTTGTTCTCTTAATGTAATGCAGTGATCCTGGAGCAGATCATGCATGCCATCGAGAGTCGTGAGCAGGCTGAGGTAGAGTACAAGGATCAGGAGGTAGCCCTAAGATCAGATAATATGGTTACCAAGCAACGGAATTGCCAGGAGGACGAGGAACAGCTTGCCCTCATCAACCAGAAACTCAGTAAGTCTGTTTCTTTCAGAATTGAAATCGGTAGACCGGAAAGCTCGTAGTTGGTGAATGTCTGCTGGAATTTCTAAGCATGTGCAGTAGAAGTGGCATGGTCCAGCAGATACGTCGTCGAACTGTCGATCACCATTTAATGGAAAAGTTTATTGAAAGTTTGCTAATCGTGGATGTTTTGAGGAAGGTTTGTGGTCACAAAGATGAAACTACAGGAATCAAATTCCCAGATCTTTCTCCCAGCATGACCGCACGATCTCAAAGTATTTAAAAACCAAATTTTGTAAATTCATGAATTTAGAACATTTAGAACAATTCAATTTAGAACATGCAAGTAAAACATTCAGTGAGCATTTTATTTTGTCAATACATTTGCTCTAGTCAATGCTGAGCAGGGAATATAGCTAACCATGCTAAGTGATTGTGTTGATCAGTTAACGTGGCTTATCCTAAATATTGTTATTATTTCTGTCTCTCTACCTCCGTCTTCCTCGATCACAGAATTGGCTGTAGCTTCAAGCAAAGATCGTTCTTCGATTCCAATTTCCATCACATCTTCCAACTCAAGTGGGCAGTCCACTTCCCGAGGAACGATGAGACGGTCAGCACCCTCTGTGCCAGGGGCTCCTCAAACCAAAAGAAGGAAACCATAATGGTATGACCCCTCCTTCAGCTGTGATTTGTTTGCTTCAGACACCCCCTCCCCACCATTCCACACTGTCAATGTTTAAACAATACCTATATGAAGCACAGTAAATGTCATTTGTGTGTTCAAGATTGTATATAATATTTGTATTGGAAACTCAAATCCTTGTACAAATTGTGAGCATATATACCACATCTATGTAGACTGATATAAAGTAACACTGTTCTGGCTCTGAGCAGACACTGCCTTTTAGTGACCTCTCCAGATATCTGCAAATGGTCGACACTTATGCTACGTTTACACTATATTCCCCGCGGCCACGGCAGACCGTTTGCCCGAAACGTAGTGCGCCGTGGGATTTGGGCCATTTTCTTCTCTGTATTCAAGTTTTGTTACGTCTTGCCAAGTTTTCTCACGGTCTATCACGGTTTCCGTGACGGGCCGTGGGAGGCAAAGGGGATGCTGTCCTGGAGGCCCCAAGGCACACTTCGTTCGGCCTGCGCTCTATCACGGATGCCAGTAAGTTCCCTGCCGGCCCGTCGCGTTCTGATGGGGACCCTCACGGTCTTTTCACGCTCTGTCAAGGCTTCTACAGATACAAAAAATGACATCGGGCAGCTTTGAAGCACGTTTGTTCCCACGGTATAAAAAAGGGCCTCCCAAGCAAAGCAATCATTGCATCCTGCGACCAGCGCGTCGTGTCACACCGAAGTAGAACGCAACGCGCCTTAGCTAGCCGTGCCCGTACACCGTCCCTACGGACGTTTTGTTATGGCCAATTACGTACTGTCAAGCTTTGTTGTGTCCACCCCGTTTTACTTCGGCCTACTAGGTTCGTCATCCGTACCGTGCCTGCCGTGGCAATTTTGTTGACAGTTTAAAAGTCTGGCCCGGCATCCACGGCAATCACGGCCTGTCACGTTGTCCATTCAGTCCTCCTGCGTTGTCTCACGTCCATCCCGTTTTATCCATCGTGGCCTGAAACGTGACTGCCGTAGCCGCCGGGAACATAGTGGAAACGTAGCATAACCCTTGAGTACGAACAAACTCATGGCAGCCCTCTTGTGCTGAATGTTGTTTTGATGTTTGATGATGTATTCTGAAATGTGGAAAAATAAATAGAATAATGCTATTCCTACCTCATTTCCTTCATCCTTTCTAACTTATTTCTCTCTCTCTCTCTCTCTCTTGCTCTCTTATTTTATTTGTTGTTTGTTTTGTTTTGTTCTTTAAAATCTATCTTTTTATTAAAGATAGACTTTATGTGTGTGCGCGATGTACATACCATTTATATCAAGAACCTCCATACGTGCTTCTGTTATATGTACTTTGACTGGGGAATAGGGTCATGGGGAGAATATGATAGTGCCTTATCTGTGTACATATCAAACATGTAGTTAAAGATATTTATAGGAATATTTTGTCTCTCTGTTTTAGTTGTAACATAGATTTTAGTAGTCAAATCCAATCAAAATATTTTAAATTGTAGAAGGAAAAAGACAAATTTCCTCATGGATGTATTTGTTAGGAAAAACATTAATTTGTTGTTTAAAAAAAAGATGTGTAAATTGTATGGTATTATTTTTTTGTCACTTGTAAATATATGCATAGTCGGAGAGCCTCCCTGAAGATCAGGAGGGTTGGCATCTCCATATTTTAGTGTTACAAATTATAGATGCATATCCTTAATAGATTTTACCTATATTTCAACATTTGACGGATTTTGTTTTGATGTATATATAATTCTAATCAACACGGTCTGGCTTTTAACTGAACCATTGTTAAACTTACAAGCTAGAGAATGACGCATGTTTATGAAATTGTAATTTAAACAAAAGTCATAATTGAGCTGACAATATGAGGTATCTTGTCATTTTGAACCAATCAATTAAATTTAGACTTTCATTCCTTGGATATAAACTTAATAATGCATATTGCCAATCTTTGTAATTTGTCATCATTACTAACACAAGTGATGCATTTGTAGATGTATTACTATCATTCCTTTAAAGGAATCACTTATATGTACATCCTAATGAATAATCAGCATCCCTTGAACGAAAACTATGTTTGATATTAGCACGCTCTCGGACAAATCGGCTATAAAACTCATTTGTACCGTACCTAGCTCTATACGAATATTAAATGATGCAGGTAATATATAGAGCAATAAAACAATAATAGTAATATTAATTCAATAATCAGGGTGATAGTGAGCATTAAAAGAAAAGAGGGGGGGGGGGGAATCCTCAACCACCGGCACCCGTCCCCCTCCACTCTTGATAAAATAAAACAAAAGACGAAACCGATTTAAATCGGGTAATTATCAGGCCTGAATAATAATAATAATAATAATATAATGGTGATGATATTACTGACAATAATAACAATAATGATAATAATAACAATTATAATAATGATAATGACAATAGTAAGACTATGAAGAAATTATAATAATGCAATACATTATTGATAATTGTAAAAACTTATCCTTATTCCACCTCACGTGGTATACATGTATATTATTTTCGATGCATGACTATATCTTTGATTGTTAATTGCGATCTTATCGTTTTCTGTTAACTCAAAAATTATTTCATTGAATTTTTGTATGAGTGTTTATGTTATATAAATATGTGTATCGTAATACCATGTAACACGACGAATTTCCATTGTAAAATGGACAATAAACACGAACCTTATAAACCTATACGGATTTATAATGATGATAAAGTCAATAAACTACACATGTATGCAACAAAGCAAAAAACTTACAAATCTCTGTGTCTTTATTCTTAACATTTATCTGTACACAATAAAATCAGGAAATGTCTGTGTTTGTCTGTTCGAAACTCCCCTTCCCGACATGATCAGGGTCTGGCAATCCCAGGGCAACACCACTTCTAGAGCTACTGAGTGGCTCTGTTTGAACAGGGTCGGTAAGTGTTTCAGTATCAAAGTTAAGAGTGTTCAGCATGAAGGCAAAGGGTCTCCATTGTACAAGATTCAATTGCTGGGTGCGTTTCTTTTTGGCTTAAATGCTGTGCTTGATCTGGCTGAACCTCCATTTGTGGACTATAGGCAGTTGATGAATTACTTTTTCTTGAGTAACGAGTGTAACTAGGCTTCTCTTGCTAGAGTATAGTGTCTCATATGGTCCACGTAGCAACGTACTTGTCTACCATATTCCAACTCTATGGTATAAATTTACTGTAAGCGCAGTCCATTCTTCTCAAAACACTCCCATGCTGCTTCCAAGTTGGCTAGGTGCTCCTCATCTGTGGTTCCACTCACGATTATGTCGTCCAAGTATTGGCTACAGATCGGCACTTCTGCTAACAGCATCTTCATCGTTCGCTGAAAGAAGGTAGGTGCGCTTGCTATGCCAAAAGGCAATCTGTGAGCGTTAGTACACTTTCTGATGTACAATCTGATGGTAGCCATGAGACGAGTATAGTTCGCTGGATTTCTCTCCGCCTTCCAGATCTTGCAACATATTCTCTAGACTCGGTATTGGGTACTGTTCAACACGAAGCATCTTATTGGCTGTGAGTGTTTAGTTCCCACAAACACGTACTTTACCATCGGGTTTCCTTACAGCAACGATCGGGCAGGCAGGCTCCGAGAACTTGACTGGCTCGGTGACCCCTTCTTTTAGGAGCTAGGGGGGGGGGGGGTTTTAGGGATTTTTTAGGGGGGTTTACACACATAAAAATACCAAAGGGGGGGTTTAACCCCCCAAACACCCCCCCCCCCCCTGCGTACGCGCCTGCATTCATGTCTCCTGTATTTTTCCATCACGGTACTTATTTATATTCATTATTCGGACCACGTGTGTTTTTCCTTCCAATCGAGCACCATGGTTCCGCGCATTCCTTCACCCGCGTATTTTCATCACCACGAGGTTTTCTCCACTCCCGCTTACACCTCGGTCGAGTCAACAACTCCTGCTTACATCTCAGTTGAGTCAACACGTCTCTGCATGATTTCTTCTCCGGGCTTGTTTCTACTGTGCCTATCACTTCTATCGGCACATCTTCACTTTCTCTGCCGTGTTCATCGGGCTGCAGTCTTCCAGTGGAACAGTTAAATCTAGTTCCGACATATATGGTGCTTGGTTATCCGCTGGGAGCTGCCAGTTTCTTCACCGGTAGTCTTTCACTCACATGAGCTCGACTCACCGCAGCTCATCTAAACATTCACCATCAAAGTTCGGCTCATCAATCGAGCGACTCACCGTCTCAGCACCACTACCGGCTTTGATGTCTGCATTTTCCACTTTGGCCTCCGACATCAAGCGACTCACTGCTTTCGTCATCGAGCGCCACACATCTCTTCTCTTCTCTTCTATTCTCGCCCGAGAGCTCCATCTACATTCATCATCATCACGAGCGTCGGCGACGACATCGCGTCCTTCACGGTTCTTCAACCACGTCAACGAAGTCGCGTTTCCGCCATCAAGCCTCCGCACATTTCATCGCGTGAGCCCCTTCCTTCGTTCTCAACTCTCTTCTTCTTCATTGGACTTTCAACCTCATTTCCACTCTGTCGTAAGCGCTATTCATTTCATTATGTACATCGCATTTATTCATGTTCATTATCATCATTGATCATTATGTAATCTCCGTGCAATATTCACATTTACCATTTATGCATTTTCATTCCGATTCATCGACTTGTGCTTGACTACACTTTGCAAGTGTACGTCAGCCTCATCAGTACCCAATAAACATAACGAAAAGGGAATACTTTCTTTTATGTATTTTATTGTCAGTGCAACCTTGTATCCTCGTAGCTAAAATAAAAATAAGAGTTATGTTGTGTGACGAGTGAACACGCTTTCAAATATCCATTCACATTACCTCACACTCATATCTCTAAAGTGGTGACCCCGACGTTTACTTGGAAGCTTGGTTGTACGATTTTATTATTCCCTGACTTTTTGGACCTAGCAATGTTTTATAAAATGTATTCATTCTGGATTATGTATCGAATGTTTTTTATGCTCTTGCATTTATTCACGTTTATTCGATGCATACCATGTGCACTGTTCAATTTTTGGCAACTAAACAGCCGTTCGCATACCATGCTTGTTGTATTACTTTCTTTCAACATGCCATGCTTGTACATTTCTTAGGCTGTTGTAAATTACTGCATACGCTATACAATACATGCACTTTTACATATTTATCAGCCATTGATTCTTGTGATATTTTGTACTTCGCTCCTTTATATCTTTTTCGCCTCTCATCTGTGTATTGCATACACAGCTTCAATTCTGGCAGGGGAGTAATGTAGCGGCTCTTACATTCGCCCTACTTTCACCATACATTCATGTCTCCTGTATTTTTCCATCACGGTACTTATTTATATTCATTATTCGGACCACGTGTGTTTTTCCTTCCAATCGAGCACCGTGGTTCCGCGCATTCCTTCACCCGCGTATTTTCATCACCACGAGGTTTTCTCCACTCCCGCTTACACCTCGGTCGAGTCAACAACTCCTGCTTACATCTCAGTTGAGTCAACACGTCTCTGCATGATTTCTTCTCCGGGCTATGTTGTGTGACGAGTGAACACGCTTTCAAATATCCATTCACATTACCTCACACTCATATCTCTAAACTATAAAAAAAAAATTCTATAGAATTTCTATACGCAATTCTATAGAATTTTTTTTATAGAATTCTATAGAACTTTTTTTGTAAGGGCAGAGTCGTGAAGCATGGGCTTATACCGAAAGGGTGCGTTGGGAGTGTCGCGTCGCGTCAAACGCGACCATTCGTCCAAAGCCCCCCCCCCCCCCCGGTTTGGCCGAAAGGGTGCGTTGACTAGTCTTCCACATCAGTCGTTTATAATAAGTCGTTTTAATTCAAATAATCAAAATAGAAACAGATTAAAATTAATCAAACTAGTTCTTACGTAGTCTTGCAGATCAGGCGTTTATGTGTTTACCTAGTCTTGAATATCAGTCGTTTGTTTATTAAAATAACAAAAAATAATATCCTTTTCTTTCTATGTATGGAATTCAGACAGCCCCCCCCCCCCCCCGCCGCCCGCTTATCCCGAAAGGGTGCATTAAGGTGGTAGGCCTACTCGATCCGTTATTCATTTATTTATTTGTTATTTCATTTGTGGTAAAGACTGTTAAGCATGACTAGTTTACATCAAAAAAGAATTCTATGGAATACATTGAAAGAAATGGATATTATTTTTATTTGGCGTTTTTAAAATACACTATTTATTGAATTCATTAATTGATGTAATTCTTATAAACGCCTGATCTGCACCCCTTCGGCATAAGCCTGATACATGTTGCTCTTAAGCAGTGGTTTGTGTACAACTTTGAGCATCCAGCTTTCTGGGAAATTTGTTTCATCGTATTTCCCATTGTGTTTTTTGCCAACTGGAGCATTGCAGTACCAGTTGTCACCATCTTCTAGCTTCTTTGCTTTTGGTTTCTGCCATATAGAAAAGGGCAATCTTTGTTCAGTTTCGATACGAACCGCATGAATTTCTCAACTGGACACTTTGAACTTCCAGGTATTTCGTACATCACTCCGTTGTTCGACACCTCATCATCCTCACGATTGTTCTTTGTCAATTGATTTCTTTTACTGATGTATCGAAGTGAAAGTATGAAATCTCAATGGTTACGATAGCAACAACAAGATGTGGTAATGAACAGTCATTACCATGGGCGTCGATCCTGGGGAGGGGGGGGGGGGGGGGGGGGGGGACACGTCCCCACCACGAATTTTCAGGTGGTGAAATGTCCCCTCATGATTTGGGGTTAAAATCTTCTTTGTTTTCTTCTTCTTTCTTTCTCTCTTTCTCTCAAGCCAATTCAGGTGATCAGATTTTATGAATAGAAGCGTCATTAATATTACATTCACATCACCTGAAGTTTAAACATTGGTTTACGATGAAAATCCTTTCACCAACTGAATAAAAATCAAATTAATCCCTTGTATCTTCCAAACCTTATGGCTGATTGTTCAATGGAAACGACAAATTCATCTATCTCCCCCCCCCCCCCCTTTGCGTTCTTGTTCCTGTTAGTTGAACTTAAGACTGTTTTTTCTTTAATTTGGCAAAAATTATGCCCCAAATCAAGCCATCTATCCATCAATCTAAAAAAAAATTCAACTTCTGAGGGGGCACATCCCCTGCGTACTACTGTTTTCTTTTTAATTTGACAAAAATTATGCAACCAAATCAAGCCATCTATCCATCAATTTTTTTTAAAATCTTCAACTTCTGAGGGGGGCACACCGCCCTCCCCCGCCCCCTCAGACACCCCCTGCGTTCTACTGTTTTCTTTTTAATTTGGCAAAAAATATGCACCAAATTAAGCCATTTATACATCAATTTAAAACAAAATCTTCAACCTCTGAGGGGCGCACATCCCCCTCAGACACCCCCTGCCTTCCTGTTCCTTGTTAATTGAACTTAAGACTGTTTTCTTTTTAATTTGGCGAAAAAGTATGGCCCAAATCAAGGCATCTATCCATCAATTTAAAAAAAATCTTCAACTTCTGAGGGGGCACATCCCCTCAGACACACCCCCTCTCTGCGTGGCGCGCCCATTCGCCCCCTAACAAAATAACCTGGCGCCGCCCTGTCTTAACGTGTGTCCCTCCCCCCCCCCCCCCACGGTCTAATTTGGATTGACGCCCATGGTCATTACCATTGGGTATTGACCGGTCATTACCAAAATTACACGTTAGGCAAAATAAATGCCTGGTCACGTGTACGCTTTCAACCAATAATTTGATTAGGATCTACGTCATCATTTTATAAACATAATTAATCTCCAGAAGGGCGTTATTTTATATATTGCTCTCTGCAGAAGAAATATATTTCATGACATAATTATTTACCATTATCTTGTGACCTGCATAGAGGGCTTACTTATCAACAAAGGCCGGTGATACTGAATCCGCAATCACTTATGCAGTTGGCCCTGTGGGGTGAGGCCTTAAGTATGTTTCTTTCTTTCTTAAGTCATAGTAATATATTGCTGTAGCTATCATTATTTATAATCTTTTTCACCAACAATGTACTTATATGTACATGTGTATATGCCTGTCCTTTTGTATATGTACTTTGTAGGGTAAGGTAGAAAGGATTAAATATCACACCCTTCGTACGTTGTTGCACCCAGATAAATAAAAACATACACAATGTAAAGAGGCTTAGAATGCACATTACTCGCGAAAACCCACAAAAAAGTACAAAGATATACGTTTTACACCTGCACGCAGCAAACAAACGGAACAATCCCTTAGTTCCTAGCAAAGCTTCGGCAACTAGTAAGGGCTAGTCAGTGATGGATGTAATTTAAAGGAACTAGTGAACGTGCTGAGGGATCGGTTGGTCGTCAGATGTGCAGATGTCAACATCCAGCGAAAACTATTGGGAACGCCCGAGTTGACTTTTGACAATGCAATGAACATTGCAGCAGCGATGGAAGTCGCAAAGTGAGATGTATAGAACAGATCAAGAAAATTGGGAAACCGCATGCTGATCCTACTTATATTCATAAGCTTCAGAAGAAGGCGCCATAATCACCAACAAGGACTGGGGGAAAGGGTATCCAAGCCCAACGACAACTGTTCTATTGCAAAGAAGTGTTGGAGATGCGGTGGTAACCATGCGCCGGAGACATGTAAATTCCGCGATGAACAGTGCTACAAGTGCTCTAGTGTGATAAAGTGAAAGCGTATCAGCACAAATTCTATCAGAAGAAGAGACAGTCTTCAAAGAAAGTATATCACTTTAATAGATGATGGAGAATCAGATTTATCAGAAGGAAAGATATGAACCACTTGGAGGATGAATCGATTAACAAGTAATCGAATTCTGCCGGATCCGTATTAAAGAAAAATTAAAAATGTCAATTCTGTATATATATATATATATATGTTGAGAAATATAAAACTCACTTTATTTTTGTCCTATACATTGTGAAATTATGAACTATTAATTACGTTGTATTTACGTTTGTTTATCAAATGATAACAAAGCTTGGTTATAATTATGTGCAGTTTTGTATAAACAATGTTATGTACAAAAAAGAGTTGGAGTGTTGAAAAATAAAATCAATGAATAAAAACAAATATAGCCACCATGATAGTGAGCGGCAGAAAAATGCAGCTCGAAGTGGATACTGTATCAAAGTAAAGTGTTTAGGAATATCAGTGAAAATGCAAAATTGATTCCAGTAACATCAAGTTTAAATCATATTAGATAAGGAAGAGAAGGTATATTAGATGTCTACGGAGAAGCCCCCCCCCCCCCCCCCACTCCGGGGTCGGAATGACCGCATGCGTGTTACCAAAATGTCCAATGAAGGGGTACTTTTCGTGAGACAAAGTCCGGCCAGAGAATTGTAAGAAAAGGGGTGTATTTGACTTTTCACCCAGAGATTTCTTTAAAAAGGGGTGTTTTTTCTTTCTTTTCTCTCTCATCTCTTTGGACTCCTTAGAAATTATTCCGAATTAAGTGGGGTAAATTGAGCATTTTTCCGAATTTAGGGGGGTACATTGAGCATTTTTCCGAATTTAGGGGGTCTCCAAGGCAGGAAAAGCCCGCGAAAAGCCCGAGAAAAGGGGGGGGGGTTCAGAAATGTTGGCAGTACTCAGATAGGGGGTGCTTTCAAAAAGAGGGAACGAGCATAAAAAATTATGCGTAGCCTAAATAACACTGAGTGGGGGGGGGGGGGGGCGAACGGAGAAGCCGTGGTCGACTTTCAGCTTGAACCGCAAAGGAAGCCAGAAAAACCTTTATCAAGGTGTAGTTAAAAAGGGTGCATGTCTAATCGGAAGAGACTGGCATGGTGACGGAAGTACCAACAGTATTTTGTTGATGTTATTGCTAGCCAGCATGCTCTTGTAGGAAACCCAAGCCAACCGAATGTTCACAAAGTACAAATTGTGATGGTTGAAGTACTTGGAAGACATCGAGATGTTTTCAACGCCGAGAAGTAAGGGAAGCTGCAAAATTTCCAAGCCAAAGTCTATCCCCGGGATGTAGAGGGATAGAGCTGCCGGATGCTCAGGGGTTTTAGCCATTTAATTACGGTTAGATGAGCATATTTTGTGATACCTTATTTGTGACACTGGCAGAATACTTATTTGTGTGGGGTCCAGGGGGCAGAGCGATCGGAAGTTCAGGGGTTTTTAGGCATTTAATTACGGTCAGATGAGCATATTTTGATACCTTATACCTGCGCGGGAGGGGGAAAACTAAATTCAGACAAGGATTAAGAGTCGAGAACAGTACAACGAATCGTCTTCTTTCTCTAATAATTAAATGAAACGTCATAGCTTCTGCACTACTTGCGGGAAAAAGGGGGAAACTGAAAAATAACTTCCCGGCTCCGGGTTTATAGGGTTAACTTTGTAGACATTGAGACAATGGCATTAATATATTTGTCGGTAATTGGTGGCTAGTTTTGTCGGTAATTGGTGGGCTCTACACCCCTCCCCCCCCCCCCCACCCACTGAAAAAGGTCTAGTGACGCCGCCCCTGATAACAACACAGTTTATACACTCAAGATAACTTTTGCAAGTACTACTAGGTGAAGTACCGACCACCGTCTTTGTGCAGTGTGCAGCAACAAAGCATATACAACATCTCGCGACGTGACAGATAAGCTTGCTCTAACTTCTTACCAATGAGAAGGCCTCGTTTTTTTTCCCAGGAAGTGCCGGTGGACATTAATGCGCCAAATGTGGTTCTCAAATTGCAAAAGGTCCCTACTCTCGGAGGGGGTTAGGAGAAAGCAATTTTACGTCATATTATACTCCATTAAGTGCCTGAAAATGCGCCTAATGTGGTTCTAAAGTTGCAAATGCTTCCTACTCTGGGAGGGGGTTCTGACCCATCCCCGCTTGGTCGCTCCGCTTCATCGTTTTTCATATATTTCACCTCATGCGATTTTGCCCCCCCCCCCCGGTAAGAAATTCCTGGATCCGCCACTGTAGACGTATTAACTAAAATCTCCTTATATCGAGAAAAAAGGGGGTGTCAGGTTCCGGGGAAATGAAAAGTGGCCCTTATCAGAACAGATAAGGGAATGGTTTACTATTTACTTAAACTTGAAAAAAAATGTCAGACACCAAGAGGGCACATTATGTGATACTTACAAATTCTGACAGGGCTCTGTCTGTGGTGGCAGGGCCCTGTCTGGGCAGGGCTAAGAGTTCAGTATAGTCAAATGGACATAAGGCCAACAAGATCGAGCTGTTATATTGGGGGGGGGGGGGTTCGCGGTAACTAGCTTTTTCCTAACTTTCTATTTCTGGTGTCTAGGGACGTTGGTCAATGCGATATGTTGATGGATCTAGCTAAAAATGTCTGAATGAACGTCACGTAAAATGCATGTACTATCAGAATATATAAATACAGGCCTAACCCCTCATCGGGATTCCTTCCGTAAGCATCAAATTCTCACCAACTAACGAAGAGACTGATGGAAACTATGGACTGGAGTGTGCTGCTCTATGGATCAGAGGCATGGGCTCCAAAAACAGGTGACATACAAAAAAGGTTGGAGAGTTTTGAAATGTGGATGTGGAGGAAGATGGATAAGATAAGTTTGGTGGATAGAGCCCGGGGGGGGGGGGGGGGACTCACGGGGTGTGCCGCTCTACTGGGTAACTTTTCACGAAAAATCCCTAAACACGGATCCCATTTTTAACAAAAATACCCCTAAATATGGGTCCGCTTTTTCAAAATTTTGTTTTTGTCATGCAAACACCCGAATTTTTTGAAAAATGGGCTTTACTTCGAAAAGAATCCGCCAAAATGACCCTTCAAAATGGGTAGGGATTTCGAGGCTTCATCGGCTTCAGCGGCATACCCCCGCCAAAACCAAATCTGAATTCCCCCTACCCCCCCGGGGGGGTGGGGTAGAGTGACACATTATGATATTCTAATAGATGGTATCAAAGCAAATGATCGAAAATACCAAAAGATGAAGGAAAGACCTCAAGATCAGAGAAGAAAGGTGTGTTTAAAGGTAATACAAAGTTTTGGTATAGGGTTATGAATTTGGTTCAAATGAACATATTGGAAGCATATGCGATCCTACAATATTCAGTGATCATCGTCACGGTTGAAATCGAGTCTAAATTAAATGAAATTGTTAGTAATAAACTCTTCATGTTGTATAGCTCCCTCTCAAGGTCAATATATTAATTAAGCTATAAAACAATGTTTCTTGACTAAATCGACCGATTGGCTATTCCCGTTAGGTAATTATATATCAGACCTACATAATTCTGAGATTTTCAGGGTCGCAGCTACCATTGTACGACCGTAGGCGCTATCTGAAATTTATCAAAATTTACCGGGAGCACCGGTAAATTTTTATATTAAATTTTTCTCGAAAGTAGAAGTGTTTTAGGGATTAAAATTTTCAGTGCTTGTAATACATCCACAGGGGCAATCAAATATATCAAAATTGTAAAGAATCACTGTCCACCCAATTTTCAAAAATTTCCCAAAACTTTGTATTACCTTTAAGTGCTTAAAATTTGCTAAGCAGCAGTCAAGCACAATTAGGAGAGAGAGAGAGAGAGAGAGAGAAAGAGAGACCTTTATTGCCTTTATTACAGGAAATCGCGGTTCATTTACCTTGCAAATGACAATTTATTTTCCATCTCTGGTTTTACAAGGGAAATATTTTTACCACAATCAAGGTCTACTTGTCCACAAAACATTCCTTAAATTGATGTTAAATAATAATAATAAAATATTGTAAAAGTTTGATAGGAGCTTTCACTTGTTAATGTTAGTGAATGCTATTAGGTCTATGCAAGACCTGAGCTCCATTTCACAAAGCCTTTTTTCAATGACAAATGCCAAAAATCAGTGACAAATCTGCAGATAATAGATGGTATTAAAGCATATGATCGATAAATACCAAAATATGAAGGAAAGACCTCAATATCAGAGAAGATAGGTGTGTTTAAGTGCTTAAAAACTACTAAACAGCAGTCGAGCACAATTAGGAGAGAGAGAGAGAGAGAGAAAAAAAGAGAGACCTTTATTGCCTTTATTACAGGAAACCGCGGTTCATTTACCTTGCAAATGGCAATTTATTTTGCCTCTCTGGTTTTACAAGGGAAATATTTTTACCATAATCAAAGTCTACTTTTAATAGAGTTTAGCCGCATTGAGAACACTTAGGCCTATACCAAGTGCAATAAAATATTATTTGTCCACAAAACATTCCTTAAATTGATGTGAAATAATAATAATAAAATATTGTAAAAGTTTGATAGGAGCTTTCACTTGTTAAAGTTAGTGAATGCTAATAGGTCTATGCAAGACCTGGACTCCATTTCACAAAGCCTTTTTTCAATGACAAATACCAAAAATCAGTGACAAATCTGCAGATAATCAATCAGACGCAAGGATTTCAGTATATAGCTTAATATAATAAAAACTGTAATTTGTCACTGATGACAATGTTTTTTTAAATAGATCGCTATTAGTTGCTTTCAACTGAAATTAGGGGCACATGTTATCGAAAAAGGAAAACAGGGCACTTCATCAGTTTTACGTTTGCCATTATTATTTCATATTGACGTTTTCCGTTCGTCCAACTGTCTTTTATCCCTTTTCTCATTCATATCTGGTCATATTCACTCTCTCTATCTCGTCCACGTATTTTCTTTCTCTCTTTCTTTTTTCTCACTCCCATCTGGTCATACTCACTCTCTCTCTCTCTCTCGTCCACGTCTTTTTCTTTCTCTCTCTTCCTTTTCTCACTCTCTATCTCGTCCACGTCTCTTTTCTTTCTCTCTCTTTTCTTTCTCTCTCTTTCCCTTTTCTCTCTTTTCTTTCTCTCTTTCCCTTTTCTCTCTTTTCTTTCTCTCTTTCTTTTTTCTCACTCCTATCTGGTCATACTCACTCTCTCTCTCGTCCACGTCTTTTTGTTTTCATTATCTCTCTCTCTCCCTCTCCCCTTTTCACTCCTATCTGGTCATACTCACTCTACAGCACTCAATTCTCTAAATTACACATCTCTCTTTTCTTAAAAGTACCTCAATAATCTCACTTATTTCCTCAGTATATATCATCCTAATAAATCATAAGAAAAAATAAGTAACGCATACTGAATGTACATTGTAGCATTACTTAAATTTAATCACGAGTGAATCTCGAACACATTAGTCATGTGGAGTTGGCGCATTACAAATACATTCCAATTTCACAATTTGATAGAAGTTAGAAAAAGACTGAAAAATTTACAATACAGGGCAGCAACAAATGAAGTAAAATTCTACCAGGCATTACTGTCATCCTTACTAAAGTTTATTTAAGTAGTCCTATTAATGCCAATTAGTCTCATATTTCAGAAAAATAAAGTTTAAATTAATTTAATATACAACTATTTTACAAGAAAAATATAAGGCATCGGGTCGACAATATACAAAGCATTATTTAAATTTGATCACGAGTGAGTCTCGAACACATTAGTCATGTGGAGTTGGCGCATTACAAATACATTCCAAATTTCACAATTTGATAGAAGTTAGAAAAAGACTGATCAATTTACAATACAGGGCAGCAACAAATGAAGTAAAATTCTACCAGGCATTACTGTCAGCCTTACTAAAGTTTATTTAAGTAGTCCTATTAATGCCAATTAGTCTCATATTTCAGAAAAAATAAAGTTTAAATTAACTTAATATACAACTACCTTACAAGAAAAGTATAAGGCATTGGGTCGAAAATATACAAAGTCATGTCTGCTTGGAGCATTTTGGCAGATGCGCTGACTGATTGACTTCATCAGCTGTATGCTCAATCTGTAGAAGAGAAACAGACACGGAGAGAAAAACAAAATGCTTGAAAATATTTGTACAAAAAAATATGATATCATTAGATTTGTTCCGGTTGTTGAAAAAATTATATACAAAAGTCACGAAAGGCAATATACATATTGATATTGTCATAACTTGCAAAGATTTTGTAATTGGCCTTTTTCATATATCCCAATGCAGTAATGTCAATCTTGTTTTTTGCATATTACTTTATTTACATTTCAATGAGCATTAGAGCAACATTCAAATTCATTCAGTGATACAATTATTTTATTTTATGAAAATAACTGTTTCTTAAAGGTACTATGTCCCATTTGCAAGCCAAAAAAATGAAAAGGTTAAATTTCAATGGCATTTGAAAGATAATACTAATTTAGAACTTCCCTAAAAAGGTGGGGTTTGAAAATGTCTTCAAGTGGGAAAATAACGAATTTTAGTTATCAAATCGACTTAGGAGCTATAGAGCCAATAAGTAATAGTCTTGATTGTACAGACCATTGTACCGAATGGTCATACGTTTTATGCTGCGCAAAGATTCAATCAGTTTAATTTCGGCCATCACAAGAAGTGGGTTATTGATGTAGACAAATGCTCATGTACTCTTTACAGCTCATTTTATGTATGTTATTACCAAAGAAGAAAAAAGCCAGTCAGTCACTCAATAGTGTCTGACAGTGAAGTCTAGCAAGTAAACAAGTTTTCTTGCATAATTTGAATATTAGAACACTGCTAACGTTTAAATAGGACATACATGACATATTCATAATTCCTGCAAAGTTCTACAGAATTTGAGGTTGGCTGCAAAAGGGACATAGTACCTTTAACTGAGCTAAATTGAATATGAGAGCCTCTCAGGACATTGTACATATTCTTTTAGTTTACATATAACACTTATCTTAAATGACAAGGCAATTTTTGTTAGTACAACATAGAACGCAAGTCTACAAAGTCTAGTAAAACTTCCTGGTACAACCAACAATATTTTCAGGGTATGGATTGTTAAAAAAAATGATTCAAGTGAATGTGACACAATATTCATAGGTATCAAATAACAACTGATGTGTTATGAGCAATTCTGCAATTATTGAAAGTACTACCACCAGTTGCTGTCCTAATGAAATTCATGCAGGACAGGACTCTTTTTGACACTCGACACAATTCCATAATAGACTTAGCCAAGTTAAAATTGAACGAGCTATTGAACATAGCCCTCATAAATCTGACTAAAAAAAAAAAAAATAACACATTAAAACTTTGTCTCTAGCTACATACATGTATATGTCAGATACAAGCAGCTAAAAAGAGGTCCTATTGATGCGGTGCAGATCTACAGTCTTCATTTCAGACCCTGTAATATATATTATGACTGGCAAAGGTTTGTGTCTGGAAACAATTTTCACTATATAGCCATGAACACTAATAAAATCTCACCTGTCATCCCTATAGCAAAGGGCCCTCCTCGTCTAGCATGCACAGTTCCCCTCAGTGCATGAGCAGCCGCCTCCACACTTGCAGCCATCAGCACACGTCTTGCATGCAACATCTATGAAAAAACAAGATAAAATAAGTAATTTACATCAAATTAGAATGTCTCTATTGCTGGTATAACTGCATTTCTCTTACATACAGACTACACAGCAGAATATATAACGAGCCCCTCATATACATTCAACCCAACAACCCCCACCCCCTCCCCCAAAAAAAGAATATATATATATATATATATATATACTGTAGATCTATAGTGATTTTAATTTAATTAGTGACAACAAAAATATAACACCTAGGAGATGTAAATTCATATCTCCCTGGCAAATCATATAGACCTATATCTAGCCTGTCAACATTTTGTTAGATTTGTGCCCCCCCCCCCCCACAACAAAACTATAGATACACCTGAATGATATATATATTGTGCAAAAATAATCATTGCTAGTTTGCCTGCACCCATTTAAGGGTGATAGTATAAAGAAATTAAAAAATGCATGAGCATTTGGAACATTTTTTTCCCTATGAATATAAATGTTTGTGTAAAGAGTAGCCTAAATGCCTACTAGGAGTAGGAGGCATTTTCAATGAAAATGATGAAAGACTCACTTGTGCATTTTCCACAGCAGATTCCATCCTTGCAGCATTCACCAGTTTTACAGCAATCTTGTCCCTTGCAGGCACACTCCTTGCCCTCTGTGTTCAGAATTAAAAAAATATATATATATAATGATATAAAAACATAATAAAAGTAATAACAATCTTGGATTTGAAACCACAAATCCATCAGTGCTTGTTGGTAAAAACTCAGTTATTGACATAACCGTTGATGTAACAAGGATGAAAAAAGCCTGAGGGCAAGAAAACATGACATAACTCATTTGTCACATACATTTGGAACATAGTTGAATGCAAATTTCCATGTGCACATCTACTACACAGTCGACACTCATTTTGGGATCTGTAACTCAGACTAGTATAAACTGTAGATTGTTAAAGTCTCATTAGCATAATATATATTCATGGAGAGTCAGGCGCGTACGCAGGGGGTTGGGGGTGGGGGTTAACCCCCCCCCCCCTTGGTATTTGTTATGTGTGTATTTTGAATGAACCCCCCCCCCCCTTTGTTTTTTGTTTGTTTGTTTTTTTAATTAAAAAAAATATATACCAATGGCTGACCTAAAAAAGTTGACCTTAACCCCCCCCCCCCCCCAAACGGAGCAAAATGTCAAATTTCCAAATTTCGAGACAAAAAAATATTTAGCGGCTGGCTGAGTCGTTGCGAAATTTTGGACCTGATTTTAACCCCCCCCCCCCCCACCCCCCTTGAAAAAATCCTGCGTACGCCACTGTGGAGAGTAACTAAGAATGTATATACCCCCATCCCTTTCCACCTAAATAATTGCCTCGATGAATATAGATATTACGTGATTCTGTGTAATAATTATATGATTAAAAGAACGGATCCTATTTCTAAAAACGAATGAAACGCCGATAACACCAAACAACAACAACAACAACAACACCGCACTGTCTACGTTGCAGCATGGTCCATGGTTGCAGACAGGTAGTCTGTAAGCACAAACCCTGGTCAGTCGTAAAAGTGAGTTTGCACTATAAGACAACCATAGGCCATGTACTGTAGCTGCTCTTGACACAACCAGTAGGTAGCTGGGCTAGACTTCTCTCAAGGCACAATGATTTTTTGATAAAGTGTAAAATTAGGGTCTGTGCCTGCAGACTAGCAGACAGGCTGCATTGTGTGTCGTGATCGCGTAAAATCAAGCGGTTTGATTCTAGAAACGCTACACCGTACACGGTATACGGTAACTGGGTATTTTAACATGTTAATGAGAACATTGAACATTGATTTCGAATCGGGCAAAGCTAGTTTTCCATGCAGAAACACGGAGTTGCAAACCATCCAGAGACTCCTAATAAATTGCGTTATTGACTAATTGATTATGTCTTTACAAATCTTTATTCTCAGTTTTCTTATGTATAACTGATTTTCTTATAAAACTGAAGATATGGCGTATATATTCAATACTGAATGAACGCCATTAAACTACTCTCTAAAAAAAAATCGAGTGATCACGGACGTCACTCCTCTGGAGAGTGAAAATGTCCCGGTGGGGTCACTCCCATGCAAAGAGTGACACGTATGACCGTTACCACCAAGGCATATAACCCCCTTTAGCGGTCAATTTCAAGGACATTTTGTGAAATTTAACCGTCAAAACAAGGACAAAATCGTAATTTGGAATACCCCTATTTATAAGATTGTAAGGACACTTTCGCAAATTTACTCTATTTTACCATATTTCAAGGACAAGACTCGGCTCCGAGAATTTTTCTTCCCGGTTTTCTCTTTTCCCTTCCCGGTTTTCTCTTTTCCCTTTTCCTGACCCCTATTTATCAATTTCGGGGACAGTCCTGTGCACCCCTGTTTTCTTTATTTCGAGGAATATTTTGTCCGCGGATATTGCTTGAAATTGACCCCTTTTTCCGCGATTTTGGTAACGGTCATGCGGTCCGGAAGTCACATTGAGTGACCCCACCGGGGAATTGTAGTGAAAATAGAGTAAACATCCACTCTTTTCTTCTTAGAGAGCACTCTAAAATCAATCGATTTTCACTCCTAAACAAGTGATTACGGACGTCACTCCCAAGAAAGTGAAAATAGAGTGAAAATTCACTCTCTTTTTTTAAGAGGGTAGTATTACCAACAACAACAACAACAACAACATTGATTTCGACTTTTTTTTCTTACCCTTGCAGCAGTCACACTTGACGTCAGGCATGGTGATGAAATTGAACTCGAGTTGTACGTTTCAGAAGGTAGTGTAAATCACACTCAATCGCTTCAGCTTGATTTTTTTTTTAATCTTTTGTCTAGCTTGTGACAAAACCTGGTGAAATTCGGGTTTTTATGTGTTTTCACTCCAAGATCCGTGTGCAAACAAATAGGTAAACACATCACGTATTATGCACTAGATTGTTAGCGGTGTGGAGAGCTCAATCTATATGGGCGTTTCTAGTTTTGCATACGCTCCTATCAGGAATGGTGATGACAGGCTGTGTATATATGGAAGGGAAGCAAAAGCGGTATTTAAAAAGAAGCGCCGGGGATGCTTTCCCCTCCCCCCCCCCCCCCCACCCCCCAACGTTTGCCTAAAAGAAAAAAGTGTTGGTGAAACAGTACGAAATTGAATGATAAAGGTAACACTGTCAACTTTGTGTCAAAATCTTTTAAAGCCACACTGTCCTACTGGTATACTTGCTCCTTCTTTATAGAAAACATTGCCTAATCGGTGACCATTGGTCCCCCGTGATCCTCTTTTTCTTATGTTAAATAAGAGCTGAGTTGATGAGATAACAACGTGTCCAGTGTGGTCTAATCCCTCCTATAAACTAGTACAGATAAGCTTTAAAACGTAAAGATTCCATAAAGTATTTCAAAATCATGTAGCACAGTGACAAAAATATATAGGCATGTAATTGATATGGTACTGACATGTACACGATCTCAAGGCTTACGCTCCTAATCATATGATAAATTAAAACATAACCAACAACCACTACAAGAACAAATCAACCCCGGGCAACAACAAAACCATACCGATAACTATGTACGATATGACCCCCCCCCCCCCCCCCCGGCCCATGTACAGACACAACACACCATTCAAAGTTCACGTGTCACTATATACCGTCCTCCTCCAATACCAGTGAAGAAGGTTCGATATCACTGATCATATCTCTTAATAATAGAATCAAAACGCCTCGAGTGGAGACGATAGGATATAGAGTTTGCACTATGGGGTCGGCCTGTATGGTTATAACTCATTGATTCACACGAAATACATAAAATGGAGCATAAATGAATAATGTTTAAAAGTTTTCACAAATTTCGCCTTCCCGGGGTACAACAATGATTGTGATCTTTTTTCTGTCATACTTTGTGATAAAGATTAAAACACCTTAAGAAGAGACTAGAGGGGGTTAGGTTTGCACTCGAGTAGCGCTTGCATGCTCGCCCTCATTATTTCACACGAATAATCAAACAACTATTGAATATTCAAGATTATTTAGATATGTGACACGTTCAGTACGTGCGGGCAGCTTTTCCGAGTTTGGCTGGGTTGAATCATGTGACCGGCTTTGTGTGGCTTCTAGATGGATAAATAATGTTGAACTGCCCTTGTTTTCTAAAATTCTTTTTAGCCGAAGCTCGAACAAAAAATAAACTTTTCTTAATGCCTGTATGTTATGAATCACCATTTCCAAGTGGCTTTGGGCTTCGGACTGTATGAAGAACACTTAAATATTTCAATGCAACTTCTATTTCAGGCTGGAATAATACGTTATTCGGAAAAAGGGTAGTTGTGGTTAATTTGTCGAAATGTAATGAAAGTTGATTATTCTAAGATGAAATTAATTCAGAGAGTCGCAAGCCAAGAGATCAAGTGCCTCGATCCCCTCTATTAGTATTTTGAACCTGGAGTGGGTCTGGAGTAGGCCTATACCCCTCCCGGTCATGCAAACCCTGTGTAGATATACAGTAGCCTTCCGTGAGGAGTTACATCGAATATAATGAGTACTATTCATGGAATATCAGTATCATGCACTGAAAGTGTCTTTGTACGTTTTGGATATCATCTGGCCTCAGGGTATATTGAATTGCTGAAATTGTTAATTAATCAGAGGTGGCACTCTCGAGGGGCATCAGTGGTGCGCAGCCCCCAAATTTGTTCAGGTACCCTCAATGTGCCCCTATTTACAGAGGAAATGTGCCCCATTTTATTTTATTTTGACGAGTGACCCTCTTTCTTCGCAAGTAGTGCCCCTTCCCCTGCTAATAAGTGACCTTTTATTTTGACATGTGCCCCTTTTCCTTTTTATTAAGCGCCCTAGTTTTTAATTTGATAAGTACCCCCCCCCCCCCTATCTTAAAAAATAAAAGCCCCTTATCTTTCTCATAAATGCCCCATTTCACCTCTGATAAAATAATACCCCTATCAAAATCTGATAAGCACTCATTTTCCTTTGACCGTCTGAGTGCTCCTTTTCCATTGCAACACGTTTCCTTGTTCCATTATCGTAAATGCCCCTTATCATCTCTGGTTAGTGCCTCGTAATTACTACCTCTGAAAAGCGCCCCTTCACCTCTGATAATTGCCCCAATTCACATATGAGAGGTGTGACACGTTTTACTTTGACACGTGCCCATTTTCCTTTGTAAAAAAATACTAACAGCTGCATAAACTCACATAGAATACATCCAATTACAAATTTCCCCCAAAATGTGCATTGTTTTTCCCAAATCGACCGTCCAGGAAGCCCTTCAAAAAAGAAGCCCCTCCCCGACTCGCATTTACTGTTGATATAATTATGTTAGTTTTTTGTTAACGTTTTGTTATAGTCTGTCATTATTTGATTGTGCTTAAAACTGATCAGGATTTGTTTTAACCATAACCCAAACTACATACAGTACATGCGACCTTAAAGATATATAAATGTTTATTTAATATTTAGATCATCAGACCTAACTCCAATATTTATGTCATCCCTGATAATGTTGAGATTAATGAAAATTAATCCTCTAGAAATGTTCTTTTTATTTTCTGTCATTTGTGAATACAGGAGCGTCGAAATTTGCACTCGAGCCGCAGCTTTTTTTGTGGTGCCCCGAGTGCAC
This sequence comes from Strongylocentrotus purpuratus, assembly GCF_000002235.5. Classification (NCBI taxonomy): domain Eukaryota; kingdom Metazoa; phylum Echinodermata; class Echinoidea; order Camarodonta; family Strongylocentrotidae; genus Strongylocentrotus; species Strongylocentrotus purpuratus. The sequence goes on along the minus strand of NW_022145613.1, from coordinate 7,726,009 downwards.
ACAATAACATAATGAATATTCATATACCCATGGACTTTGTAATACCGCACCATGCCCAGTGACTATCCTTGTATATAGAGCAGACCTGTGCGTGCGGTCTCACGTTCCGAGTGCATAAAACTAAATAAGGATTAACGGAAATTATAAAGGTTACGTCTGCAATACACATCCAAATATTTTGTATCGACTATTTTTACTTGTATTTTTTAATTGAATACATATTGGATGTGATTCTTTCAAATATTGATGAAGGGGCTTATCTGCTAGACTAGTATCCGCTCTGCACACAAACTGTGGATGATCGTATTAGATTGATGCACTCGGTGGTCTACAGATTTAGCCTTTAAATAAGGTACACTCACCGATTACTTCGGAAGTCTAAAATTCTGAATCATCATGCGAATAGTTAACTTTTATTTTATATGTCAGTCTTAGCTATTACATTTTCATATTCCTGGTTTGTGAATCGTAAGTGATGTTATCGTTTCTGTTGAATTGAGCTACATTGACATCTTTTGCCAAAGCAAATCTTTTGTAGCAAAATTATTATTGCATACTCTACCGTGCTCATATTGCTTCAGTAGGCATAGCTTTAGAGCCTACATGTTCTTAAGAAAAGACACGTTATGAATTTTCTTCTCTTTATTTTCCTTTTTCTTTTTCTCATTATAAGGCATATTATCATTAAATTTATTTTCATCATTGTATTACAAAAGAGTATATGGCATGGGCTTTTTCTCTGTGCTACTATGTACTATTAGTACTTCAATTCAATTCAATTCAATTCATTTTATTCATTTCTATTTTCAATAAAAACAATACAAATGTATATACAATGATAAGCATTCGCAATATATAAGAAAATGAAAATAGGGAACTAGAAAATAAGACCATATGGCCTTGTAGAGGCATAGTTCCCCGAACAGTAGTTAAGAGGATAACATATACAAACAAAACTAAAAAAGAAACATACATGACAAAACATGACTGGGACATCGTTCATGGCAGGTAATACAAATGGAAATAATCATTACAATGTGTTAATAAACAGGAGCGTTAATAAAGTGATATTGAAATATCATTATTGTTTTTGTTATTATTGTTAATATCATTACCATATTATTATCATTATCATTATTATTATTACTAGTAGTTATTAGTAGGAGTAGTTCTGATCATGGGCATACTGTATGTGTATGCGATAAAGACTATACTATGCAGTTTATGCAATTTTGCACACGGTTCCAAAAGGACTTGTCCATAGTCTGCAGTTGCAGACCCGAATATTGTTTTTAATCCAATGAACCCGTTTTGGCCTCCTTCAACAAAATAATACCAAGCGCTTTGCGTGTTGGCTCACATTTTATGCAAAATATTTGTAGTTTATTTATTTATTTATTTATTTATTTTTATTCATTTTTTTATTTATTTTTTGTTTGGGGGGGGGGGGTGACTTATTTTCGTTTTGCTTTGTTTGCTTGCTTGTGATACTTTTTCTGGTTCATATTCAGTGCATCAAATTGAACGTCATCAAAAAGCTATATTCCCAATCGACTACATTTCCGTACCCAATTCCTCCGTCCATATATTTGAATGGATAACAATGTTGCTCTAACTAAAATTATTGTAGGGGAAAGGGGGTTTTACGTTGACAATAAAAGTAAATCTTTAGCAGTTTAACCAAAAAAATAAATTAACTCAATTTTAAAAACAGACTGTGAGTTATCGTAGTAAAGATGAGTTACCACTGGGTACTCGGCCGTTTGTTTGTTTTTAAGCACATTATAAATACCCATGGACGTACGGGCACATTTTTGCGAGGAGCTGGCTGACATCTTTTCAGTTTCTTCATTTTTCAGAAAAATGCAATATTCGAGTACCCCTTGTCCCGATTGTGTCTTGAGACTACGCGGTGCCCCCGATGCCCGAATTTCAAGCGATGGTTGCTTGAATTCCAGCACTTTAATATCTCGGGGGTGGGGGGGGGGGGGGGGAGCTGATGCAGTCGATCCCCTAGCCACCCCGGGGATCTCGGGGGCCTCGAGCTCCCTCACTTAAAAAAAGTATATTAAAAAGAAATAGAAAGAAAGAAAGAATAGTGACCTGTCAGCGTCACAAAATAATGCTCATCTGACCATGATTAAATGCCAAAAACCCCGAGCTTCGGGGAGTGCTACCCCCGGACTTCAACCTAGGGCCCTAAGGCGGGCCCCTGAGTGCTAATTTGACGGTAATCTAATGCCTAAAACCCCTGAGCTTCTGGGGGCTCAGCCCCTGTACAGACATGCCAATTAGTGTCCTGCCAGTGTCACCACAATTTTGTAAATCACCGGTATCGAATTGTATTGGGGGATGCCTATGCCTGAGCCCCCCCCCCCCCTAGATCTACATCGTGTTGGCGATTAAATTTCTACTGATCTCCTCTACTTTTCCTCTTTCTCTCCTCTTTCCCTTCCCCTTCCCTTCTCTCTCTTTTAGGTTAGCTGGGGGGGGGGAGAGAAAGGTTTTTCGCCCCCCCCGATCCACACGTTATTGGCGGGAAAATTGCAACTGATATCTTTTTCTTCTTCCTCTTTTTTCCCTTCCCTTTATCTCGTCTTTTCCGTTTTCTTTCCCTTTCCTTCCTTCTCTCTTATTTTATTGATGGGGGGGGGGGGAATGCCCTTTCGGCTCCCGATCTCCTTCTTCCCCCTTCTTTTCTTCTTCCTTTTCTTTCTTTCCCTTTCGCTCCTCTTTCCCTTTTCCTCCCCTTCTTTTTCTTCTCTCTCTCTCTCTCTCTCTCTCTCTCTCTCTTTTTGCGGGGGCGGGGGGGGGGGGGAAGGCCCGCTCGGCCCCCTGGATCCGCGCCTGAGCAAAGTATAAGCCCACTTCCTCAGAAAGTAGACATCATTCTGCATACACCAAGGCCAGTGAACCAACCTGGCTAAGAGGAAAGGTGATCTCCACAATCTCTTTTTAAATGTATACCATAGAGTTAGAATATGGTAGACAAGTACGTTGCTACGTGGACCATATGAGACACTTTACTCTAGCAAGAGAAGCCTAGTTACAGCCGTCAATCGATAATAAGTGAGTAATCAACAGCCTATAGTCCACAGAGGCTCAGCCAGATCAAGCACAGCATTCAAGCCAAAAAGAAACGCACCCAGCAATTGGATCTTGTACGATGGGGAACCGTTGCCTTGATGCTGAACACTCTAACGTTGATACTGAAACAGCTGCCGACCCTGTTCAAACAGAGCCACTCAGTAGCTCCAGAAGTGATGTTGCCCTGGATTGCCAGACCCTGATCATTCCCTGCCGGGAAGGGGAGTTTCGAACAGACAAACACAGACATTTCCTGATTTTATTGTGTACAGATATATGTTAAATATAAAGACACAGAGACTTGTAGATGTTTGCTTTGTTGCAGACATGTGCAGTTTATTGATTTTATCATCATTATAAATCCGAATAGGTTTATAAGGTTCATGTTTATTGTCCATTTAACAATGGAAATTCGTTGTGTTACACTCTAAGAAAAAAGGGTGCAAAAAGGGTGCAAAATAAGAGTTTGCACCTTTTACATAAAAATGAACCCTATGGAAGGAAAAGGTGTTCAAGAAAGGGTGCAATATAAGATTTTGCACCCTTCCCACAAAAATGAACCCTAACGACTAAAAAAGGGTGCAAAATAAAAGTTTGCATATTGCATGCATATTCATGATCTCTGTCCACGTGTTCACTTAAAAATACATTTATCATATGATTTGTTAAGCAAATTATGACAATGCACATCAATTTTGTGATTTGTATTTTCCTTCGGCAATCATTAACCAATAGATTATTTTTTCTGATCATGTTACAATTACATTCACGTTTTAGCAATATATATATTGATTATATGATTACTAACCAAGAAACATCATGTATGTTTAATATGTATTTGTGTACGAGCAAATGTCACAAGTATTCCTCGATGATGAGTGCAGGATTGCACCTTTTAAAGGGTGCAGGGTTGAACCCCTTAAGGTGCTGCTATTGAATCGGTTTGCACCCCTAAAGGAGCAGGATTGAACCATTAAGGGTACCTACGTCCCCTTAAAAAGGGTGCAGGATTTAACCCCTTAAGGTGCTGCTATTGTTTCATCGGTTTGAATCCCTAAAGGTGCAGGATTGAACCATAAAGGGTACCCATGTCCCTTAAAAGGTTCAATCAGGCACCCTTTTAAAGGGTGCAGGATTGCACCTTTAAAAAGGGTGCAGGATTTAACCCCTAAAGGTGCTGCTATTGTTGCATCGGTTTGAATCCCTAAAGGTGTATAGTTGCACTATTTTTTCTTAGTGTGTACATGGTATTACGAAACACATATTTATATAAGATATACACTCATACAAAAATTCAATAAAATATTTTTGAGTGAACAGAAAACAAAAACATAGCAATTTGTATTTGCACATTCGTTGTCATTCCAATTTTGTATTTACCATGTTTATATTGTTAAATTGTTATATTTCTTGAAAGTGCCGAATAAATAATACAATACAATACAATACAATTAACAATCAAAGATATAGTCATACATCGAAAATAATATACATGTTTAACACGAGAGGTGGAATGAGGAAAAGTTTTTACAATAATGTACCGGGGGTATTGCATTATTATAATTGCTTTATTGTTATTATCGTCAGTAATACCATCATCATTATATTATTATCATTAATCAGGCCTGATAATTACCCGATTTCGTTTTATTTTCCCGTTTTTTTCTCTTTTTTTAAAAATTTCATTTCCCCCTGATTTTTACCCCTATCTTCCCGTTTTCTTCTTATTTACCCGAGTTTTCTTATTTTTCCTTTTTTCTCAATTTTCTTATTTAAAGGGGGGGGGGTATATGATGTTAGATGCCATTTTGTTTTACTCCCCGAATCCTTTTTTTTTTTTCCTCAAGGGGGGGGGGGGGGTAGTTGAGGAAAAACACTTTTTTTTTCTTCTTTTAGTGCTCACTATCACCCCTGATTATTGTATTAATATTACTATTGTTATGTAAAGGTATCATTTTTTTTAAATTTCCCTATATATTACCTGCTCATTTAATATTCGTATAGAGCTAGGTACAAATGAGTTTTAGAGCCGATTTGTCCGACAGCTAGCTGATCTCAAACATAGTTTTCGTTCAAGGGATGCTGATTATTCATTAGGATGGATTTTGCTTTTTCTACTTTCCTATTTCGGCATAGATCTCTAAGGTTTAATTCTCGTCTTATTATCTTCTCCACCTGTCTGATGATTTTAATCAACATGGGGAAGTCTCCTTTACGACAACACATGTACCATACTACACAATCAAACGCGATGATACTTTCAATTGCTGATTTGTAGAACAACACCATTATGGTGCGATCGACATAGAATGTTTTCAATTTTTTAAGAAAAAGAAAATAACATGTGTACATAAAAGAAATGTACCTATAAGTGATTCTTTTAAAGGAATGATAGTAACACATCTACACATGCATCATTTGTGTTAGTAATGATGACAAATTACAAAGATTGGTAATATGCATTATCAAGTTTATACCAAAGGAACGAAAGTCTAAATTTAATTATTTGGTTCAAAATGACAAGATAGCTCATATTATCAGCTCAGTTATGACTATTGTTTTAAACGTCAGTCTTATTTGCCTATTTGCATAAGTTATTTCAGGTTTATATTTCATCCATGTGTTTTAAAATTGTATGAAAAGATGAATGATTACAATTTCATAAACATGTGTCATTCTCTAGCTTGTAAGTTAAACAATGGTTCAATTAAAACCCAGACAGTGTTGATTAGGAATTATATATACATCAAAACAAAATCCGTCAAATGTTGAAATATAGATAAAATCTATTAAAGATATGCATCTATAATTTGTAACACTAAAATTCGAAGATGCTCTCCGACTATGCATATATTGACAAGTGACAAAAAGTAATACCATACAATTTATACATCTTTTTTTTTACAACAAATTAATGTTTACCTAAAAAATAAATCCATGAGGGAATTAGTCTTTTTCCTTCTACAATTTAAAATATTTTTATTGGATGTGACTACTAAAATCTATGTTCCTACTAAAACAGAGAGACAAAATGGTTGGTTTATCATGTCATATTCAAAAGTCCATTTGTTTAGTGGATGATAAAACTGACAATAACTTAATGGCTAATCATTATTCAATGCCTGTAACTTTGATTTAAGTAATCCTTTCCGACTATTGGATACTTAATTGCTATAAATATCTTTAACTATGATATGTACACAGATAAGGCACTATCATATTACCCCCATGACCCTAGTCCCCAGTCAAAGTACATATAACAGAAGCACGCATGGAGGTTCACGATATTAATTGGTATTTACATCGCGCACACACACATACACAAAGTCTATCCTGAATAAAAAAATAGATTTTAAAGAACAAAACAAAACAAACAAACAACAAAATAAAAGAAGAGAGCAAGAGAGACAGAGAAAAAAAATGAGTTAGAAAGGAGGAAATGAGGTAATATCATTATTCTATTTATTTTTTCCACATTTCAGAATACATCATCACACATCCAAACAACATTCAGCACAAGATGGCTGCCATGGGCTGTTCGTACTCAAGGGTAAGTGTCGACCATTTGCAGATATCTGGAAAGATCACTAAAAGACAGTGTTTGCTCAAAGCCAGAACAGTGTTACTTTATATCAATCTACATAAAGGTGGTATGCCCACAATTTTTTACAAGAACTTGAGTTTCGAATACAAATCTTATAGACAATCTTGAACACACAAATGACGTTTACTGTGCTTCATATAGGTATTGAAGTATAAACATTGGCAGTGTGGAATGGTGGAGAGCACTTGGTGGAGAGGGGACCGGGTGTATGAAGCAAACACATCACAGCTGAAGGGGGAGGGTCATACAATTAGGGTTTCCTTCTTTTGGTTGGAGGAGCCTCTGGCACAGAGGGTGCTGACCGTCTTGTCGTTCCTCTGGACGTGGACTGCCCACTTGAGTTGGAAGATGTGATGGACATTGGAATCGGAGAATGATCTGTGCTTGAAGCTTCAGCCGATTCTATGATCGAGGACGAAGGGGTAGAGACAGTAGAGACACAGAAATAATAACAATATTCACCAAGTCTATAAACCAATGATAAGCCACGTTAACTGATCAATACAATGACTTAGCATGGTTAGCTATATTCCCTGCTTAGCATTGACTAGAGCAAATGTACTTACAAAATAAAATGTTCACTGAATGTTTAACTTAAATGTTCTAAATTGATGCATTGACAAAATTGGGTTTTAAATACTTTGAGACCACACCGGTCATGCTGGAAGAAAGATCTGCGAGTTTTATTCATGTAGTTTCACATATGTGTGACATCAAACCTTCCTCAAAACATCAACGATTAACAAACTTCCAAAAAACTTGTCCATTAAATGGTGAGAAATTCGGTTCCAGTTAATTACGTAAATGTGACACTAAACTTTAACAATGTGACGTGTGTCTGTTGTCACTTCCACAGTTAAGTGTATGAGCAAGTACTTGGCGCGCTCAGTGCCGGAAATTCCAAGCAAGCGCAGAAGTAATCTTCCACCTTCATCACGTTCGGTGTGATTATTTAAAAGAAAGTACTAATTTGGATCTATTGAACAAATCTAAGAACATTTTTGGTCCTTTATGACAAAATAATGATTACAATAATAATAAATGTTGATATAGCGCATTTATCCATCACACAATGTGCTCAAGGTGTTCCAAAAATTACCCCGGCTCTGCTACCGTTTTTGATGCTCCCAGTATCCAAACAAATATTTCCTACCGGTAGGCATGTAACACCTGGGTGGAGAGTGGCAAATGTAGATTAACAGATTGCCAAAGGACATCAGTGCTGCTGCGGGATGTGAACCACGGACCGCGTGATCGACAGTCCGACGACGTATCCACTAGACTACGACACCTCTACTGCAGAAAATCCAGAAGACATGCACCAACTGCGAGCTGATCTACTGATGTCAATTCTGAAATATTCGGACTTACTGATTTTCTGGTTGATGAGACCAAGCTGTTCCTCATCCTCCTGGCAATCCCGCTGCTTGGTAACCATATCCCCTGATCTTAGGGCCGCCTCCTGGTCATTGTATTCGACTTGAATCAGCTCACGACTCTCCATGGCATGCATGATCTGCTCCAGGATTTCTGTATCATATTAAGAGCAAAATTGTAAATTTGCTCATGATTCAAAATTTCCAAAGGATATTTAATGCAGTTGATACTTTATCTGAATCTGATTGAAATTCTGAATTAATTTGCAATAAAATCTTTAAGAGCTGTAGGGAAATGGTCACATAACGAGTACTAGAGTTGCGTTATAAGTCCTGTAAAATAATGGAAAAACATACATGCAGATATACAATATTTTTTGAAAGGTATTAGGCTCAAAATTAGTCTTATCCTCTGTTTCAACTGTCTAGGAAAAGGATTTTGCAAGTCAACATGCCTGGGCCCGTCTTATCAAAGAGTTGCAACTGATCCACAATGATTACAAATCCTCCAATTAAGCAATCACAACATTGACATTGCCTGGCTCTCATAATTATACAGTGTCACAAATGATTAAGAACCCAAATGTAGTTTGAAAATCAATTAGGATAAATTTTATCTCTCAAAGGCATCGGCCTAAGCACTGTTAGACAGGTGATCTTGTCAAAAAGACAATTAATTGATCAGTTGAGACTGTACACTCTAGCTCTCTATGAGGACTCACCCATCTGCTTCTCCAGTGATTTTAACTGTTTGGGAGGAGGTTCACCAAAGACGCGTCCCCGAAGGTCTAACGGACAATGGTTCTCAAGTCCTCCGAACTTTCCGTTGCCACGAATACAGTCGCCTTTGCGAGTGAGGAGCGTGGGGCAGGGGATGTAATTCACAATCTGAAGAGAGAGAAGACAGAGAACCTTATGGTATGAAACATGGTTTACACTTTGAGATCCATAACAATTTTTGATCTTCATTCAAATAAACATGTATTCAGCTACATATATTGCATGCATGTTTGATGCAGCTAGGATTTACAGAAAATGTACACTGTTGGTCAAAAAGGTGAAATAATTGTTTTTTACTCCAATTTATGGAATGATTTTGACAACGATTTATTCCTAATAGATCTAGAAAATAATATACATTCTTATATAATTCTCATGTACGTACATGTACGTTCATAAGTCATAACTGACAGTAATGCGGATTAATGCCTCACAAAAGGGCACAAAAGGTCCAAGACCGTGCCGATGTGATGCATTTGTCCTCATTACTGTCAGTTTTAATTTAAGGACGTAGGTCCCCTAGTTGATTAGCATAGTAGCACACACAATCTTTAGCAGTTACGCAAAACAAACACTCACAAATTATTATTTAATAAAATCTGAGAATGTATACTATTGTCTAGATCTGTTAGGAATAAATCATTGTCAAAATCATTCCATAAATTGGGGTAAAAATAATTATTCCACCTTTATGACCAAGTCGGACAGTGTATATGGTAATTAATTACTCTTATTCTTAAGCATTTCAAAGCAAAGTCAGTATCTTTTTTTTGCACTGGAATAAGGTGACGTAGGACAATTTTTTACAGTGATATCTTCAGAAATAACAGGCATTTACTGTTTTATTCTTGCAATGTGATGAGATTCCTTAGCCTACTGTCATACCACCCTAAACACGATCAAAAACATCAGAATGAAGAATAAAACATCCCTAAACACTTACTGACTGTCTGTATGCTTTTGCGTCTATCAGTGTATCTAAGAGTACGGTATCGTGTAGCAAGAGACTGAAGGCTGTACAAAAAAAAATAGGAAATATATAAATTGCATTGTAAAAAAAAAATGATTGAACAATTGTCATGGTATATGAAGACACTGCTGCTTTAAACCCATCTCTACGTTAAAGCTCCATAAAAAAATTGACTTCTATGACACATGCTTGGGGGACAATTACTCTGCAGGCAATTACTGACATATTTTGTCAAATTCCGAACTTAAACCAAAATTTGCTAAACCTCTCAGTCATTTGAGGTACACGTAAATGTCATTCAGTTACCCTAACCCCTGAAGTATGAAATAGGCTCTGCTACTGCTATCACTACAATAAATGCAACTGTCAATACTAATTCTACTAGTTCAAGAATAATACACTCGGCATCCATCTATCTCTAGGACTGGGTTGGTGGAGGGGGAGGCAAATGCATTAATCAAGGTATTATATTCTGTTTTGTGCACAGTTAATGCTTACATTATTGCAATGTCCCTGCTATTGAAACTATCATATCTTTTTGGAAAAAGATTTCTTTTCATAGAATAGACCATCTATTGTGATCTCTACTCACCTATCCTACAATAGGCTTCATGACCTGTGAACCTTAAAAGGTGCCTTGCATACACAGGGTTGCCTGATGGGGTTCGACGATGCTGGGTGGGTACTCCCATGTGCGGTAGAGGCCTGTCCAAAAACACAAAAAGTAAGTTAACCAAAAAAGTTTAAAAGGAATACTTTTGGGAGTAAAAGCTTGTTGACATGACATTGTGAACCACGTTTAAAAGAAAATCTGCCGCATATTTTTAAACGTTTATATAAATTTAATTGCGCGCAATAAATGTACTATGCATATTTACTTAACCATGTTATAAAATACATAAAAGTGAAGCTTATCAAACCTTTTATAGTCATAAATATATCTGCAAAGGTTTTGCCGCATCATATCTGAATGCGCGATATGAAAGGTCAGCGCGGGAACAATTAAGACATTTTCCCCAGAGAGGATTGTTCAGAATTGGATCTACAGCCTTGGCCTAAAGCACTTAAAACAGAAAACCTTTCCAACGGATTTTTTACTATTAAGAAACTTATTTGTTACACTTAAGTAAATTGATAGAAATAGATTTATTTCTTATTGCTACATTTGGAATATTATTATATTGTTGTTATTAAGCCTCGTTCAAATATGAGACGGTTAACGGTGACTTTAAACAAAATTATGTAAATGTCATACTCTTCATATTTTTTGCAGTGGTCTACCGCGTCATATCTTAACAAGCCTTAACAATTCAGATCCCATCAAAAACGAGCTCATACAGAGTTCGGGGAGGATATATCCACTACAGCATATGGGTAAAGCATGCATAATTACACCAGGTAACTTTAAAACAGGTAACTTTAAAACAGGTAACTTTAAAACAAAAAGGCTAATAAAAGTAATAGCATAGATGATACGGAATGAGGGTATGTTTTACCTGTCTATCTACTATCTTTACAAATATTAATTATAATTTGTATTATACATACGAATCAAACCCTTCTTCATTCTTGCAATATTGGAGAAACTAAGATGAGAATTGAAGGCTGGTTTGCACACTCACTTGTCCCACTCAGTCAGGCCTTTCCTGTAGATTGACTCTATGGAGAGAACCTGTTGACGCCCTCCTGTGTTTTCAAAGACCTCTTCAGCCTTGGCGTCTGTGGTGGTGAGGACGCAGTTCATATCATAGGCCATATGCCATGATAACACAAAGGCAACATTCTCTTCTTCTACCTCAACCAGGTGTGCTACCTGTGGAGTATGGGAGAGTTAATAACAAGTAAATAAACATGTGGGACTATATACTGATAATTAGAGACATGTAACATCAAACTTTATTTTGATCAAGCTTTCTTCTTGCTACCAAGACATGAATAATGGACTTTCAAGCAATTTCATCCTTCAAAAAACGCAAGTTATCACTTTTCCATTTCACTACTAAACAGTTACTGAACATTCATAATACAAGTAAATAGGCTAATATAAATGAAAAAAAAGGTAAAAGACTAACATCAGAAACTACACATTGGTAAATAAATGCTAATTTGCTTACCTTTCCAAGTATTTCACCATCCCGTGTCTCGTATGGCGGCATCCCGCATTTTCTTCTTGGTCTCTCTTCAATTTTTTTTTTAGTAGATGTCATTAATTCTTCCACTCCTTTTCTCTTCAACATGAAACAGAAGAAAACTGACATAAGTTTCTTATTCCTCTAAATCTGACATGAACTACTCATTTTATTAAGTTTTCTGTTGTATGAAGAAGATTTGCTTTACTCAAGTGGCCATCTACATATATCTATGCTTTCAATCCCCTTCCAACTTTCTTTGCATTATAATTATTACCACTTCAATTTATTTCAATTCTTCCACCTGCCCATTTTGAAATTTGCTATATTTCAAAATGTGCAAAAGACATTTTTTTTGAAAATGTCTAATACATACAATGTAGCTGAGTAGCACGCACACAAATTAAGATATTAGTAATAAGACGTGAGCAGAGCGTTCATTCTCCTAGTGCAAATATGAGTTGTGCTCTCCAGGGAAGCTGATTTCCAAGACATGTTTGTTAATAGTTTGTAGATATTTGTTTGATCTAAAAGACTCTTGAAATGTTATTCCATCACCATACCTCAAGATTAGTTTAACAAGCATTCACTAGCAGCTTCTGCGACATGGTCTTTCACTATCTTTTCAATGACAGCCATCCCTGTAGCAAGAGACTTGAGCCAACCCAAAGTCCTATGTCTGATCGGTCTTTATTGAATTTTCAAGCGCTTTCAATACAATTGTACCACATCAAATGATTGATAGACTTCCGAATTTGAATATTCCACCCAAAGTTGCCATGATTATCCATAACCTTCTTGTAGATAGACCACAATGGTTAAAGTGCAAATACTACTATTGCACTACATCAGGTGGTAGGTCACTGGGTATAGGGACACCACAAGGGTGTGTAATTTCCCCCACTTTGTTTTTAATATACACAAGTGAATGTAAAATTTCATAATCCAATTGTATTTAATCAAATATGCAGATGATACTGTCATAAGTGGATTTCTACTGAATGATACTTGGGTTAATTTTGAGCAAGTCAAACAGTTTGTTGACTGGTGCGATAGTCGTCATTCGGTCCTGAATGTAAAGAAAATCAAGACAAATTTTTTTTTTAATTCCGCCGCGTCGCGCCGTTCACCCCAACCCCAATTACATGAATCTTTGGTTATCCATGATCATTGTATTGAACAGGTTTTAGAACATAAATACTTTGGAACAGTTGTTCACAAGAAGCTAAATTGAAGGAAAAAACTCACAGATTATAGTTAGTAAAGCAAACCAAAGATTGTACTTTCTGAGGAAACTAAAGGAGTTCAGAGTTGATAACAGCATTCTAGTTCTCTTCTACCAGTCGCTCATTCAAAGTATTCTTACATTCAACTTTCTGTGTATGTATGGAATTCTCTCAAAGCAAAACACCTAAAAGCTAGAAAAACCAAGGAAAATTTCTCAACGAGTAATCCAAAAAGACCTCCCCCCCCCCCCATCAGTACGCTAGATGAGAAATGCATGACTTCTAAAAGTTCACAATAATGTGCGTGACCCCACCCACACCCTTCACTCCTGTTTCAATTACAATCTTTCTGGCATTTGTCTATCATCTTACTCTGCTATCTCCTCTTCTTTAGCGCCTGGTTTTATACCTTTGTAGTAATGTATTAAAATTTGTTCGTAAATCTAATTGATGATATTGTTGTGTGCATATTCTTGTATTTTTATGCTAGTTATTGTTATCTTATGCCAGTGGAGGTCAACAAAATTTTTGTTTAACGTGGACAATAACATTTGAATCTTGAATCTTGGAGTGCAATAATTCAGTCTTATGATACCAGTTGTGGGAAGAAAATGTTGCGAATTCTTTAATGGTAATTCCTGCCTGTGAAGTACATTGTGTTCTCACCGTTGCTATCTGTGCATCCTGGACTCCAACTAGTTTCAACTCTTTTTGTAACTCGAGCTCATTCTTTGCAGCATCCTTAACAGATTCTGTCCAAAAAACAAACAAAAATTGAATGAAACGCTAAATACGCAAGTCCCTACGAGTACATTTAAAAAACAACGACACATATCACAAATGAGGTACACAACACTTCTTAAATTTTTTTTAAATTCTTATTGTAAGAAAAGTATGTAAACAAAATAACTTCGTTTCCAAATTAAGTGCACGCATACAAACTAAGAAATTGTTTGATAATGGAAAGTTCCATTCAAGTTTTGCAAACGATTGTCCCATAATAGAATAACAGAATAACACATTTCTTAACTTGTTAATATCGGATGAATACAAATACAATGGGAGAGGGAGAGGGGTAATGGTCTGTTGGTTTTTTTTGTTTTTGTTTTTTGTTTGGGGGGGGGGAGACTCTTTCTTGTGGTGGTTATTCAGAGGTGATAGTTCTGGAGGAAGGAGTGGTTATCATTTTTATACGGAGAAAAAATGGCTATATTGCAGTAAGCAAAAGGTCTGGATGAAGCTTTTCTTTAATCCTTGTCCTTTTCATTTCCTCTCTCCATAGAATCACATCTGGGCCCTGTTTCATAAAACATGTTATCAATGACAAATGCTAAATTGCTATGACAAATTTGCTCTCAGCCAATCAGATGGCTTGATTTCAGTAGCTTATAACAGTAGCTTGTAACTTGTTATTGATATCAAGTTTTATGAAACAGGGCCCTGATCCGCCTCCCTCGAATCTCTTGAAAATATCCTAGACATGCTCCTGTGAGCCGTTACCTTCGAGCATCTGTAGATGCTGTTGTTCCTTTTTAAACAGCTCTTTGTGCGCCTTGATAGAAGCAGTGAGTGTGTCTCTCTCCTTCAACAGCTGAGACATCTCCTGCTGCTTCGCGGGATCTGGGTACAGGAATAGAAATTTAATTTCATGGATTAAACATCCAAGAATTTTTTTTATTTTTTAAATCACAAATCAGAAGAAAATCAGTAAGAAATGCCTTACTTTGTATCACGAGCACAATATTTTACATTCCTAAAATCAAAACAATACTTTTGGGGGAGGGGTGGCATTTTCATCCCAAGAGGAGTACAATTTCTAAATCATAAACCATCATAACACATAAACAGTTAACACATGTTACCACTGTAGGAGCCAACATTCAAAATTAAAGAATACCATTTTCTGGTGTGTGATTAAGTATCAAATGTTGTGTGAAAGGTTAAAACTTGTGGAAAACTCGATCACAAAGAAAACCTTTCAGTTTTCACTAAATCTGTACTAACAAAAATGCTACTATTACTACTACTACTACTACTACTACTACTACTATGATTTCTACTTTAGAAAGTAAATGTAGTAGTAGTATTACATGGTGTTATATAATAATGAATATATTAATTGAATGATAAATGTAAAGTTCTTTGCCTTAATAGATCCCTTGTAGGGTACTATTTCCTTGAGCAAGGCATTTTTATCTACATTGCTCCTCTCCACCCAGGTTTGAATTGGGTACCTGGTAGGATGCGAATGTCATTTTGGTTGGATTAGCATTTGCAAGAAGGTGACTAGCTAGAGTGCTCCTCAGGGAGTGGAGAATGTGCACTGTAATGTGCACCATAATCAAAGACCAGGGTAATATAACACTGAAAGCAATTTGGTCAGGTAATGGAGACGCGCTATATAAGAAGCAACAAAGGCAGGTGTTTTCATATTCGTGTTGTGCTTACCATTACAAAACAGAAATGGCTGAATGTACGGCTTCACTTCAGGTCCCTTGCTCTTCAATGAGAAGTGTAAATTGTACTCACTTCCATCATGTCCTGGCGAATTCTCTTGAATTGAGATGTTCTAAAATGAAATAAATTATTTTCTAGTCAATATCATTTTATTTTCCTTTAAGTATATTCTACCTGTAAAGTTCAACTATCTCATGACCAAACCTCTAAAACTTAACATACCTCAACAAGTTAACACATCAAACGTACTGTTTACTTGTTTGTAATTATCATTGGTTGGCAACCTTCTAGGGGAGGGGAAGAACAGGGATGGGAAGGAAGGAATGGGAGGGGAAGGAAGGGGGAGGGGATGAGGAAGAAAGATAAGGGAGAGGGAGAGAAAGCAGCAGTGGCGGATCCAGGGGGGGGGGGGCCCGGGGGGCCCGGCCCCCCCCCCCTTGAGAAAAAAATCATGTAAAATCACGTGATTTTTACGATTTTGGGGGTTGGCCCCCCCCCCCCCTGGCGCTCAAGGGGGGGGGGGTGCAAATTGAAAATTTTTTGAGGAACAAAAAAAAAAAAAAGTGCTCACTACCCCCCCCCCCCCCCCCCCCCCCCCCGTCCCCCCCACTGAGCGATTTTTTTTTTTGGAAAGCAGAAGGAGGGGGAGGAAGGGAAGGGAGAGAGAGAAAGACAGAGAGGGGAGGAGAGGGAGGGGGTGGGGATCCCTTATGAAAAAATCACAGTGTTACCACATAGTGAACCACACTCTGTATCATATAGTCAAACACAATGCGTTAGCACAGTGTGGGCCACTTGTGATTTTGGGACATGTGGTAACACTGTGGTTTACTATGTGGTGCGTACCACAGTGTGGTAACGTTGTGGTATCGACTGCACATAGTACACCACAGCGTTACCACATGTCCCAAAATCACATGTGGCCCACGATATGGTATCTACCACATAGTACACCACAGCGTTACCACATGTCCCAACATCACATGTGGCCCACACTGTGGTTTCAACCGCATAGTATACCACAGCGTTACCACACTGTGGTACGCACCACATAGTCTGTTAAACTGTGGCATCAACACCAGATGATAAAATTAATTAGTACTTTACGCTATAAGTAGCAATTGTACTAATTAATTTTGCAAGTGGCAACAATTAACACAGCATCACTGGTGTATCTACAATTTCCAATGTAAAGGCATTGGGACTAAGTAGGATTGTTTCTGTGTCCCACAACTTTCCATATACTTGTATTTTATTGAATATATTTTAGTTCATAGTTAATATTTCCCTAATTCATGTTTAATCAAATGTAATTTATACAAAGTAGTAAAATGTCCTAATAATTGGCAATTTTTATTTTGTAATACTTTTGAAATGAATTATAACTAAATCATCAGTAATTAAGAAATATGCTTTAAATTCACATAAATTAATTGTATAAAAACATAGATCTGGACGCACCCCGTATTCATTATGCAAATTAACACATAGTGATTAATACCACATTGTGGTAAATATGTGGCACACTGTGTTAAATATGTACGACTATGTGGAAGACCACATGATCTGAAACCCACAATGTGAAAATACTGTGATTGCAGAGTTTGCACGTAGTTAAATACATACCACACTGTTGCAAATATGTGTCATTGTGTGTGAAATGTGACCGATTATGTGGAAAACCAAACCCCTCACTAGGGTAAATATGTGTCAATCTGTGTTAAATATGAACGTTTATCTGGTAAAACACATGATTTGAAACCAACACTGTGATCACAGACTTAACATATAGTTCAGTACATACCACAATGGGGTAAATATGTGTCACTCTGTATTAAATATGTACGACTATGTGGTAAACAACATAATTTGAGCCCCACACTGTGACAATACTGTGATCATAGAGTTTACATATAGTTCAGTACATACCACACTGTGGTAAATATGTGTCACTTTGTGTTAAATTTGTACGACTATGTGGTAAAACACATGATCCGAAACCCCACACGGTGACAATAGTGAACACAGAGTTTACACATAGTTCAGTACATACCACACTGTGGTACATATGTATCACTCTGTGTTAAATTTGTACGACTATGTGGACTATGTGGTAAACCACATGGACTGAAACTCCAAACTGTGACAACACATAATGTCCACACAGTTTACACATAGTGTGGCAACACTGTGGTTGTTCCATAAGAGGAGGGGTGGATGAATTGGGGACAAAAACGAATTGTACGAGACTCACCTGTATGAAGCAAAAGCCTTTATTCAACGGGAACTGCATCATACTCTCATTGCCCTGGAGTTTAGGCAGCTCAGCTCCATTGTTGCCTTTCACATGAACTTCAATGCTATCCGTCATATCTTTGCCGGTCACATTCCCAAATTCATCCTACAAATACCACCAAAAAAAGGTGGTTAACATCCAATTGTTCTTTGGATGATTTGCTTGCCAATTTCACATTTAGTCAAATAAGCTTATTGACAAGGCAGTCTAGAGATCAAAGAAGGTGAAGGTTAAATATTTATAATGATATAAATTAGTTTCACGCAACTAGCTTGTTATCCTCAGGGGAACGATCCCCCTCCAAGGGACTTGGTAGTGAGAATGTATTACCAAAGGGCTGAAGCACACGTACATTGACTTAGTTTTGAACCCGGGCCCTCCCGGTTGTGAGACAACTGCTAAATATACTACTGAGCCATTGCACCTCCTCATGTGTTAAAAAATCCAAATAGGCCAACAAACAAAAGCAGCAAAATGCCTAAAACAGACATGCGTACCTGGGCCAGTATTCACTTTGATACTTAGAATAAGTAAGACATTTACTAAGTAAATTGCTTTAATAGCTAAGAACTTTTCTTATCTCGTATTTAAATCACATTTTAGACTTTTACATACGTAAGACAACATCTAAGTAGAATACTTTCTGATAAGTATTGCGACATCAAACGGTCAATCAAAAGTAATGCGCAATCAACGCGTCGCAATTTATTTATTATTTATTATTTATTCGGCAATTCACAACAAATATCACAATGTAAATATAGGTAAACAAACATTTAGAGAATGTCAATTATAAATGCACAATCTTTCTGGAGGTCCTCTGAGTGCATCAGTTGGCTGCCGGAGAAGAGGAAAGCAAACTAAATCACTGTAACCGTAATGGTCCCTCTTCCCGACCAACTGGTGCACCCAGAAGACCTGCAAAATATGGCATGAAGGTAATTAAAATGTATAACATTTCATAAACAAAGCAGCTAACAAAAACAAAGCACGAGGAGGAAATCAAATTTATATACTGAACATTAACATGAGGAATTAAGTCTGGCTTAAAAACTATTTCATAAAATGTCTAGAGTAGGTTAGCTGAAACCATGAAGTTTAAAACTGACAAAAGAACAATAAAATAATGCGCGCTAATATAATTGTTATGATTCATTAATTGTTATGATATTGCGTTAGAAAACCATATGCCTGCCATCGCAATCAAGGTCTTCACATAATTGGCTTAAGTCTGGTAGGGAGCTGTCTTTAATTTAGGGGAAAATACTTGGCCAAAAGCAAAATTGGCTAAGTATTTTATCTAAGCCGAAGACTAAGTAAAATACTCATATTTCAAGCTTGAGTATGGAATTGAATACGGGCCAAGGGCTTGAAATCTGACAAAATCTTTTTTGTTATTACATCCATGTTTAACCCATTCGATTTAATTTTTTATATAACACACAGTTTCAATAGACTCCAGCCCATTTTCAATGAGTTACCCCCAAATATGGGGCAGCTTGGTCAGAAGAAAGAAAATACTTACCACAAGCTGTAGCCTGAGCGCTTCGCTGAGAGTCCTGCTATGTGCTTGAGGTGTATTGCATACAGTTGGAGTTGGTGGGGCTATATCTGGGATCAGTTTCACTGGTGGACCAGGCTGGATATCAAACCCGATCTGAATGGGTTCAAGAAAAACCACGGAAAAAACAGTCACAAATACGAACAGAGGTATTGAGGATGGGGAACATCTTGTGTGATCTCTATAAGTCTATTGCTTTATAGACCGAGATGCCACTTTAATCGAAAGCCCCATTATAGGGGTTTATACAAAAGACACATAACTTTGCTGGAATTGAGCATTGATAACAACTTGAACGAGGGATGAAGGGAGGGGGGGTCTAATTTGAGATACTCTGTACGAGCGAAACCGATGACTGCCGCACAACAACCCTGATCTGAGGAATTTGGTTAGTGTAGGAAATTCTCTGTGGAACAATTGCTGCCAGTGCATGTGTCGTAGTAACCTACCTTGGTGGGGTTACCCTCCAATACACCCCTTCCTCCCTATCCTGTTCCCTACTCACCGGTTCAGAGAAGAGCATCTGTTGATCCACGGAAGCTTGGAAGATTATCGAGTGCATGCGTGCCTCTTCGGGTAGTTTTCGTTTTCTACAAAGTAAAAACAATTGATGGAGGTACTACCTTATCATTATCTATATAAATTCTTAATTTTCAGTTATTGTATAGTGGTGTAGAAGAGATGTGTACACCTCTAAGGCTACTTTTCATTACCTTCACATAATTTATCACTTATTCTTTTTTAAGGGGATAATTCAGCTTTTAATAAAGTTTTTCCCTCAGATTTACATTCAAATTGTGGTCCAAAATGCTTTAATATATTGATGTAAAATTATATATAGATAATAATTGATATGAAACAAATATATGTATAAATACAAAGGTACATACTACAACATTTGATGTATGATTCAAAATGATCTAATCTGATATCCCTGATAGCTGGGCAAGAGGCAAGAGTCTCTTTCAGTCAATTCTAAAAGCGAATATCCAATAATGTAATAATTTGTTCTTTGCCTCCATAAAAAACTAAGTCTTACCTTGTAAACTTGATAACACATTTACATTCCCCCTAGGCACGGATTCACACCATCAGGCAGCTTGGGCACATGGGCATATAACATTTAAAGTCAGTCAAGACCATGAATTTTAAATTTTAAGAAATAGTTCAACAAAAAACAGCCCCTTCAAAGACAGACCACCTACAAAAACGTAAAGGCCCATAGGAAAGTGAAAAGTATGCCGCAGACCTGCCGCAGATCTGCAACAGATCAGACTTTTAGTCTAGTCTGCGGGAAAAAATGTCTGCCGAAGTATGCGGCAGAAAGAATTTTTTCTGCAGACTTGCCGCATACCAGTATGCCACAGGAACAGTCTGCGGCAGATCTGCCACAGAAAAGTGGGAAATTATACAGTCTGCAGCAAGGCTATAGGCGGTCATTTTGGAGGACCGTGAGGTTGCAGGCCCAGGTGAGCCCAGCATGATCTTGTTAAATCCTGAGTTAGCACTGTTAATTGTCTTGTTAGCTTCTGTCAATTAAACCAAACAATTTGCTTCAAGTTCTAGCTGGTACCATAAGAGGAATTTGTTACATAAGAGGAGACTGAGGAATTAACAGACTGTTTCAAACTTTTTTGTTGTGTCATATGTGATCTTATCTTCAGCCCCACTAACTCACTTTTTTGTTGTAACTCTTGTGTAATGTGTGCACAGTAGCACATGGTTCTGTGACTCATAGTACTCTGGACTATATGTGTATGCAGTGTATTCCTATACCTCGATCTACCTCTACTTCTGCATTGTGTTAAACCCACATTTGTAGAATTTTTGAAGCAAGTCCAGCACCTGTTCTAGCTGTTTCTCCTAATTCAAGTTGCTAGAATGTAATGATGCAATGCATGGCTCTCCAGCTAGCCTTCCTGCAAGACTGCATACTTAATGCCACATCCACTGGGGTGGATATGAAAGAGTATGCGGCAGGTCTGCAACAGGTCTATATGGGATATGAATATTCATGATGAAGAGTCTGCGGCAGATCTGCCGCAGACTCTTTGTCATAGCCTTTTTTATGAATATCCATAATGAATAATCTGCGGCAATTCTGCGGCAAAACTAATTTGTATTTGAAAAAGATGACTGTCTGCGGCAGGTCTGCTGCAGGAGTATGCGGCAGGCTCATTTCTTTCCTATGGGTGTGGAGGCCTGCCCTAGGTTTGCAAGAAGTTGATGTTGTAGAAGTTATCTTTAGAGTTTCCACTTGTGTTTCTCACCTGCAGTAGAAATGTCCTTCCCTATCCTCTTCACTGGGCTTGTCCATGTCTGTCATTAGCGCGGTCGGTGGTGGCGGACCAGGGTGTTGATCGTTGGTAGTGGACTTCCATAGACTCATGGAGATCTTCTTGTGAGGGATGTTGGTCATGGTGCTCTCATCAGCAGCAATTACTGATATGTCAAAATCTAGGAGATTGAAAGAGAGCACTTGATTTGCTACATTGGAAAGATGTTTAGGCAAACCAAATTGAGTACTAACAGACAATTGACAACTAAAATAGTTTCATCATCATTATTATGATTGCTATCCCTACCATCTTGCTGTTCCCACTTTTCTTTTAATCCTTTTCATAAGTATAATCACCATCATCATCATCATCATCAACATCGTCATCGTCACCATCATCGTCACCATGAACGTCACAATCATTATCACCATCGTCTTCATCATCGTCTTCATCATCGCCATCATCATCATCATCATCATCATCATCATTAACATCATCATAACCATCATCATCATCAATATCAGCGTTGGCATCGTGCTTCACCCCTACACTAACCTGGAAAAAGATCCCCAGCAGTGTAGACACACTCCTCTTTGTAGTCCACCTGAAGTTTTTGTGCCTTCTTGGGATCTGGCTTGAGTTCAACAGCAAGATCAGAACTCAAGAGGGATGACCACTCCATGGACATTTTCGCATGTAGTTTGTACTTCCCACTGTTAGGTAACAAGATAACGGAGACAGCTGAGATGTTTGTTTCTAAATTCATCTTATATCCGCCATACAAAGAATCTGCGTAATCGGTCCATTGTGCATCATGTGATGAAATATAATTCACAAGTTATCATAAGCTAAAAGCAGTTGTCACGAGCCATGATTAGAATCAAATGTACTATTCATAAATACTGTACATGGCATACGATATCAAACAAAACAAATGCATAGTGTATCATGATGTCATAAATTGGCATTTATCCACTGTTGAAGGCACATGCATGCGATGATGTCATCACTATGTGTTTGATATGCGCAAATATTGATCACTTCTTCAAAATTGTTTGTGCTGTATTGTAAGTTGTAGATGATCATTAGCAGATCAGTAGATCTAGGCTTGTAGAATTAATCTGAATCTGAATCTGAATCTGAATTTAGTCAAAGGCCCCTCCTATTTTAAAGATTTATTTTTGCCTCCATCTTTCATTCACATGAAGATCATGCAAACGATCCCAAACACAGCAGTTTCAGTAATAATCTTTTTTTTTTAATGAGTGGTCTGCAAACATTGTGCATAATTGCCTTTTTAGCATAACTTTAATCAAAGTTAATCATCAAATTGAAGGCTGAAATCCACCACTCTACTTGACAGATAACATGAATCAACTCACCAGGGACCGGATAATGTCAGCTTCCCAAAGGTAACTTTACCACCACTAAATGACCTTGCTTTTACAGGTTCAGTTGACGATACCTGCATGCAGACAAAAATGGAGCATAGTGACGTGATTTGATACACTCATAAAAAGAAAAAACAACAACAGAAATCTATAACTAAAGTTAGGCAATTGAATCAAATGTTCTCACCCATCATAATGATCAAGAACTGAAAAGAATGTTTCAAAAATGAAAAGCAGCCCAGTCGTATGTAAATGTTGTGGTAGTGACTCGTTCACTTGACTCTCAATTCAAGGGTTCCCTGCCCGGCACTAGCTAACATCCTGTGGCAGGCATTAATCACTATTTGTCACTCTCTGTCCAGGTGTAATTTGTTACCTGGAATGCTAGATCGCTCCATAATTAGCCGCTCAGATATGATTGATGTTATAATATGAAAGCGCCAGAGGCATCATGGCGGATTTGTGAGCTATAGCCTCAATCACTACACTTTATTATTACAATGGTGATCTACAATGTCTGACGTAGATCCTACGGCCAAAGAGATTAGGGAACCACTCATTCATTGTTTATTTCACGTCTAAGAAAATTGAGAAGATGTTAAAAAAAATCGTGAAATGCAACACTCGCCTTTAATGTCTTGTCATATTGCAGAGAGATAGTTGTGTTAACATCGGAGATTAGATTGCCAGATTCATCACAAACTTGAAAATGTAATGGATTGCTGATCTCGACGCCGTCATATGCTATCAGTGTCTATAGAGAAGAGGTGCATGATTTTCACCATTATTATCATTCTCAGCATTGTCAATGTACTACAAGATCACCATGAGGAACAAATTATTACCACTAACTACATAAACATCATCTACTCCACCAACATAATTCTTCAATGATTCAACTCTGCGAACCACTAAAAGCACCAAGCACACATATCTCCATCCTTTCACAGTTCAATACATATTTCTTAGCACCTTCAACTCCCCATACAAACCAATGTTTCCTACCTAGCATCCCAATTTCCTCCCCACCCACTCAAACTTTTCCCCTACCTGTTGCTCTGATAAATGCTCCCACACAAATTGATCCGGGCTATATTTATCAAAGATACATGGTAAGGGTTGTACTTGGGTTTAGAGGTATATAGGTATAGTTTTGGTCATGCGATTGCATTGTGCAAGAAACGTTGTGGAATCGATAATAAAAGGTTGATCATCTAGCATATTAGTATTGGTGTGTACTGCAAAATGATAAGAAATGTGGCCCCGTCTTGGTAAAATTACAAGCACGGTTCACAGAAAGATGTATATGGAACTACCCTATTTCTATCCAGTCCGGATAGATATAATAATTTACCAAGTAAATCAATTAGTAGGAGGTTTCCCAGTAAAATTTGTATCGTCACGTATGAGTCAAAACATATCCTTGCACATGATTGGTAATAAGAGCTTCTATGTTAGTTTTTGAGAGGGGGCGTTTCCAAAACTGGTCTATACCTTTCAGGTCAGGTTTAGGGTACGTGTAAGGGCTAGGACTATGGATAGGGTTAGGGTTAGGTAGAGTGTTTAGTCCAGGGGTGAAGTTATACATTCAAGTAAGTGTAGGATATGGCCTCCTGTTCAGTTTTCATCGTAGTGGTTCTCTGATATATGCTGCAGTGACAATTGCTCCTGGCTTTATTTCATCAAAGGTATAGGGTTAGGCTTTGGGTTTAGGTTGTAAATGGGTTTTAGGTTGGGTTTTAGGTTGGGTTTAGGGCGAGGAGTAGGGTTAGGTTTACTAGGTATTCGGTCCAGGGTTGACATTTTGAATTTGGTCAGTAAACAAAACTGACAAATCGTGGCTGGAGCAAGTGTTGTACAACCCACCGGAGCATGTGTTATTTACCCGCTCCCCCTAGCAACCATACCTCCTTTGCCTTCCAGCCCATCGCAAGCAGCTTCGCAGGTCGGCCAGGAAGCACCTCTAATCTGATGTGATCCGTGAAGTCGTTGTACGTCACCAAGACCTCCCTGACCCCTACCGTTGAACCGTCAAACATGATGTTCTGAAGGCAAAAGCCCACGTTAGGTAGAAGGGTTTTCTGCAGGACTTCGGTGTCTAGATCCTCTGCCTTCACACTGAGGTTGCTCAGGCAATCATGAGGGAGCTGTAGAAGGAACAAGAGACTCTTAGAGATATGATATTGATGCATGTCGATTTAGAACTGTTGATTGCGATCGAAGGGGCATTACCTCAACTTTGAAAATAAATTTTGAAATTAAAAAAGTAGTCAAAATAAATTATGGGACACATAATTTGTTGTGAATAGTGATGATGCTACAGAATTTCTTTGAAAATAGGTACCTTTAAAGCATCCATGTTTCAAGTGGCTCTACAGCTCATGTATAAAGCAGTAGGCCTATGGTAAAAACTTTATGAATTGAACATTTTCCTTGGGACTTAAGTCTTTATTCTCTTACCTCCTGTATAGTGTTCCCATTGTCATCAATGACATGGACGACAATATCACCATCCAAGATCTCTCCAAGCTTCACCTTTACACTTTTTTTGCATTGACACTTGATCTTTGTGGCCTCGCCAGGGATTGGCCTGAAATTTGTTTACAAGTGTAAGGATTTAAAACATTTATGTTTTTTGTTTTACTTGACTGTTAAGAAAGCATATACACGCTTGTAAGTAAGCAATCAGGGGACCGACACCTTTAAGTCCTCTCCAAGGGACTCGGTAATGAGGATTAATGCCCTACCAAAGGGTAATAGCGCAAAAATAATAATTATAAAGATTTTAAACATTCATGTTTGTTTGTTTGACCCGACTACTAAAAAGCAAGTACATGCTTGAAGGTAAGCAACCAGTGGACGGACGACTTTAAGTCCTCTCAGAGGGAGTTGGTAATCATTGAAGACTATCTCCTTAATAAAAAGGGCACTAGGGCATCGACTCGGTTTCGAACCCTGGACCTCCTGGTTTCAAGACCACTGCTCTATCGTTGACTCATCATGTCTCCTTTTCTTTGGAAAGATTGTTGTTGCTGTGTTTTTTTAACACTTGTGTCAATTTAATTATTAGTTTTTTTTTCTTCTCATTTACTTAGTATACACAATTGTTATTTACAGGGTAGTTATAGCAGTGGCTTCAGGGATGTTTTTGGATTGCCCACATACCTATTATATAGGTAGCTGAAATAATAGTATTTTGTTAATGTAGCCGAATATAACCACAAATAAGTCATCACTTAAAGCTTTTGTAATACAGAGTGCACCTCCACGTCGTTGAAGTATGTGCATCTGTTTTACTCAATACTCACTTGATGTTGAAGGAAAAATCGAGGCCCGATCTATCAGTGAAGCTTATACGACAGAATTTGGAATATCCCACCGTATTGGGGACCTTGATAGGGGGCAAGTATCCCTCCATGAGGGTGGAGGAGTTGAAGCTGGGTAACCAGCTGAAATTGAACTTGTTTGCCAGCTCCTTGGTAATCTTCATGTGGTTGTCGCCCTCATCAAACAGAGCAAAGCCTGGCAGAAAAAGCATAAAATATACATTCTCATTCCATTTCTTCTTTTTTTCTTCATTTCATTTCCAAGAACATAAGGAGTATATCAATAAACAAGTATACATGAAAACAAAGTACAAGAGTAAATACAATAACAAAAGAAAAGAAACCATCAACTAATTCCTGTGGATTACAAAAAAAAAATTATATTAGCTGAAGGTATAGTACATAAATATATATAATTAAATAAGATATTATACACTATACAATATCAAGAAGAAGCATAAGACAAATCATGAGATAATAAATATAAAACAAGTATACTTTGTACAGATCGTAAGAGAGGGATCAAAGCCTTGAATCCACATGATGTGCTAGGCTACCTTTAAAAATCTCACGAAAGTCTCATACACAGATAAGTGAGTATGCTTTAAGGGGATGTTTCTTTCTTTTTCCCATTCCCCTTTTTTGAACACATAAAATCTTGTTTATTGTGAACATGCCTTATTTTTTTAATTACTCGATTTAACAGCGTTTCTAATTGATAATAGAATATATCCCTTGAAATATATGACTGTTCTCTACTCACTGATCTGTGATGTATCCTCTCCGGCCGTCCACTCAATATCTCCTTTGGGTTTCACCTCGACAGGTTTTTTCTTTGGGTCATCAAGGTACTGGTGTTGGCAGAAGAATACCTTGATCTTACAGGCGCTGGTGCTGGGTTTGACAGTGATGACTTTCTCTACAGAGCTGACTCCTTTGATGTGCTAAGGGAAGATTAAAACAGAGATGACTATTCTCACGTGTCAAGAGACTTTGTCAGAGATTGGGATTGGTCCAGATTCGCGATAGATTCATGCCTCAAAATAAATTAATACAAATACCATTTGCTGTTGTTGTTTCAATTTATGATAGTTTCTTGCCGTGCAGTTTGCTCTTATTAACAATTTGCAAAAAAAGATTTCGCAAGAGTTTCTGACTTAATGTTGAAATGTGCATTGCAAATGTTTCATATATTGAAATTGACTACGGTAGTCCAGTTTGGTTTTTTGTTTAAAATAAGCACAAAATTTGTACATGCATATTTTAATATACATTAATAGGAGGTACAATGGCTTAGAGAACAGAGCAGGATAAGTAAGATTCTAACCAAATATAGGTGTACAATACTCTTCAACGAACAAACATTCTTAAAGACCTACACGTAGTCCTTCAAATGTGATCTTAAGTTGTTTTTCCACTGAAACTCCTTAAAAAGATAACTTGCTCCTTGACCAATCAATTCATTTTAATCCATTACGATCTTTTTAATTATCACAATCTTATAAAACATGTTAGAAGGAACGTTTCCATACCATGGACAGGAAATAATTGACCAAACTCTAATGCATTGGAGAATAATAAGGTTGAAATCATTTAAAGGAAAGGCGTTGCTTTCAAAGGATCAGTTTAATACGGAATTTCCATCTTACCAGTAGTTCAATTTTGGCAGTGATCTCGTGAGATTTCTTGGAGATGTTCTTGATGAAGATAGGTTTTCCAGTAAGAGTAACCTTCCCTGAGTTACTGCAGTCTGCTTTGTACAAAGGCAACCCAGCCGCACCATGAAACTAATGAAATAAAAGACAGAGAGTTGGACGTAGGATTAGTGATTTGCACAAGTTTTGCAATTGCCCTTTATGTTCGTATCACAAAGGCCCTAATTTGTGCGATCCGTAAGGAATCGTTAAAAAAATCCGTGTATGTGAAGGGGTATGAATGGAACAATCACCAATCTTTATCATACACAAGCCCGAATTAACCTTACTAACCTACACGTATATGACCTATTCCCGGCACATAAAAACATGTACTGATTAAGACATTTCCTATGTCAAATTTCTTCCCAGTAGAACTTAAGAACACCTTTCACCATACTAGATTGTGATGGAAAGAAATAATTTCCCATACCTTGCACTGGACTACAAGTTTTGGGTGCACTGAGAAGTTCCCTGCACTGTCTCTGATCTCCACCGATATAGGAAGCGCTTTGCGGTTCTCTATGCAGAGGTTATCAGTTTCTTCAAACGTTGGCACAATGATCTTGTGTGGCTCACCTGTAGAAAAAAGAAGAATTGTATTGCTCTAAAATAATAATAATAACTATATCGACAAGAACTGCAGCAATAACAACATCAACCACTCCAACAGCATCAACAACAACAGCAACAACAACCCAAGGATTAGATAGCTCTAGCTTAATAAAGTGCACATATCATGCTCAAGGCACCTCTAAAGTACTAATCTAATCCTGGCTTTAGCTAATCTGACTCACTGGTGCTAAGAGCATTGAGAAATACTCTCCATGAAGCGGAACATGTGCACCATCATTTGCAGATTTACAATTGAATTCAATAAATGAGGTAATAATAATTACCATGTAAAGCTCTTAGAAACCTATAGTCTTAAGCGCTTTATAAACGTGACTATTATTTGTATTATTAGTTCATTTACTATATCTGGGTTGAGCCCATTATCTTGCCAAAGGACGATGAGTACCACGATAATTCTCATCTTTATCATTGTCATCATCATCATCATGAACAAGATCATTATCATCATCATCATCATCATTCCAATTGCATAATCACCGAATCAAACAACACCAGCACCCTATCGTCTACGAGCTAAACTTTCTCTCCGAACAAGTTTACACCTGAACATGTGACCTGCCATAGCTTACCAGGCAAGATTCTAATCTTAAGTTGTTGAGTAGGGATCTCCAGTCCAGGTATCGTCACGGTCATGTTGAAGTTCTTTCCTTGAGCCGATCCAACGTCCCCGGATGCCTTCACTCCTTTCATTATAAGAGAGGTGTCATTGATTTCCACCTTCTCATGGCCCATTTCAAGGCCACTGAAGAAAAAGAAAAATATTTCAGCTTCCATCCTTATGTCTTCTTTATCTGCTAACCATGACCATTCATAAAACGATGTTATCCTTCCTTTTACATATTTTACAAATAGGTCTTCTTATTTTTCTTAAACGTCCTCCATTTCTTCCTTTTTTGCCTACTACATCTATTAATGTCTCTATTAGAATTTCATTGCTCGATCTTTCATTTTTTCCTGCTGCCTTTCCTTCTTTTCATTCCCTTATGATCTTACCAACTTCCACTTTATTCTACATTCCACCGTTTTCTTAATTTTGTTTCTCTATATTATGAACTGTTGATTTTTAAGTACTAGAGTTAAATAATAAATGGCAATTCCCCTAGTGCATGTACAGAATTTTGTTTGAGAATCTAACAGTGTATTTGATTGCATAATGAAAACTCAGATTTTTAAATTCTTGGGAAACAAACCTAATCAGTTTACATTGCTTTGTGGATTGGTTTGAGGTTGGTTGGTGGCTTGGTAGATAGATAATTAGATTGAATAACTACAATACTAAAGCCTAATTACTGAGGAAGAAATCTATCTAAAATTTGATCGGTATACCTTGCTTCGAGGATTGGTTTGATGTCAGGCGTTGGCTCGGTGGGATTATTAAGCTCGTCTTGTAGCAGAAGAGGGATGTTGAATGGGACGTCTACCCTGAACGAAGGATCCTTGATGTCAATGCTAAACTTGCTTGGTGGGCCCGCTATAAAATAAGGCACAATGGACAAGCATTGATATTAATCTAAATACTTGATGCCTATAAAGTATAATTTTGTATTTACTTTGTGTACCAAACCTAATTTTATTCAGAAAATGATTACCATCAGGATTTGTTATATCATAGGAGAGCAATTTACCAGATATTTAATGACAATACTCCCCCCAAACAACCACAACAAAGGGGGACAAAATCATGTGCAAAGTTGGTCTTGTAGTTTTTGCTCTCTAATATTAACTTGTCTTTGTCTCCATCCTCTGTCACTTTGGATGCATTTGCAACATTTTCCACAGAAAAAAATGACATTTGAAGATTTGAATATCACTGAACTAAAATGAAGCATCTTCTATTTTTTACAACATCGTCAGTTTCATGAAGAATAGATAGCATTTCCAAGAACCAAGGGTGTTTCACAGCTTGATCTAAGAATAAATCATCTACTGAAGGCTAGAAGGGTGTACAATTAAGTCTGTATAAGGGCAAGCAAAAGGTATGCCCTAAAATTAAGCCAAGTATTAATGAAATATATCATGGAATTGTGAACAATAATTGACACAAAATTTAGCATTTCATTTGATGTGTTGTCTGATTCAAGCTCTCGTAGGGCTATCAGCTTGGTACCGACATCAGATATACTGCAATCTTAGATGCAGATGGTATGGTGGCCCTGAAGGGACATCGCGAATAGACCAAATCGCGAATTATTCACGACGAAATTGGCGACGAAATTCACGATATCGTCAATTTCGTCGTGAATAATTGGCGAAAAAATTCACGACGAGATTCACGCCTGGCTGGTTTCGTCGCCAATTACGTCGTCAATTTATTTGTCCTTGCTTACGCGGCCTGCCTAGTCTAGCGGTAAACGATCCAGTCCATTTTTATCATGATTTCTGTGAATATGGTAGGTTCTAACTTTGTATTATGCTCTAATTGTAATTTATATTTGACAAGATAAGGGTTAAGCACTAAGGGTAATTGTACATCGGAAGAGAGAGAGAGAGAGAGAAGGAAAAGAAGGGAAATGGAAAGAGGAGAGAAAGGGAAAGAAAGAAGAGGAAGAAGAAAAGAAAAGGGGAAAAGAAGGAGATCGGGGGCGAGAGGGCCTTGCCCCCTCTCCCCCCCCCCCCCCCCGCAAAAAGAGAGAGGGAGAGAGGGAGAAGGAAAAGAAGGGAAATGAAAAGAGGAGAGAAAGGGAAAGAAAGAAAGAAGAGGAAAAAGAAAAGAAGGAGATCAGGGGAGACCGAAAAGCCCTTGCCTCGATCCCCCTGCAAACCTAAAAGAGAAAGAAGGAAGGGAAAGAGAAGGGAAAGGGAAAGAAAAGAAAAGGGGGGAAAGGAGATCGGGGGAGGGCAAAAGGGCCTTGCCCCCCCCCCCTTCCCGCAAAGAGAGAGAGAGAGAGAGAGAGGGGTTTGCAGGGGGAGGCAAGGGCTTTTCGGCCTTCCCCCGATCTCCTCCCCCCCCCCCGATCTCCTTCTTTTCTTCTTTCTCTTCTTTCTTTCCCTTTCTCTCCTCTTTCCATTTCCCTTCTTTTCCTTCTCTCTCTCTCTCTCTCTCTCTCTTTTGCGGGGGGGGGGGGGGGCAAGGCTTCTTAATAAGCATGTTTTGCCTGACGGTAAATTTAGGGATTTGTTATTGTCCAACAAACGGAAAAAAGTATAATTTACAAAAAGTGAGGGAAAATAAAATTCGATTTTTATCGACCCCCCCCCCCCCCCCCCACTGACCCTCGGGCTCGCCGCCCCTGAATACCACCACCATCATCAACAACAACATCTTTTCCTTATTTTGATATATATATATCTTTAGTTTATGAATTAGTTGTTATGTGTAATTTTGTTGTATTATTATTGTAAAGTGCATTGCTATTTTCTTCGAAGATGAAATGCGCTATATAAGTCTAGGTTATTATTATTATTATTAAAAACAAAACAATAAAGATAATATTTTGCATATAAGTTATTTCACTGAGTGTCAACGAAGATGTTAGCTCTTTGTCTGCATACTTTTGGACTGATAGCGTAAAGACGGAACTGAGCGACGACGTCGACATCGAAGCCCTTCCCGATGTCGGATGTGATCAAAATTCAAGTGGAAAATGAAACATATGATTATGATTAAAATTAGTAAACAATAGGGCTAAAATTCCGTTATTTAGAATGGATATTAAACTGCTAAAAAAATGGATACGGAAGTACACTAGCGCCCAGAAATCTTGGTAAAAACGTCTCGACATAATCGTCTTCAAGGGGCTGGATTGTTTACCGCTAGACTAGGCAGGCCGCGTAAGCAAGGACAAAAATTGACGACGTAATTGGCGACGAAACCAGCCAGGCGTGAGTCTCGTCGTGAATAATTCGCGATTTCGTATATTGACGACGTCGTGAATTTTATCGCCAATTATTCACGACGAAATTGACGATATCGTGAATTTCGTCGCCAATTTTGTCGTGAATAATTCGCGATTAGGTCTGTTCGCGATGTCCCTTCAGGGCCACCATAGGATGGTAATGTATGTGAAAAAATGGCTTGGACTTACCCATAGTTTGATGTTAACACCCCTTCCGGAAGTCAGCAGATGAAATGAAAGTATGATAGCAAAAAAACATTCAAACTTACCTGTACTTGTGAACTTGATCTTGTGACTCGGTAGATCTAGTCCTCCCAAGTTAGTTGCTCCGTCCTCCCCGAGTACTGTCTGCAGGATCAAGGTATGGGGACCAATGTTCCTGACCATTTCTAAACCAATTAAAAACAGAGTTGCAGTTTAATCTTTGAAATCTCAATCATTTGCTTCAAGGTAGGTAAGTATATCTGTATGCAAGTCCAAATAATGCAAGGTCCCTGTGCACATGAGCCCCGACAATTTTAAATCAAGACCCCCAAAACTTGTTGCCCTAAAGACTCTTAAAGTAGCCACACGAAGAATCAAAAGTGTTTTGAATTGATGCAAAACTCATATCATTGCGAAGGGGAAGCCTTGCCGATCAAATACAACAACTCTTCTCTTCAAAATATGTTTGGGGCCCGCAGTAATCAACTTTCAAAAATGTTAGTTTTGAGATCCAGATTTTCTGCCTTCAGCGGTTCTTTGTAGAGCGTCAATATTTGTGACGTCACAAACGGGACACGGCTGGCTAGCTGCATACTGCTACACGGCACTGAGCTGTTTGTCCAGTGGGTGACGTCACTTTTCAGAGCTCGCTACGCTTGTGTGTTTGACTTACGTTGAGGGGCGTTCGGGGGTCTAAGGAGGGTTTTGAAAAATGACATTTTACGCCTTTCCATGATAACTATATGATTTCTCAGCAAATTGTTCGTGTTTTTCAAGAGAAAATCTTTCCATCCATATGTAATTTGTTCTAATTATGAGTTGTTTGTGAATTTTGTTTGTGTAGCTCCTTTAACATTTTCAACCTGTGCTCTGTTTCATCAAAATTGTTATCAATAACAAATGCTAAAATACTCTGACAAATAAATTTCCAGCCAATCAGATGCCGCATTGATAAAAAGTTTTATGATACAAGGCCTTGGATCCTATTTGTAATATCCCAGTCAAATCAACGAGACCGATAATAGACTGACACCTTGAATGGCCAAGAATCGGTCAGTTTCGGGTCAGCGTGGAGTCGGTTTGGTGATGGAACTGAGGTATGAAAGTTATTGTATAGTCCTGTATTAAGGTAGCATGGACTGTAAACTCAATCCTCTCATTGGAGGATGAGAATTATGTTTGTTATCTAACAACCAATCATTGTTCCTCTGCAGGTGTGTCTATATGATTGTCTTACCTATCGGTTTGAACCAGAACGACCATGTCTTCGAATGTTTACCCGTGAAGTTTACTATTTCCTTGTCACAGCCTTTGGCTGTAGGGATGGAAACAACAACAAGAACAATTGCCTAATAAATTAATATACTTTTCAGAGTAAACATCAATTTTCAGGTTTTATTTTTTGAGGAACAAATCTGCCATAAAGTATAATGCATTCACATTTTCACTCTAAATTTATCATCAAAACCTTACTGATCACTTTAAGATCATTGATAAAACCGTAATATAATAATAATAATAATAATAATAATAATAATAATAATAATAATAATAATATTGGAAATAATAATATTAATAATATAGGATTTCCCGGCGAAATTCGTGAGTTTGTCATTCGAATTTATTTACTTTGCATTTAAGTTACCGCAGATCGGCTTTGCCATGCCAATTATCATTCAATTTTCCCGTTTTGGTATTTAATTTAGGATTTTGGTTGAAGGGTTTCATAGATATGTCATTTAATTTAGAAACTGCTCAACTAGCATTCAAATTAATCGTCACTTGTCAAGGTGTCATTTTTGTCATTCAAATTAGCACCTGTCATTTGTATTCGAATTATGTTTATTCAAGTTGGGAATGGTAGTGGGAAGAAATGCAACACACGTTTACAGTTTTTTAAATATGCAATTAAATGCATGATTTGCCATTAGGGTCTTTTCTGTTATTCCATTTATTAATTTTGAGGACAATGCATATGGGTGTAGTCAGACATTAAGTAAAGAAGGGGCGATTGTTAAGAAGAAAAAAAACGACTTACATCTACGGACTTGATGGTCTCAATATTTTTGTAAATGTTCATGTATGGAAGTTGTTTGTCTTGTGTTTCATCATAAATTTATCACAATTTCATTATGGAGGAAGGGTACAATATTGTGACTGGGGTAGGTATTTTTGTATCCCCACTTTTCCGGGGTATATGAACATGTCCGTGCAGAAATGTTATATCTCCTGATTTCGCCCCTTCTTTACCTAATGCCTGACTACACCCATATGCATCGTCCACAAAATTAATAAATGGAATAACAGAAAAGACCCTAATGGCAAATCATGCATTTAATTGCATATTTAAAAAACTGTAAACGTGTGTTGCATTTCTTCCCACTACCATTCCCAACTTGAATAAACATAATTCGAATACGAATGACAGGTGTTAATTCGAATGATAAAAATGACGCCTCGACAAGTGACGATTAATTTGAATGCTAGTTGAGCAGTTTCTAAATTAAATGACAGATCTATAAAACCCTTCAACCAAAATCCTAGTTTAAATACCAAAACGGGATAATTGAATGATCATTGGCATGGCAAAGCCGATCTGCGCTAACTTAAATGCAAAGTAAATGAATTCGAATGACAAACTCGAGAATTTCGCCGGGAAATCCTATATTAGCTCGGTGATGACGGAAGATGTAAAGTGTATTAATACTGTTCTCACTAAGGGACCTGCAATCATATATAGAATAAGGTAACTTATTGGATGTGGTTTGCGTTTTTGATTGTGTTTACTCACCACAATGCCAAATGATCTTCATCTCCACCGCGAGTTTATTAGAGTTTTGCTGAGCTCCAGGAAGCTTTGACATGGACTGACCTTTCCTGTCGTGGATCTCAGCTTTGATTGCACCTGTACACAAAACAAACAGTATGGGCAATATAGTTTGAAAGGTACAAACGAACCAGCCGATGAAATTATGACTGAATTTTTTGTTCAGCCTCTTTTTCATCTATTTCGTGTAACTAGGTATAGTTTTGAAAACATCCTGTTGAAACATGCATTAATTCTATGATTCCAAGGTTATCTCCTAAAACATGCACTAATTCTGTGAAGCACATTGCGAAGACAGTTTCGAAAAACTAGTCCTATATCCCAAAATCTCTGCATTTTGTATTAATTTTCAATTCATGAGAAGTTCAGGTATTTCCTCTATTATATAACTTCTTATGCAATTTGTTTTTTAATGTGCATGTGAGCACCACATAAGAATGGAATATCATTATCATTATGTTTGTCCACAATGAAGTGAATTTGCACCAAATCCATTTTGCGATTCTTGGCAGTCTCTGGCGATGCCATGACATTATGCACTGACCTATTCGTTTCCCAGCTGGTCGTTTCTCTCCTTCATGGACCTCGTTTGATTTAGGCCAAGTGATGACTAGATCTCCTGGAAGTCTGGTAAGGAGAAGGGCGCACAGAAATATTTTTATTCAATTCCTTTTACAGTCTCACTTTAAGTACGTTAACGTAATTTCTACATTTCTGTCTTTATTAGTGCAACAATAATATTTACGGTAACTTTGTTTACTGTATTGCTGCTATGAGGTGCAATAACCAATCTTGCTGAAACAAAATAAAACTAGGTTAACAGATAGTAGGGTCAAAATAGGGTTTGACCCCAAAAAATTGCAACAAAAGGTTTTTCAACGTTTTCCGGAAGTGTTTGATATCAGAAAAAACATGCTAAAAATATAAGAAAATCGGAACCGGGAAAGTGGTTATTTTCAAAATGGCGTCCAAGATGTCGCCAATACCTTGAAATGGCCTTATGTCATATGATATATTCATCTTAGAGATGTGATTTTGGTGTCTAAACTTAGGCTTAGGGGGTCGAAGAATTCATTCATACTACTTACAATCGGTTATGGCCACCAGGAAACCCAGAAATGCAAGATGGCGTCAAATATATGTCCTCCAGTTCTATGATTAGCAAGATTAAATAGGTTATAGGGTAAGGATATTCATAAATGTTTAGAGTAGCCTTATGATGGCTACCATTTTGTAACCCAAATAGCCGCCGGAAACTAAAACTGTAATTTTGGTGTCTATACCTATTTTTCGGGTGATGAAAAATTAATTTAGACTGCTTAAAGCCCCACTGTCCTACATGTAGCTACTTGCTCCCTCTATATAGAAAACAATGCCCAATCGGTGACCATTGGTCCCCCATAATCCTCTTTCTCTTATGTTAATTGAGAGCTGAGTTGATGAGATAGCCATCTGTCAATGACCACGCTGTGTGGTCTAATCCGTCCTGGCCAAACTAGTACAGCCGGTCTTTAAAATGTTGTATTTGCCACGAGAAACTGTACAAAAATCAATGAAGGTGTCCAATATAACGAATAAATACCTAATTAGTTGTTGGTTTTTTTTTAACGGTACTAAGTGGTGATTAAAAGTCCTTTTGAGGTATTGATTTTCATTGATAGGCCTATAGGAAAGGTATTATATAGCTTTATCGTTCCTACTGTGCTCGCCAATTTGGCTGCTGGCACTGGTATGATCATTGAGAAGAACATGGTAGCCGTAGATGAAAAGTGATTTACATTTTCCACCACTTTGCCGTCCAAGATGGCCTGCGGCTTTTGAAAACAGTAATTAATCGTTATATTAGCCGCAGTATGTCTTTGGTGTCTATCCCCTATTTGGTGGCAAAAAATAATGAATCTATCAAGATCAGTTAGATTGTCTCGTAGCAGACAAGAATCATACAGATCCAAGATGGCGTAAAAATGACAGCATAATCCCCAAAATCATCAAAGGGAGTTATTAGTATCATAAATGTTTTTCGTCATTTCTTAACATGCGAGTTTATACATATACAAATGTAATTTATAACTTTTGTAGGTTTATGTTGCATGGAGATGGAATCCAAGATTTTTGCCATTATGGCTTTCAAGATGGCTCCTTTTTCCTAATTTAGTGACGTCTTGAAGAAGTTTTTTCTGTTAAAAACGGACTCGTGTAGTGCATTTACACTTTCATCATCGTAAACATCACCCTAACCAAAACATTTTTAGAAGAAGAAGACGGAGATATGACCATATGTAAGACCAAATTAAACATAGTAAGATCCCCTTGGACTTTTAGCACAATGACAGAACATGGCAAAAGACCGATCCTTGAATATAATAGTTTGCACCAGGTCATATTAAACATCTGTTATAACTCTATTCAGAGAGAAGTGTTATGACAACGTGACAATGAATAGAAATTTCTCCCGAGAAAAACAAATCCAGTGGAATATTCAGCATGAATTAGGGCTGATTCACCCTTTCCACATACAGAGAAAAGATGTAAGTAACGCTATTAAATAAAACAAACACATCAGCAGCACCGGTCTCCTGTGTGTCTCAGATTGCAGGCTAGTAGAATGAATAGTTAAAAGCACCATTGCAAAGCAGGCGAAGATCCTCCTCGTGTAAATATCTGCTGGTGACACATTCCTTAAATTATGATTTTATAAACCATTATGGATAGGATACCCAAAGCCGCATCACTACTTCTACAAATTATATCTTAAATACATGTAGTGCTGTCATCGACAGGCCTTCTGTATTTTGATGGGAACACGAAATGTCGACAAAGATTCAATTGTGTCGACATAGATCACATAAAGCGAAATCATAATCACTTAAAAATCTAACTATTTCGTAGCAAAAGTGGGATTTGGGGTTCATGAAAATTCCTCAAAAAAAGTCCACCGAAGAAACTACGGAAAAGAAGAGAAGGCAACATTTTTCAAAATGCATGTCGACGCGGACACAGAAAGCTTCCTAATCACAGTGGGCATATGCATGCGCTACACACAACCAGCTTCATTAACGTGATCGTGTCTCAGGTCTCAGTACCCTTCAAAATGACAGAAAACATCACTAAATAGACCATGAAGATACTTTTCAAATTGCTTGAAAAAAAATTCCAGAAGTTACGATTTTTGAGGAAATACCGCGCTAGTTTTATGGCACAAGTATCGATGGCCCCTTATTAATTATTAAAGTAGCTGTGCAAAGATCTTAAAAGCATACCTTATTTTCATTATTGCAAAGGTGAAACTTTTGTCGGACAATTTTATCAAAATTCAATGCTTGGAAATATTCGAAGTAATGATTATTATCAATTACAAAACGCTTAGATACATCCCCGGCATAGCACCTGCAAAGCTCTCCGTACACTGCTGAGATGTGTGACATCACAGGTTGTGCATGATTTGCACAGGCAGGTGTGCAAAAACACGTCTATTTCATTAATACCGCGTACTCGGACCGGTTCGACCTACCGTAGAGCTCTCCGAGAAGGCACATTTGTTAAACGACGATATTTCCTTCATTTTATCACTTTTTTGCGCTCTTTTTTTTTTGCGATGTCGTAGTAAATATCTGGAGTTACTTAATATTGAAGAATATTCATTATACGAATCCTGTAAATAATTTCATTTCCACGTTAAATTTTTTTTTTTTTTTTACAAATATAAAAACTTTGAAAACAACTCAAATTTTGACACAGTTTTAGTTTTGAGCCCAAATAAAAGTCTAACGTATAGAATTGCAATTTATTCCTTTTTCCGAAAACATAAACATGGGGGTGTAAATGTTTTAATATGGGTCAGGATCTAGCAAAATCTAACCCAACTACAATGTCAAAAACTCATCAAAACCAACCTAGCGGCAGGCGTGCAACAACACGTCTATTCCATTAATATGGCGTACTCGGACCGGTTTGACCCGTACAGTAGATAGAGCTCTCCGAGAAGGCACATTTTCAAACGACGATATCCCCTTCATTTTATCACTTTTTTGCGCTCTGTTTTTGCAATATCAAAGTTAATATCTGGAGTTACTTAATATTTAAGAATATTTGTTAATAGAATTCTGTAAATAATTCCATTTCCACGTTAATTTTTTTTTTTTTTTTTTACAAAAATAAAAACTTTGAAAACAACTCGATTTTTGACACATTTATTTTTGGGCCAAAAAAAAGTTGGTGTCAAAATTTGCGCCACAATATTGGCTTACCAGTGCACACAAAATGTATGTAATCCATGTTTGATATGGGTCAGGATCCAGCAACGTTTGAGGGCATGCAACAACAAAAAATTCAATAACCCTTCTTTGAAGCAGCATAACTTTGCACAAGTCATCATATTTGGTCAGAAAATTAACGAAATTATACATTGATTAGTGCTCTTCAAACTTATCATGACATGTGTCGGCAGGAATCCTATTTGGTGTTTCAGGCCAGCGGTAATACAAGACGTGCATATTCCACTTTTAAACAACAACAACAACAAGACTTTCCACTTTAGAACGCTAGAGGGCCTTATGAATGAAATCCCATCTACGGTCTCCGCCTGCGGTTAGGTAGCCTCTTGTCGATGGCCCTCACGTTGTTGGAGTCCGTAAATTCTGGCGAGCGAAGCGAGCCAGAATTTAGGACTCCAACAACTCGAGGGCTATCGACAAGAGGCTAGCGGTTAGGCTGATCTCACACATTTTCAGTGCCTGTTTTTTCATCTTCTCTTCATATCTCTTACTTCACTACCGTCAGGCTAAATGCCTATATTGCCTCACTCTGAATCCAGCGGATGGTATAATTTTGATGAAAAAATGCAGCGATGAAAAAATAAAGGAATCCGTCGCTTGTAAACAAAATAAGACGCCATTGTATTTTGAACTGCATACACCGCGGTATGTTCGGCGTTTCAAGAGGGAACAATTGCCGTCCATGCTATCATTCCGGGGGGGGGGTTCAATTTGAAAGTGGGGTTTCTTTGATTGTTCATTAACCACTATCCTGTGTATTTACAAACAAAAGATTTTAGTTATCAGAATCGGTTTCATATCCCTTTTTGAAAGGTGTGAAATGCCATCACATTTATATACACTAAACTCATTACAATTTGAGAAATAATAGCATTGCAATTTTGTTCATTCTTTATGGGATGTCGTCTGCTCGTGCAAATCATGCCCAACCTGTGATGTCAGACATCTCAGCAGCGTTCGGAGAGCTCTTAAGGCGCAATGCCGGGGCTGTATTTAAGCGTCTCGTAATTTATAATAATCATTACTTCGAATGTTTCCAAGCACTGAATTTTGACAAAATTGTCCAATCAAAGTTTCCCCTTTGCAATAATGAAAATGGAGTTAGTTTTTTAAATAATCTTCGCACACCTACTTTAAGTAATAGGCTACTCTAAACCTTTATGATAATGTAAAGCTTACTAGTGAATATCCGGACCTCTAAAACATATTTT
This sequence comes from Strongylocentrotus purpuratus, assembly GCF_000002235.5. Lineage (NCBI taxonomy): Eukaryota > Metazoa > Echinodermata > Echinoidea > Camarodonta > Strongylocentrotidae > Strongylocentrotus > Strongylocentrotus purpuratus. Next base: position 7,684,845 of record NW_022145613.1, on the reverse strand, counting down.
AATCTTGCTAATCATAGCTTTACTGTAAATATTTAGGAGACTGTCAGGCTTTTTGGACACTCAGGATTTCTAGGTGTCCTGGTGGCAATAACCCATTGAAAGTAGTATGAATTGACCATTCGACCCCCCCCCCCCCCATAGGCACCAAAATCACATCTCTAAGAAGGATATCATGATTTATGGCCAATTCATGGTGGCCATCTTGGACGCCGTTTTGAAAATGACCACTTTCCGTGGTTCAAACATTCTGAGATTTGTAGTATATTGTTTGTGATATCAAACAACGCAAACCGTTGAAAAACCATTTGTTGCAATATTGATGGGGTTGGTGTATTTTTCTCTCCGTGTTTTGGCCTGACTAAGAGGTAAAATCAAAGATTTCAGTTATTTGTGCAAAAGAAGAGCAATATTTCATCTCCATTATAACTGAAGAAACATAGAAAATGTATTGAAATACATTAAGGTATTACAAAGTTTTGGTATGGGGTCATGCATTTGGTTCAAATAAACATATTGGAACCATATGCGATTTTACAATATTCAATGATCTAATGGCTAAAGTGAAGAAATTGTAAACAATGAACTCTTAATGTTGTATAGCGCCCTCTCAAGACTGATAGTACAATACTTTTAAAACAATGTTTCTTGACTACAATCGACCGATTTGCTATTCCCCTTTGGAAATTATATATCAGAACTGCATATTCTGAGATTTTCATGGTCGCATCTACCATGGAATGGCCTTAGGCGCTATTTGAAATATTTGACATTTAACGGGAGCACCGGTAAATTTTGATTATTTAATTTGCTCGAAAGCAGATGTATTTTAGGGGCTAAATTTTGTAGTGCTTATAATACATCCACAGGGGCATCCAAATAAATAAACAATTTAAAGAATTACTATCCATCCAATATAAAAAAAACTTTGCATTACCTTTAAGCAAATAGAAAGATGAAAACATGAATGGTCCGTACCAAGTCATTAGTACTTACTTTCCTTTTTCATCATCGATGTACTTCTCTACCTCCCTCTCATCAGCTGACCTGTCCAGCCTCTTGAGAGGGTAAATCTTCGTCTCGTTGTACAACAAGCTAGGCTCCTACCAAGTAGAAGAAGAGAGGAGAGATGAAAATAAGTTGAAAGAAGCAAAGGTCCATTTTCTCAAAAGCCGACTCAACTTTACACCAGGTTTAAAACAAATTAAGTGCTTAAGAGTTAGTTTATGGATTACCAAACAGTAACTACTCTGTCCTGTACAAATCACCATCATGCACTATCATACACAAATTCTCGACGAAATTGATCCTCTTTATCGTTTCCCGACATTCTTTTCTCCTGTATTTTGTTACAAAAGTATAGTAATGTCAGGCCCCTCTAAAATAGGGCACCCTTTCAACTGTTTGTACATTGATACTTGAATATATGAACTGTTAACCCCGTCCACTAGGAAGACCCTCCACCCCTTAGTTTATAATGGACTAACCCCAAAACTCCCCAGTGCAGCTTGATCAGCACATATGGTCATCATTCTTATCGTTGATGGCCAATAGCCAAGTGAATGATAATTTTGTGCTCTTCTTACTTAATTTGCAGGTAAGAAAGGACACATTCTCATAATAATTTGTTATAATTGTTAAACATTAAGCTCCTTTTTTTAATGACAGTATTATCCTGTAGAAGATTGGAATTATTGATAGATTTATTGATGGATTTATTGTTTGATGTCTTCCTCTAATTTGGTAAACTGTAACTGATGTGAAATTGATGTACACTGTCGCTCATATAGGTGGAATATTTTTGTTTTACCCCAATTTATGGAATTATTTAAAAAATAATTTAAAAATAATAGATCTACATAATAGTATACATTCTGAGATTTCATTGAATAATATTTTAACAATGTGTGTTTTGCGTGACTGCTAAAGCATGTGTATGCTACTATGCTTATCAAATAGGGAACCTACGCCCTTAAGTCATAAATGACAGTAATGAGGATTAATGTCCCACAAAAGGGCACTAATATAGCACATCGACACGGTTTTGATCCTGGGGCCTCACAGTTACGTTCCATACGTTCACAGTTCCATACATTAGAGTAAAACAAAAATATTCCACCTATATGAGCGACAGTGTATGTAGCCAGAGCCAGTACATGTACATCATTGGCGGATCCAGGCCCCCCCCCCCCCCCTGGGAAAAATGTGTAAAAACACGTAAAGTTCACCTTTTTTGGCGCTCAAAGGCGGGGTGCAAATTTTCAAATTTTCGAGGCCCCCCCCCCCTCCCCCCCCCCCCCCCAAAAAAAAAAAAAATCTAAAAAGCCCGGCCAATTATAGCTTGGATTGGGTTTTGGAAAATGGGGCTCAGACTTATTTTAAATATTTGTTTGTAATGAGCAAAAAACAAGTTAATGATCGAGCCGGTTCTCCCCCACAATGCATTGCGCGACATTTTTTTGTGACGTAGGGTCCACACAACACAGACAGAGACAATTCGACTCGGCTAGACTGGATCCTCACATACCACTCTGTTTTTACCAAATTCGTACGTTCTAATGTTTAACTTGTTAGTCCCAATGTTGTTTAGCCATAGGGAAAATCTCCCCCTGTCTTTCAAAGAAACCTTATTTACTACCATCATGGACCTATTACGGATGGACATTCGTCGTTTTCTTTGTGATTGTCTCCGCCAACGTCGTCTCAATAACATTCCATACATGTTTTTTCACTTTGATCTCATGAGGTCCACCGCCAAAAAGCCGGGACAGAATCAAGATAGTGATTTACACATGTTAATCTACATGCGCAGTAGATAATAACTCGCTTTAATAAATCATAGAAAGTCGATGTGCAGTTTTGGTTTAAAATCGGAAATTGTTGTTCCGTGTACTGTATTTTATTTTGAAAAACATGTTGATATTACCAGATAGGGGTTATATTTGGATTGGTTGTGATTTAAAATCCCTTTTCCCCCAATGTCCTCATAATATTCCAAAGTTACAACGCACAGGGCTTATTAAGATCATGGCCTTCTAATTGTTTGATAAGGTCATGGTTGTGTGCGAAAGTGTGCGAATCAGTAATAATACCTTTTTATATCACCAAAATCGTCTGCTTTTCAACTTTGCTGCTCCCCATGGGGGATGTTTTCATTTAAAACACACTCTTACAGAGCACACCATCCAAACAAAAGCCAAGAGAGCAGGGGCGGCGATCCCGGGTGGACGGGGTGGGGGACACGTCCCCCCCCCTCAATTTTTTAAGGGGGTCGTCCCCCCCCCCCCCTCAAAATTTGAAAAAGTGCACACACAAAATGTAAAGCAAATACTGACTAAAGACTTTTAGGCTCTGGAAGGCCCAAGAGTGCAGCGTTTAGACAAATAAAAATGCAAAAATCTTCTCACTCGGGAGCTACGCTCCCTCGTATAATATCCTTCAAAATGTACAAGAAAATACCGAGAAAATTTAAGTATGAAAAAAGTATATTGCTTGTTTTTATACTATAGTTTTGCTAAGGAATGTAATTTTTAATACAACAAAACTTCAAAAACCTGTGAGGGGGTAGTCACTTTCAACACCTTCACCCCTCTCATTCACTATGATCCCTCGCACTTACTGATGGGGGGGGGGGGCTTTGGGGGCAGTTCCCCCCAAATGAAATTCAAACGTGCTTTTTTTTTCTAATTCGATTCCACTGATTTGAAATAGCGTGATTTTCCCTGAGCTTCCGGGAGCTCTGCCCCCTGGACCCCACCAAGAGCCTTAAGGCGGGCCCCTGGTTGCTCATCTGACCGTAATTAAATACCTAAAACCCCTGAGCTTCTGCCACTCCAATAAGTGACCTGCATGCCAGTGTCACAAATAGCGTATCAAAATATGCTCAGCTGACCGTAATTAAATGCCTTAGACCCCTGAGCTTCCAGGAGCTCCGCCCCTAAGATGCTCATCTGACCTTAATAAATGCCTAAAATCCCTGAGCTTCATGAGGCTCCGCCGCGACACCCGCCGGGGCTTTGCCCCTGGACCCCACACCAATTTACGCTCCACTTTGCTTTGCTTTGCTCTACCTGATCGTAAATACTTTAGCCCCCCTACTTTTAACAACGTTTCCAGGGCCTGCGTAACATGTAAGAGTAGTGGTGATGCGGATTCCCCCCCCCCCAACCTTTTTGGTCATTACGCCACTGCTCCCTCGTCCCTCGCATTTCGTCGTCCCCCCCCCCCGGTCATGAAAAGAAATCGCCGCCCATGCAAGAGAGGGAAACTGCTCCTTTGTCAATGACCGAAAATGCTTGAGCAGTCGTTCTCAATGTTCTCATTAAGATGCACATAATCAGAAGGCGGTGGATCTCATTGGATCAAAGAAAGAATTACGTCGAATGTCCATCCGTAATAGGTCCATGCTCGAAATAACCGAAACAAAAATCGCACTTAAAAATCACCTGATTAAAGTACGACCGTGGTATTGGCAGTTTTAACCTTTGAATTATTTACAACATGCTAGAATTTTTTTAAATTGGAGTGAACTTGGGCTTTAGGTCCACCCTTGATTATGTAACTATTGCTTTTCATGAAGTGTTATGCTGGAAAGATTCCTGTTAACAAATCATTCTTATTGTTGATGCCCAAAAGTCAAGTGACTGATCATTGTTTTCTCATCTTACTTTTTTTTACAGTAATGTATACAAAACTGAGAGGTTGACACTTGACTTTCCATCAATCAGCGAAATAGTACCAGGCTTAGTTTTGAATGCTTTCAAAATATATGGGCAAAGTTGTATCTGATGGTTTTGGCACTGTTTTACATTTAGATCCAAATATATGTATGCAACAAATAACATGAAATAGTCCAATGTTACCAATGGCCCTGGATAGTTACATGGTTTGCTGACTTGACTACATGAAATGCCAATGTACTCACTGAAGAAGTAACAAGTTAGGGCAGATTTAGACCATTATACACATTTAGAGCTGCTTAAATGCATCTCACAGATATTGAAATATTGGTTATCTAACGACTGACTACATTAATAATCTTAAATTGACCCACCAAATACTAATCTTCAGATGAGTCAAGTTAAGGTCTATGGAAAAAAATGAATGTATCATCAAAATCATATGATACCGAACTTTCCTACAGCACAGATGCCAATCTTCAGTAGATCGTTTATCTTGTTTTCTTTTAGTTATGGCACGATAAATACAGAGAATATAAATGATGTGTCATACCAGCTTAATTTTGACCTCTCCTCCCGTCGCAAACAGCGTCCCATTCTGAATCTTATTCTCAAAGTCTCCCAACAAAAACAAGAACTCTTGTATTGACCCATGAAGAGTTGGACTTCGAATTCGAACCTAACAAAGAATAAGATAAGAATTGCAGAAAAATATTACTTTGTTACAAATTACGAAATTTTTGATTCAGCCTAAAAATTACAAAGAAAATGAATGAATAGCTTTTATTATTCATGAACTCATTTCCTCCCTTATGAAATTTACATTATAAACTTTAATAATATATGTATATCTGACATGAATTCTCTTTCTATCTGTATATTTTTTTCATTTTACTTAACTCCTCATCATAAGAAACTGTGATTTCAAAAAGTTCTTACAGTGGCTTCCCTCCACCCCCCCCCCCCTTCCCATTGAATATTCTCTATTATATACCTCACTTAAGAAATCCAGCCATCTGATTGGTCGAAATTGCATTTATAAACTGTAACTATTCCTGTAAAATTCCCGGTAAAATTCCAAACCCATGTAATAGTTTTTAAAAAAATAGTTCTAAAATCCCAGTAACCATGGTTACTGGGAAAATAGTTCAGTCTTGGTAAAATACCCATAGGTTTACATGTTAAAAAATGGTTTGAGTGATTGCGGATACCGTATGTGTGCGAAGAATTGGTCGCTATATTTTACCAATTTTGTAATACGACTAGCAGCGAATCCGGGCTAACTCGCCCCACGGGACATCTCGCCTCAGCATCAAAGACTGGGGCGAGATGTCCCGACACGATTCATCGATCGAGAGATACCAATGTGTATATGTTTTTCTGCTCATTGTACATTTTAGACGAGATTAGTGGCTGATGTTCGTTCACATTCTTTCGTCCTGGCCGTAAATTAGCAGACTACTGGTATCTCTCGATCGATAAATCATGTCGGGATATCTCGCTGGGGCGAGATGTCCCGTGGGGCGAGTTAGCCCGACTCCCTAGTAGCGGCCAGCGCAGACGACCGACTGTACTAGGCCAAAATGGCAGAAGAAATGCTCCCAAGATTTCAGCTTCTTGATGATGATCAAATGAGAGACTTGATTGATTCGCTTCAAAAATTCCGTTAAATTCTCCATGAAAATATTCGAAGACTTCCTGCAAGTTATCAACACAGACCTCGATAGCGTAAACAAGCTTTCAAATTCGGAGCTGGACAATGTACTGCAAAAGTTTTACGCTGGTGCTAGACGGAAGAACGGAAGTTATTACATGAAGAAGTCAATGTTAGCTATTAGATTCGGACTTCAGCGTCATTTCCTCAATTGTAACCAGATAGATATCATCAAGCATGAAGATTTTTCCGACTCGACGAGAGTTTTTAAGTGTTTTTCAGCAATGCTTAAACAGGAAGGAAAGGGAGTTGTAATTAACTCACAAACCAGCTATCTCAGCAGAAGACATGGACAAAATCCAAGGTTCGCTTGATTTGGATGATTCTGTGGGTCTTCAGGACAAGGTATTTATGGACGTAATGTTGTACTTTTGCAATCGGGGTAGAGAGAATTTGCGTGAAATGACACTCGACAGCTTTGACATTTGTGATGAAGGGGGAAAATGCTCCATAACTCTGAAAGATACACTCACAAAAAACAACCGTGCAGATAAACTAGAGAAAAGCCAAGGTGGTGTCATGATTCCAACTAATGGTCCACGATGTCCTGTTGCCTCCTTCTTACGCTACAAAGATAAATTGAATCCACAATGTAAGAGTTTTTGGCAGAGACCGGCAAATGCACAGGCCAAGCGTGAGTTGAAATCCAATCCACCTTCTCCTGATCAATGGTACTGTAATGCACCCCTAGGGAAAAACAGCATCGGAGACAAAATGAAAACAATTTCATTTCGTGCAGGTACCAAGGCTTACACCAACCATTGCCTAAGGGCAACCAGCATCAGTATCCTACAAAATGCTGGTTTCAGAGACAGAGAGATCATGAGTGTCTCCGGACAGGAGACCAGTCTGAAACACTATGCTATTACCAGCAGTACCGCAAAAGAAAACATGAGTCATGCTATCGCGGCAGCCGTTGATCCGAAATCAGTACCATCGTCATCGAACAGTATCGCGGCAGCTGTTGATCCGAAATCAGTACCATCGTCATCAAACATAAGTCATGGTATCGCAGCAGCTGTTGATCCGAAATTAGTACCATCGTCATCAACATCTACTGGTGGTCAGCGTAGTGAAAGCAAGGAACTGCGGGAACTAAATGACATTTTCAATGAGATCACAAATAACCCAGAGAACTTCCCACGCACATGCAACATCACTACAAGTAGCCATGCCCATGTTTCTCCTTGTCAGCAGGTGCAAGCCCCCACATATCATTTTAACAACTGTACTGTAAATATTTTTAACAAATAGAGTTATTTTCTACGGATTTCTACCAGTTGAGTTATTTTCTACGGAGTTCTACCTGTTCTACCTCTTGATTGGTAAGTTGACTCTTCGGTATATAAAAGTATTAATGACTGCTTTAATATTCGAGAAATAGTTATTTTTATACGCTCTCGGGAACGCCTCGGGCAATAGCACAATTGTAACCTTCCCTTGAGCGTATAAAAACAACTATTTCTCTCAAAGCAGTCATTAATACTATATTATTAACCGTGTCAGACATCTGTGCAGGGCAATTTTTAAATGTTATTGCCCTCAAGGTTTGATGGATAAGCCAACAAAATTACAATATTTTAGCACGCTCAGAAAAGTCAAAGAGATTTGTGTGTAATTTTCCGGTCAATATGGTTATACATTAAACCAATGAACAAATATTTTAGCCCGCTCAGAAAAGTCAAAGGGATTTGTGTGTAATTTGCCGGTCAATATGGTTATAAAGTAAACCAATTAACAAATATATTAGCCCGCTTTGAAAAGTCAATGGCAAAATGCGTGTTAAACTATACCCTTTTCACATCTACCAAATATTGCTTAACCCCGGGAAATAGGTGGGGCTAAGGGGGTTCTTAGCCCCACCAATTCCTTCCTTAGCCCCACCAATTACCCGGGGTAATTTTAGCCGGCTTTCTGTTCACATTACGTTTTGCCAAAGTGGGCTAACCCCACAAATAGTACGGGACTATCTGGCCCTGCAAAATAGCAGGGTTAGCCGGGCAATTGCGGGGTTAGCCGGGCAATTGTGGTGCTAAGCTGCGTAGTGTGAATCCGAACCGGGCTAAGGAGAAGCGGGGCTAAGCAACAGCCAATCACAGACAGCGTGGTCGTGTGGTCGTGAATTTGCATTTATCGCGCGCTATGCATGCAGTTCACGTTACGCATGCATGCAGTTCACGTTACGCATGCATGCTCTCTGTATTGACGTTTAGTCTTTTACGAGGCAGAGGTCATTATGAAAAAATCTTTATTATAAAATTGATTTAAAAAAATAGTGAAAGAACATGTAGCTCATAATTTTTTATTGCATTTATCATTATCAGTCATATTTACGTAGGTAAATTTATCAAGTGAATTGGATGAAAAATGGGTAATTGATTTGTATCGGTAAAATAATAAAGGGAAAACGCTTTGCGCAAGGCTGGATAACACAACACGAGCGAGCTAAAATTATTACGTACCGTACTGTATATTGTTGGTCTTTTTACCACAAGCAAAGAGTTCGTTGACCGATATTGATTATAGTTCAATTGAATTTATATTTATATTGAATTTAGCGCGCGGGTTTTTCCCCTTCATTTAGTCGAAAGGCGCATGCGCGGTAGCAAAAGCATTAATATTCATGAGCTATCGAATAGTCCGGGGCTAAGGCGAACGTAGTGTGAATCGCGTGAAATTTCTTAACCCCGGCTAAGCACATAGTCCAGGGTTAAGAAAATAGATGTGAACAGCAAAAAAAATAGTATGGGGTTAAGGATAGTATGGGGTTAAGGATAGTCCGGGGTTAAGAAAAATAGATGTGAAAAGGGTAAAAGTGAGCAATGATATAGAGCAAGTTGTAATTTACATCGCGCATCAGCTATCGTAATTTACATCGCGCATCGTGTATAAGAAAATGCGCACTTTGCGCGAACTCTATTGTGACGTAACAATCACACCCTAGACAAACTGCTTGCAGTGTATCGAAAATCTGTCAAACACTGGATGAACAGTGCTGGTTTGACAATGTTTTTGCAACTTCTAATGCTAGGAAACCCTGTGTAGCCTACATAATTTAAGAGTATAAGATAGTAAGAGTTTCTTGTTTGCTCTAGATGTCTGATGTGGTTAATAATAGTAATATTGACTGCCTAATTCAGGGCAATACGAATTGTCATATATCACCCTCACATTCGGTTCGGGCGATATATGTCGTATTGCCCAGAAGGCAGTCAATATTACTTAAATATCTCACCCCTCCTTGTCTGAGAAAGGAATTACATTTGTATAGATATGCTGCTCTTTTTCTTCTCACCTCAATTATATAAAATTGTCCATCTGTCCAACAGATGGAAAGCTGTCCATCTTTTCATTCAAAGTGTTCTCTACATCACATTTAATATCACTTGTGACATCATACCTGTTGCCCTGTGGTATACACCTTCCCATCCCATTCCACAGTCTTAAACACACCCCATGGTCCTTGTTGTTTCTTGGGTAGATCTGGCCTCGTGATGTTACCCACGTAGTCTCTGAAGCAGACCTGTTTGTCATGGATCTTGTGACACTGGTGCAGCCATTCAGTGAACTGTCTGTCAATCTTCACTCTGTGGGGCTGATAACAAGACAAACATGTTCCTACTTTTATTTATACATTAGTACATTATCATTTTGAACTGACCTTCATTTATTTTCTCCGTACCCAATCCAGGATTCAAACCTTGGACTTTCATGAACGGCAGAACTATCAAATGCTGAGCTTTTAATGTCCGTTATCTACCATCATTTCTCCTGTATGTAGTGATATGATAGGTTACTTGAGAAATTGTTTTTCTTGGTGTCATTATATAATTGTGAAGTCCAAAACTGACATAAAATTTCTTTTAAAACATATAATAAATACTGTTGGATTCTGGAGTAAGCTCCTCTGATTTGGGCCTATAGTACTATTGCATAACTATAAATAACAATGATATGCTCCAAAACATAGATACATTCTTCGTAATAATAACTTTAAAAGAATATGATTAGAAAACAAAACATTAATTTCCCAATCTGAATCAAAGAAACAGCTGAAATCCTCTGTTTGTCACCCCATGGATACTGCATCATCATGAACATTCCTTAAAGGGATCGTTTAACAATGTTAAATCTGAGATACACGGCCCTACGTGTTATCAGTGTCTGTGATATGGTGTAATATTGAAGCCCTAAAAAAATTGCGCTTCAAAATGATCAAGAAGTGCCTCAAAAAAGTAAAAATCTTTGAGTGACCGGTTTTATCATACTCATTTTCCCCAATAGACTGTAGTGTTATGAAAACCGTCAGGCGAACGGTTTTCAAAATTTGTAATTCCAATCATAAATATCTTGATAATCAGACAGGCGATCGGCTTGTAAAAGTCATGGGTTTCCTGACTGACCTAAAGGTTTATAATTATCATTGCATCATGAGCTAAATCCAGAATTTTGTTTCAGAATCTGAGACAAAGTTACCGGATCCCTTTAAAGCACAATGTAAAGAAATTATGACTGTTTACATTATGAATGTAAGCAGTACAACCAATAAGTTTCATGTATTTGAGTTGAGCATACATGTCTCTAAACTAGAACATAATTAAAAGAGAAAAAAAATTGTTTAATTACCTGACCCCCAACAACTCTCTCAAAGACTGCGCTCTTATCATTCAGCTTCATCCCAAGGTCACTGAAGGTCAGTTTGTTTGTGCTGACCTCAAACTTGCTGTTGGCAAAGAGGGCGCCAGATACCCTATTGTAGCACTCGAAAGGAATACTGCCTCGTTTCCTTGGCATGGCACACCAGTCAAAGCTGATGGTCAAAAGACAATGGATAAGTTTAAGAGGTTGAAACTTGATTGTAGCAAATTTATTGGAATGTCAACTTCTTTTCTTTCTTTCACTTAGATAAATTGCGTTATGTGTACCGATCTATACAAAAGTATAGCACTTATGGCGCTTGCTCTACAATGTCTCATAAATTCAACGTTCTTGTTCATATTTAAATTAAGATTACTTTCCGTTAATATTCTTTGGTGGCATTAGTTTTATTCTTGAGATGGTGTCCTAGCTGGGAACAGGAAAGTCTTGAGAGCTGAAATGAAAGTTGACATAGACGTGGTGCTCCTGATAGATTATGGAAAAATTATTCCACGGCTTATAGGTCCAGATAATTAGAAGGCTCTGTCACCTAAAGTTGAGTTTCTGTCGGGAGAGCGTGCATGGTCGCGTGATCTCAGACTTTTATGCCATTATTCATCCATTCCTTACTCAATATTATGTGTATTTTTTCACTCATTCCATCATTGAATTCGCATTCCTTCAATCATTAATTCATCCAGTTAGTCACACCTTCAATCACTCACTTCACCATTAGTTAATTGCAAGATGAAAGCATGATAACATCATCATGTATGATGCCATATCAATGAAGCGAACAGAAAGACTTCAAAGTAAAATAGTATGTGCCTCCACATCTCAACTATACAACTGCTTGATAATTACCCAATAAATCATGAAGAATTAATTTCTTTAACCAAATAACACTCAATGGAACATGACTCCCACAATCATTAAAGATAAAGATCAGTTCTGGTCATGCGATTGCATTGTGAAAGAAACGTTGTGGAATTGATCAGAAAAGGCTGATCATCTAGCATATAAGTATTGGTGTGTACTGCAAGGTTCTGGAATCATCAAAATGATAAAAAATTTGGCCCAGTCTTGGTAAAGTAACAAGCACTGTACACAGAAAGATGTATATGGGACTATACAAATGGTGTCGGGGCTACTAACCTTGATTTCATAAGCTTTCTATGCTCATAACTCAGCCAGTATACATTTTCTACCCAAATTGTTTGGCAAATGACATTTATTTGTAATCTTGAATATTCAGTGTAAGTTTCGTTTGATTCTGTGAGGTAAAGTTACAAGCACTGTACACAGAAAGATTATACGGGACTACACACACGTGCCCGACTCGTTATATCTATCAGGTTCAAATAGATATACTAATTTACTAAATATATCAATAAGTAGGCGGCTCCTCGGCAAAATTTGAATCATCACGTATTAGTCAAAACACATGATTGGTAATAAGAGCTTCCATTTAATTTTTTTGAGAGGGGGGGGGGGGGCGTTTCCAAAACTGGTCTTTACCTTTAAAATGACACTTGCTACACTCTACTACTCACTCTTGGACATGTGTATATGGAATAAGCCTTCCATTCCAGTAGCACTCAAATATGGCTTTGCTACCCCTCGCAAGTCTATCTTTGTTGTAATCACTTTCGTCATCGACTTCTTCAAGTACTGCAGCAATAAAGCATACAAAACATCATATAGAAGTCAATTTCGAGCTTTGATAAAGTAATCTGATCGCTTCTTTAGGAACGACTATTTCGATCAATAAATGGAAATACTTCCTTTCTTTCTTTTTCTTTCTCTCTCTCTCTCTCTCTCTCATGGGTATACCAGAATTTAACGTGTCCTTAAAAACATGATGCCTAGGAAAATTCAAATGAGTTGTTTTTAGGGTTTAGTACAAATGTTATAGGTCTTTGTAGAGTTCAACAAAGTTTAGATCTCAAATTCCTTTTAAAATTGTAGAGTCAAATTAGACATAAAAAACCAAGAACAAGAAACTTGTCCCCCACCTCGGCCATAGTCATGTGGATGCGGGGTCCGCTCGCGATTCATAAGGACCGCTATTCCTAATTTGAGAAAAGGGTCATTATTCATAAGGGTCATAATTCATAAGAACCACTATTCATAATCGAAGAAGAGGGTCGCTATTCATAATATGAGAAGAGGGTCACTGTTCATGATACAAAATCGGGGTCGTTATTCATAATATGAGAAGAGGGTCGCTATTCATGCTATCCGTATTATGAATAGCGACCCTCATTTCGTATTATGAATAGTGTCCCCAATTTCGTATTATGAATAGCAGTCCTTTTGAGTAATGACACTTAATGTGAATTATGAACGGGGGACCCTAATCTCAAATTATGAGTAGCTGTCCTTATTAATAACGGTCCTTATGCCTTTATGAATAGTGATCCCATTTCCGTTTTATGAATAGCGGTCCTTAATTCACGTATATAGAAAGTTACACGTCGTTGAATAGCGGTCCTTAATTTACGCATAGAAAGTTACACGTCGTTGAATAACGGTACTTATGAATAACAGTCCTTATGACTAGTGAGGTTACCCTGTGGATACGACTCCTTGTCAAAAAGGAATGGATGATATCGAAGCACGCCCTCTACCAGACCAGTTCCTTCTACCAAGACACGGAATTCAAACGTGTCCTTGGCAGACCTGATGAAGATGGATTGCGGGTCGTCTTCAATGTCTCTGAGGTTGCGCTGCTTGTGCTGTTGGCCCTTCTTGTACATGGTGATGCTGATGTCAATATTCTTGCAGGGGCTTGGCGTACGGCCCATGGAGTTGGATAGGTGGGACTGGTTGCCTTGTGGACCATGGATGTAGTAGTGGTAGATGTGTCTGTAATGACAATCAGAGAAGACATACTGAAGACATATTAAAGAGCTTAATGAAATGGAGGGAAACTATAACTCTGTAACCTTTACCTAGCCACGATTTTCATTACATTTTGAACATATTTTATTGTCTCCTTTATCACAATGATGCCTAATCAATTCTAACGTTTTTATATTTGATTCAATCTATGAGTTATTGGTTGATTATTGGTTTTTAAATGGACAAATATATATACGGTATATGAATCATCTTCTTCAGGACAGGGAAACACGTATTGTTCTCTAAAATCAGAGGACTGAACATCATTACATTATTTTTTCAAGTAATATGTACCACAACTAGCTTGCTCGACAATTTTCTGAGACACTGTGTTCTGTATCTTTTTACATGACTTTGTATATAGGGTCCAGGTTTATAATTTCCAAGGTCTGGTCAAATAGAATAGCTCACTCCCTCTTAACACTTTAAAAAATTGAAGGTGGGTTGGGGGCTGAGGGTTTGGAATTGCAACCCGGGGTTGGTACCAAACCTTTACCATTGCCTTGACAACACTTGTCTCCAGTATTTACATGGAATCAAGAGGACAATACGTGAGAAACTTACGCCAGTAGTGTGCTCCAACTGCTGAAGTCTTCTTTGAGGAACTTCATGTGGTCTGAATTGATGCTGGTGATGACCACGTGGGTAAAGTTCTCCTTGCCTTCCTCTTCCTTGACCAGTTTTTGCAGGATCTCATTTTCTGGTGATACGTCACTGCCCTCACCAGGCTTCAAGACAAATGTGAATTGCATAAAAAGATGGAGAAAAGAAACGTAACTGTAAGTAGTACGATTGCTTTATCTCATCTTCTGATGAAACGTGACTGCCCACGCCAGGCTTCAGGTGTGAATAGCATACAAAAGATAGTGAAAAGAAACATTACTGAAAGTAGTACAACTTCTTTATCTCATCTTCTGGTGAAAAGTGAATGCCCTAGCCACGCTGGCCCAAGTGTGAAATGCGAAAAAAAAGATGATGAAAAGAAACATTACTGAAGGTAATACAACTTCTTTATCTCATCTTCTGTTGATATTTCATATAATCCTCTACCAATAGATATCTTTTCTAGCTGCAGTCTTTATAAGAGCAAGGAGGCATGCTAATGATGCAAGAAACAAGCATTATTGTTATGTATCGAGTTGTATCATGACATCGTTCTATTGAGCATTGCTTGGCATTAAACATGGAGTTGGAAGTCGACATTATGATGGGATAAATGTGTCCTGCTTACTGCGTCTTTGCACCAACCCACATACCTAAAACAACAATTCTAATATATGTAATCAACCACCCACCTGCCTGTTATGGATTATGCCCTTGTAGATGTCTTCTTTGTTCTTCTCTCTCCTTTCAAACTCTTCCTTTGATACCGTCATCTCATGAACATCCTTAGAATATTTGGGTTTACTGATCATCTGTAAGAAAAGATGTATAACATGGGCGATTTGCACCGACTCTAACACCATGCATTGGGTATAGAATCCATTGAACATAACGGATTTTTTGCCTGTACCTTAAACTGCCAAAGATAAGAGATGTAAAGTATGACCCAGCAAATCTTTCTGATGAAGCAATACTAAATAAGTAGGTTCATGACTGTTTCTTCAAGCCAGTTTGTATTTGCATACTGACTGGTAGAGGACAATGGAGAAGGAAAAAAAATCGCTGTTGCGACCATGCAGAGATGTGAAGAAAGCAATCAAGTGTTATTAGGCAATGTCCAAGGATACAGGCAAAAAGCATATAACTCACCCTGACTGAATCACCAATGAAAAACGCTGCTTGCTTTCCTCCTACTCCAAAGAATGAGATGTCACTGTTTAACGATCTGGGAACGTGTGCGTCTTCATTACTGTCATTAAAACAATAGTTTACAAAATACAAAGAATGACAAATTAAGTTTACAAAGTTTTGTTTTCTAAAATCTCATGATTTCATAATAATCTGTTTGTGTTAGTACATCAAAGAGGTGTATATATTGTTATCATGTAATTGATCTTAGTATACTTAAATAGTATTTCAAACGTTATGAATAAAGAACTTAATCATTGCCAAGTTTATAACTTTTGCCACTGTCTGACAATTGATATTACAACGTGCTAATCATTTGATATTGTTTTCTCTTTAAATCCTACTCAATTTAATTGTCAATGCTACTAAATGAGCTTTATAAATTGGTCTGAGACTTCATTCAAATACATTTATCCCTGAATCTATGGCCTGAGACAATTGGATTTACTTTAAAAGGACTTCCAAATTCAGTTAGATCGATATACAACCCATAGACATCTGGCTTTAAAGCCTATCTCAGGGGCTATGTGCATAGTTCCTTGACTTGGTTTCATACAGCTAACATGCAGTTCCAAGATGACTACTCTAACTGTTCTACTGGACCATCAAATATGATAATAAACATATTTCTCCTTTCCTTGTGAATCAATTTTTTTAATGAAGTGATATTACCTGTTGTTCTCTTGTTTGCGATTGAATTTAGAGAGTCGATAGATGGCCCAGTTGTTGAGTTCCCTGGTGGTCATGCCCTTGCCATTGTCAAGGACACAAACCATGCTCTTATCTCCTGTTTCATCCAGGTACTGATTGAAAGTAAAACAAAAAGCAGGATAATTAAATGGCCGTTAAGCCCATATCATCTGGTTTGAGCCAGACGGGCGTAAATTCATATACTTTCACACAGAGATAATACCCTCCTGGCTCCAAACAGACGATATAAAGCAGTTAAATTCCTAAAGCAAAAACCTGCTGTCGTAAAATAAATTACTTTTGAGGAGCATTCTTCACATTTGATTGTGTTATGGAGCTCTCACACTCTGCCGTGTAGGCCTACCGTCGTCCACCTGCCGGGCTATTAAAAAAACAACAGAGTCCAGAACGTTGGGTTTTGAGCGAACTTGTCCCCGGCCGCAAAAAAAAATTCATAAAATTAATCTTTTCACCGTTTCGTTGCCATCTTCTGACCGTTCTCACCGGGCGCCTACCGGGTGTTGAACGTGCTTCTACCGTCTTCACCGCCCAGATTGACTTTTGCTGAAAATTTTGGCCTTTTCCATACCGGGCCCATACCGGGTCTCGAACGTGTGCACCGGGTTTGTAGCAGCCACCTACCCAGGCGCGGATCCAGGATTTCTTAGGGGAGGGGGCCCAACTTTTTTTTTTTTTTGCTCCCGAAAATTTGAAAATCGCGCCGGCCGAAAAGTCGCTCAGTGGGGGGGGGGGGGGGTACAGAGCACAATTTTTGTTTTTGATCCTCAAAATTTTTTCAATTTGCACCCCCCCCCCCCCTTAATCGTAAAAATCACGTGATTTTACATGATTTTTTTCTCAAGGGGGGGGGCCCGGGCCCCCCCCCCTGGATCCGCCACTGCACCTACCAGTCACTTAGCGTCCCCTCACCGCTCTGAGCGTCCTGTGAGCGAGTCCCCGGACTGCTGACGTCATGACACGACTGCCATAAATACCCCGATTTGAACGGCAACGGTCAGTCCGCTCTCCATTTTTCATCACCGTTCTGTAACGGGTTATGAGCGTGTTGTGAACGTGTTCATACAGTGTGACCGTTTTCATAACGTATTCATACCGTCCTCATACCGTTCGACACCGTCCTCTTGCCGCTTACTTGCGGCCGGTGCCAGCCGGCCAAAGTTTTGAACATGCCCAAAACTTTCGCCTGGTCCCACCGGGTGTAAATAAGCGCCAACGCCCTATTAACGTGTTGCCCGCTTTGATAACGAACCACCGTGTGCCCTCGCCGTTCTCCACCGTCCGCAGACATTTTCGCGCACGGTGGCACACGGTAGGCCTACACGGCAGAGTGTGAGAGTCACTTTAGAGGTAAACATGTCAGAGGTAAAAATGTCAGAGGTAATAATGTCATAGGTAATACTGTCAGAGGTTTTTTTTTTTTAATGTCAGAGGTACAGAAAATGTCGAGGTAAAAACAGTGCAGTCACAATATCTCAGCACTTTATCACACATAATATCGAGACTTAAACTACTGGGCTAGTATAGATATATAGGCATGGCTGTTTATATAGGCTTAAGGGGACGTTGGGTGCGCCGGGGGGCGAAATTGTTGTTCCCAAACGGGTTTGCAATTTCTTATATTTCCGTTTTTCTGATTGGCGGATATGTTCTACGCCATTAGCAGCTTGGAAAGAGGTCACAAACAATTAGACTTTGATATTTTATTGCTTTGCCTCACTATTTATAAAGGCAAAAATTGGGCAGAAAATTACTGGGAATCGAAACCACAACTCCAAGATTGTGTTACGCTGACCTTACCGATTGAGCCAACGATGGGTTGATGAAAAGTGATTCTGCATGATTTCTATTACCCTATCACTCATCCTAACGGTTACGTCATTGCTAATGACGTAACATATCAGCCAATCAGATGACCGGAAATATTAGCATTGGCAAACCTGTTTGGGAAGAGAAAAAAAAATCGCCGCCGGGGGTCATGGCAGGATGCAACGTCCCCGAGAGCTAGTATAGAAACAGCCATGCCTCGAATATTAAAACAGTCCATATATCTTCTATATACCGAATTCACACAAAAAATCTACAAAGAATTCTTGCCTTATCCTTTTCTGAGTAAAGATTGGCAAAAGCAACAAAGGAAATCTGAGACACTGTATGTTAATCTTCGCTGGAAAGTTGCCTGAATGATACGATCATTCGGAATCGCACACACATTGTATGGTATCCGCGATCGCACAAAGAAACTTTTTACACGTAAACCAATGGGGATCTCACCAAAATGTTATTATTTTCCAGTAACCCCGGGCAACGGGAATCTTTCTCATGAACTATTGACCGTTACTGGCGTTGTTCGTTTCTTTACGGGCAATGCTAAAATCACGACTCCAATTTAGACCAATAAGTGCCTAGATTTCTAAAGAGAGGTATATAATCTAATACATTCCACTCTTCCATATCATAATGTATACTTTATAAATGACTGTGTATTGTACTTCGTATATTTCCTGAGGATAATACAATGTGGAGAAGAAAAAAATGTAATTTATATTTTGTGTTCAGGTTTGCAGATATGAATTTTTAACTGATTTATCAATATTTTAAATTAATTGATGTTTTAATGTTTACTAGGTTTTGAGGAAGTAAGTACATAGAATATTAAGATTGAATGAGATAAAACCGGGAATTAGTAATAACGATCGCACAGAAATTCTACAAATTCAGCCATCAGACCCATCTTTATGTTCTTCCCAGCAAAGACTGTTATGACAAGAAAACATTAAGAAAAACACACGGATGCCTTTTCCCCTCATCAATTCTTGAAGAATGTCAGATAGTAGGCCTACATGTAGTAGCCAGGTATTTTGTCGTATGCTTTCGACCTTTATGCAGTACGGTTCGAAAGGCAGAAATTATTGTATGTGTTGGTTTAAACATAACACAGTGTAACTTTATATATTGTTTGTGATTAAGAAGCGTGAGAGAAATACAGTCCCTCAAATTCAACCGTAGGGTTTTTTTTTCCTGCCAAATTCATGATGCGTTTTGTTTAATGTGTAGACTTGTACGAATATGTACCTGCTAAAAACTGCGTTTTGAACAAGATGACACAGTTACTTTTAACATTCAGCCCCCCCCCCCCTCCCTCCTTCTTGGGGGGCCAATTGGGCCACCCTTGGAACTGTTATGAACACCTTTTATGCTTCACCTAAGAAGGTATCTGAATCTGGAGAAGATATTTGAAATCTACATAGGCTGGGCCCTTTCGGACCCACCCCCTGGGTCCCCATGGGGGGGGGGGCACGTTTACTATTGGATTCTTTTTGGATCCCCTACCCCTAAGGATGATTCCTGCCAAGTTTGGTTGAAATATGACCGTGCGTTTTCAAAAAGAAGATGGAATTGTAAAAGGTTTACGGCCGACGGGGCGGAGACGGGCGGCTATAGTTCACCTTGAGCTAATCAAAATAATGATTATGATAGTGTTTGGGTCGAAAATAGGGCAAGAAGGAGCAACAGAAGTGAGGATTTTATTTGTTTTTTTAGGCTTAAAAGATGTACTCTGAGATGCATGGCCTTGACAATATGGCCTTGACTCCGGCAATAATCAGGCAATAGTCACAATTTCAGGCCGAAAGGTAAATAAAGCAGCGCTGAAATAATGACTGCAAAGAAGTCTTCGTTATTCTTTTTCGATAAACCTCATATACAACCATGCATTACCAATAATTCAACCTGTAGCATGCTTTCGTTTTGATATTTTTTCCTCCGACATTTTTATCTCTGACATTTTAACTCTGACATTATTACCTCTGACATTTTTACCTCTGACAATTTTACCTCTGACATTTTTATCTCTGACATTTATACCTCTAACATTTTTACACCGAGCCGCTACTACAAGGAGAAGCAATATTTTTCTATTTGAATACAAGATAAAACTGAAAAGAAATGTGAACAAAAGACATGTTTAAGAACGTAAGTAACCACTTTAAACTACAAGATGCTGACTCTCAGTATCCCCCCAAAAGTATGGTCTTTTTCAGCACCTGCACAAGCATTATCATCAAGGTACAAACTGTGTACATTTGGGTTTCTAACAAAAGGTTCTTTGCCTGTCACAAAAGTCATATAGTCATGACAGTATCAATAACTTCGAAGACTATTTTCATTTACTACCCAAATCCCAATCAGAAATAAACAATAATGCATATTTTGAAGAAATGTAAATAACTTAAGGCACATACCAATCTGATTTCTATGTTTCTGGGTCCAACGTTATTTACAGTGGCTGAAAGTGAGTTGTCTATCAGTTCTGCAATTGCAAAAGCTGTTGGGTAAAGCAAAAATTGACAGGTGTTATGATGAAATGACAGGATACATTTATTCTTTTAGAAATTATGTTAATTACAATTTCAAATTTCCAATGACCTGTTTAGATAAGAAATACAAAAAAATAACAATATCATTAATGGCATATAGATATAATTTTGTAAGTGTCACACAAAAACATTTATTGACCTCACACACTACGTCTGTAATATAATATAGAATTAAATAAAAATGTATTCTTCACTGAAACCCAAAACATGGCTCTTAAAGTGTAAGAACAGTGAAATTGAACAAGTTGTTTTGAAGTAGTAGTTGTGATAAAGCTTAATAGAGAGTATAGAATTAAATAACAATACCACTGATCACATAATGACAGACTTCAAGGCTTACGTAGTGGATTCTGTCCTCCACTGGCATAGTATTCATACATGCCACTCCTGATGAGGGTATCAAAGTGGGGTTGGTAGTCCACACTCTGCTGGGTAGGGGCAGGCAAAGCCTGATTGAGGTGCACCAGGATATAGAGATAGACTCCATCATTAACAAGCTCCTCTGAAACGGTACATAGGAAATATTATTATAGTCCTAAAGGACATATATTAATGTACAGGTTAAAAACAATTAAAGAAAATTACTTTCAATAACTATCTGCCTCCAAAGAATGTTCAGCCTTCTTGAAAGTTCACACCTTATTTGTGGAGTCACATTACTTTTAGTAAGTTTTTGTCAGTAAATAAATGGTGACTCCATTGATTTAACATACAAACAAATGAAACACTGTATTTTTCAATTCTTTTTCTCAAGGTTAATTGGCATCCGCTTTATCTGAATATGAATGTAAGTTATTGAGATGAAAGCCCCAAAATCACAATTTTTAAAAAAAATAATGAAACACAGTTGTAATAAAATTGTACTATTTGCTTCAATTATTGGCTATATTTTTAATGTATTTCCATAATAGCAAAGGAGAAATATACCGTCTTTACCATTTATGGCTGGTTGCATTGAAATCATTTATCTTCAAACTTTAATCTCCATCTATACTTTTCAGTACGCACTATGAAAAGAAACTTTGGTATTAAATAATTGTGATAAAAATGCTACAGCTATGCTCATGTGTGTATTGCAAGCACTGTATCTCTCTCCAGTCTCATTTACTAGTTTTGAAAACCACAAGTCTTTTGGGATGGTTGAGTAGCTGGAGAGATGTTCTCAGCTTAAGAATTTAGATACATAGATGTCTCTAGCAGGGAACTTATGTTCACCTAAATTTTATTGCGGCTTCCAAGATAAAATTTGATGCTGAAAACAATGCCACCGACTGATTTTAAGAAAATTGGTGCCCAAAGTGCCCACATGTAATGTTTCAGGGACCCACCCGTGTTGTTATGCATTTCTGAACCAATTTGTTGGCTTATAATGTCCGTTCGGTTTAGAAAACCTACTATGCACAATACAGTGGAATATGGCATAGGTTAAGGCCTGCATAAGACCATATAGGGTAGGTGTAGGGAATTGGAGACCGTAGGGAATTGGAGACCACCAAGCTTGAACCCATCACTGTCTGTCCGTGTTGGCTCCAATATTGCTATAGCGCCATATGTGGCCTTTAAAAACGCTACTGCACATATCCAATTCATTACGAAGACTACAATGCGTTCTCTTTCCGAGAAAATTGGCAAAATTGACCAAGAGAAGCAATTTTGATGGTAAAATTTTGCTCTGATATAAAAACACAATTTTCACTGAATGTTGTGGTGTATGCAGATATTTAGGGGTGGCTCTTAAAAAGGTAGTTGTAAAAGGAAGTTTATTAAGTGTGCCAACCATCACAGAAACTCATGGCCATTGTGTGTTGTGAATGGGTGTTGCAATGCACATTATGCATGGTGTCTGATCAGAAATGTGTGTAGGCAATGGGGGACACCAGGTCCAAGATGGGGGTGTTTGTTGTGAATGTCGAGTATGCCGAGGACAGTCAATGACCCGACGCTGATTGGTTAAAGGTATTACAAAGTTTTGGTATAGGGTCATGAATTTGGTTCAAATGAATGTTTTGGAAGCATATGCGATCCTACAATATTCAGTGATCGTTGTCGCGGTTCAAATCGAGTCGAAAGTTATGAAACTGTAAATAATAAACTCTTTATGTTGTATAGCTAACTCTCAAGGCCAAGATATTAATTAAGCTATAAAACAATGTTTCTTGACTAAAGTCGACCAATTAGCTATTCCCGTTTGGAAATTATATATCACAACTACATATTCTGAGATTCTTATGGTCGCAGCTACCATTGTATGGATGTAGGCGCTATTTGAAATTTATCATAATTTACCTGGAGCACTGGTAAATTTTTATATTCCGTTTTTCTCTAAAGCAGAAGTGTTTAGGGGTTAATTTTTCTAGTGCTTATAATACATCCACAGGGGACATCCAAATATATCAAAATTGTAAAGACACACTATCCACCCAATTTTCATAATTTTCCGAAATTTGGTATTACCTTTTTTGTCAATGTATGGAAATATTTTGGGCCACATTGTTTTAAAATCGTTTCAAAATTACAGTAAGTTCATTGGCTGCATGTATCTCTTTTAAAAAATGTTTGAACTAACTATAACAATCCCATTTTCATTCAAATTGTATTTAAATGTCTTGATTTGTAACTGTCCCTTATTACCTACACATGGTAATGAGAGACCTTCGGTGATGACGTCATTAATCATTGTTATCTTATTAATCAGTTACATCATGACCACAATTTTGTTACCTAATAAAGAGAAGAAGTTACTGAAGAGAATACAAAATTGTGTAACATTTGTCATGCTTATGTAAATTGTGCAAATGTGCTTTAATAAGGGTCTCCAATTCCCCCACACCTACCCTAGGCCCTGGATTTGCTCCAAAAGGGCCAAAAGGACCAGCAACTCTGGAAAGTCAAGATAATTGCTTTAAATTATTTGGGGGGGGGGGGTAATAGGATCACATTAATAATGTCTATTTCGGTACAAAAATACAATGATTCATTGTATGTTATGAGGCTTTGATAGCCAAAGATGTCTCAGGTACGCAAATCTAATTTTACAGCAGGGCTGCATTACTTGTGGTGCCAGGTAAAAATGTCAGAGGTAAAAATGTCAGAGGTAAAAATGTCAGAGGAAAAAATGTCAGAGGAAAAAATGTCAGAGGTAGAAATGTCAGAGGTAAAAATGTCAGAGGTAAAATTGTCAGAGGAAAAAAATGTCAGAGGTAAAAATGTCAGAGGTAAAAATGTCAGAGGTAAAAATGTCAGAGGTAAAAATGTCAGTCGTAAAAATGTCAGAGGAAAAAATGTCAGTCGTAAAAATGTCAGAGGTACAAGCAAAAAAATTAGCAAAGTGTTTCGTACATGTCCTGAGGATAATACAATGTGGAAAATAGATTTTGAAATTTATTTTGTTGTGATCAGGCTTGCATATAATGAATGTCTAACATTTTTTGATATTTTGATTTGGTTGATGTGTTAATGTTTGTGAAACGGACCGGTTTGGCCGGTGGCAGCCTGCAACATAGCACGTGTAACGTTCCAGAGACGAACAAAGTCCAAACGAAGAAATGAAAATTCTCGACAAAAGTCAAGTGTTAAAGTGAGTAGTGCATTTAGTACAAAATAGTTACATAATCCCGAGGAATCACGAAAAGTTACATATAAGGGCTGGGCGCCCCGAACTCTGCTAAAGCTTTAGCACCTCATGGCGGCAAAGGAAGTGGAGTAAGAATAAGAAAATCAAGAAGTCGCTCCGAAAACTAAAAAGTCGCTCCGAAAACTAAAAACCCGCTCCAAAAAGTAAAAGACTGTCTCGATTCAGAAGCTCATCCCCATTTTAAACTCTCCGACAATTATAAATAACGATGTCATTTAAACCGAACCTCTGCAAAGCGCGCACTTCTCTAAAATGTGATGGTGCGGTTGGCATTTAAAGATAAAGTTGAGTTCTGGTCTTGCGAAGTTGCATTGTGAAAGAAACGGTGTGGAAGCAATCAGAAAAGGTTGATCATCTAGCATAAACATGTAAGTATTGGTGTGTAGTGCAAGGTTTTGGAGTCATCAAAATGATAAAATCTTTGGCCCAGTCTTGGTAAAGTAACAAGCACTGTACACAGAAAGATATTGATATGGGACTACACAAACATATGGCATACAAATCGGGCCTCATTTTAAAGCTGTTACTTGTCATATCTGGGATATGAAGTCATTTGAAATAGATTTTCAAGGAATAACTTTTTTCTTTGATGTTCTTCCACACTTGCATAATAAGAATGATAACAAACGCTCACATTATTGTTCACTTTTCCCCAGAACTCAACCTTCTCTTTAATTGATGTAACGTGGGCGGCTTTCTGCTTTGTATCGGAGTAACAAAGCTGCTTATTGATTTTTCCCAGACTATTTTATACCGCAAAAGTAATCGACAATATTTTATTGCAACGTGCGCACTTCGGGAATGTGATGGTGCGGTTAGCACTGATAACATGGCTTTCTGCTTTGTTTCAGCATGGACCCTACTTTCAGAGTATCAAAATACCAAGCCCACAAGAAAGTGGAATTGTCGGAAATATGCATTTATTGGAAATTACATATAATAGTAGTCATTGCCACGCAGTTGAAATGTCCAACAATCTTCAAAAGTGAAGGAGAAGTGGGGGGGGGGGGGAGGTTCATAGATATCTGATCCTATTTTGTGGGCTGTACTGACTTTTCTTTTTATTTAATGATTACACCATGGAGCGACAACTCAGCCTATAAAACATGGCCAAACTTCTCGATTTTAGAAATCTTTCCCCCCGGAAGTTTGCTCAGTGTACCAGTACCATTTGCTTATACAAAAGCATAATATACCGGTAAATAAATATTGAACTAGGCAGAATAATGGGACATGCATGGTTGCTACTCCGAGTTTCATGCCTTGCAAGCGATCATCAGACAAATTACTGATAGCATTCGTCAAAGTACATGATTCCTCTACAACCTTGGTACAAATACGCTCAAAATAAGAGCTATACAATACATGTATATCCGTCCTCCATTTATTACCACAATTACTTTACTGGGGCCTACAGCCTTACAAGCTTGCTTTCATGTAGGTCCCATCATATTTCTCTTAGTTAAATCACAAATTCATATTGACCACTTATCTTTGTTATTATTATTATTTGTTATTAAAATAAAAACAATTTTGTACTTCATTTGAAATAAATGTATGTTTATGAGAAATATGAAAATAAATGAAATGAAATGAAAAATAAGACTACAATACCTGAATACAATGCAATAAGAATACTCATGAGTAATTCCAATTGTATTTTTATTAGTTAAGTCTTTAGTCTTTTAGAGGTATTTGTACCAAGGTTGTAGGATAATCATGTACTTTTAAGAATGCTATCAGTTGCCTAATGACTGCTTGCAAGGCGCGAAACTCGGAGTAGAAACCATGTCCCATTAGTCTGCCTGCTCTGCCTAGGCATTGACCACTGTTCGGAAGGATATATAAAGCAAAGCATATATATAAGAGGAAGGGGAGAGCAGCAGGGTCACCGTGCCCCAGAAGAAGAATACCCTCCTCCCTCCCCCCCCCCCCGTCTTCCTTCGGCAATAATCGGGCAAAAAGTCACAATTTTGGGCCGAAAGGTAAATAAATTTAAACTGGGAAAGTGGAAAATAAAGCAGCGGTGAAATAACGACTGCAGAATATCCCTCGCTGTTCTTTTTCGATAAGCCTAATTAAATATATAACCCGGGTGTAATTATAACAAGCTTGTCACATGCTTTTGTTTTTATTGTATACCTCTAACATTTATACCTCTGACATTTTTACCTCTGACATTTTTACCTCTGACATTTTTTCCTCTGACATTTTTACCTCTGACATTTTTACCTCTGACATTTTTACCTCTGACATTTTTTCCTCTGACATTTTTTCCTCTGACATTTTTACCTCTGACATTTTACCTCTGACATTTTTACCTCTGACATTTTTTCCTCTGACATTTTTACACCGAGCCTTACTTGTAGCTGCTTTAGCCGTCTTTAATTGAATTGAATTGATTTATTGTCCCCAAAAATGTAAATTCGTTCAATTATACAAATTGTAAAACATAATAACAACATAAAATCAATGGCGTTACATCCAACAATACGAGCGCAATTCAAACGTAAATAGGGAACACGGAAATATTCTGTATCAGATAAGCATGATAAGTACAATGTGATTGCATGCCTGCGAAATTGAGCAAAGCAATGCAATAGTACACCACTTGCCCTCGTTTTATCCTACTGTTGTAAATATGAATCGAATCCGGCACAAATGAACGTCTGAAGCGCTCCCGCCTAGTGCGGGAGCACTACAATCAAAATCAAAATCAATACGTTCAATGCCACTTTGCACAAGGTTGGGCTTCAGTTTTTTTTTATATTCCTCATCATTCTATATGTATGCATTACATTACAATTAAGAAGTTTTCCTTTTACACAACATACCATAGAGTGGTCACTCAGAGTCACATACAACACTCCACTTGACTGAATTTGCTGGGAATACTAAAGGCATTTATTAATTCAACTTTTATTACATCATTTTCGGGTCACCGAAAAGAGGTATCGGGAGCTTTGAAGCTATTTATCGCAAACCAATAGGAAATGCGCGAAAAATCGTGTATTTAAATGACTAGATTATTAAAACATATGTCATATCAGGGGCGGATCTAGCTTTTTGCCAAGGGGGGGGGGTGTCCCAGTGGCGGATCAAATCGCGCCGTTTTCCTTCTTTTTTCTTTTTTTTTCTCCATTTTTTTGTCTTCACTTGGCCGCCCAAGGGGGGTTTAAACCGCCGAAACTTCCCCCTAGATCCGCCCCTGCATACGATGTGTTAGACCCATTGATGATAGGTGTGAATAACACATTATAAACCATGGGCATATACACCTTCAATCACAATGCTTAAAGTCCATTTTCTTGATTAACTCGTAAATATGTGCCCACCGAAGGGCTCATTGTCTTGCTTGAATAATGTTATGGCCATCAACAATATTACTTGTTTAATTGATCCGTTATAAGTAAGTAGGTATAAACTATTAAATTTCAAAATTCCAGCTTTCCATGAGAAAATTTGAATGCTAAAATCAAAGTTTGAAAACACCTCTCTGCTGGATGTGAACAATTTCGCAAAACAGTCCGAAGCATTTCTTTATGTGTGCTCCGAATTATTTAAAAACCTGGATGAATATTCTTAAAACATTGATTAGGTACTCATGAACTAACTCAATAAGCTCACAGTAGTATGTATTCAGTGGACACCGTGGCCTAGTGAAATATTGTTCTTGATTTCTTCGATAAGGCCATAGAAAAGTATGTAGGACAAGACGGACAACTTTTTTTACCCTTTGAAGAGTGATTTTCTTTTCGGGGGAGGGTGGGGGTATTTGTTTCGCAAATTTCTTGTCCATTGTTTTCTCGGTTGAATACTTTCATATTAGGACATTTCATGCTTTTCATTTTGTTGTCACTGTAAAACAACTGTAGTTCACAGTTTTCGCCTAAAGGACACATTCCAAATGCTAAAATCACCTCTCTGGTGAATGAGAATGACCTTTGTGAGCGTACTGTTAGCTCAATTAAACCTACTGTGCAGCATACGTGGTATCCCAAATGAGATATCAATCGTTTTGTAAATTTTCCATCGATACCACAAGCAAATTTTCAGAGAAGGAAAGATTTATAGTTATGAGCATACGATTACAATGAGAAAGAAGTATGACCGACACTGACATATGTACCTGCATAGGGCGTGGATGCAAAATATATTTGCCAGGTATAATGATGTTCTTTTTTTTTTTAAATCAACATAATATACATGTTTTGTATGTTTTCTTAGACAATAGACCTATAAAAAGCTGCCATCGAATGTGTAATGTTTAAACATAGTATTTTCAAGACTGCAAGGTTTATTAGTTTATTAAATTATGTTATAAGGAAATTGTTGAATTATTGAATCATCACATCTCACCTTTATACATTCTAAGCACTGATCGTTTATGATGGCGTTTAATTAGGAAATTAAAGAGGGTTGCAGCTTTTAATTTCAGTTCACTCCTCGTGTTCATTTGTTTAAAAAAAATCAACATATTATTGTTTTGTATGTTTTCTTTAGAAATGGGCCTATAAAAAGCTGCAATCGAATTTGTAATGTTTAAACATAGTATTTTCAAGACTGCAAGGTTTAGTAGTTTATTAAATTCTGTTATAAGGAAATTGTTGAATTATTGAATCATCACATCTCACCTTTATACATTCTAAGCACTGATCGTTTATGATGGCGTTTAATTAGGAAATTAAAAAGGGTTGCAGCTTTTAATTTCAGTTCACTCCTCGTGAAGCGATCGCCTATGAGCACATACTGATTAAAAAATATATAAATCCCATTATAATTCACTCTTTATCAAACCAACTTCTGTCAATGAAATTTTAGAAATAGCATCAACTTTAAAAAGTAATAAAGCATGTAGACCAGATGGTATTTCGCCAAAAGTTGTTAAACAATGTATCCATTATTTTGTACATCCATTGTGCGATGTATTAAATAACGCTGTTATGAGTGGCATTGTACCAGGTAGTTTAGAAAATTACAAAGATTATACCAATATATAAAAAGAATGACATAAATAATATTGAAAAATAATAGACCAGTGGCTTTGTAATCCATATTTTGTAAAATTTTAGAAAAAATAATGCACAAAAGACTGTATGATTTTTTAAATAAATACAAAATCCTTATTGATGACCAATTTGGTTTTCGTAAAGATTTCAGTACTTCACTTAGTATATTGAATTTTTACTGATTACATTTTACAATAATTAAACAGTGGACATTTTAGTTGTGGGGTATTTATGGATTTATCCAAGGCTTTTCACACCATCAATCACCACATTCTCTTAACAAAATTGAATCACTATGGTATTCGTGGTGTAACGCTTCAATGGTTTCACAGTTATTTATTAAGTCGTAAACAGTATGTGGTGGTCGATGGTGTCGAATCCAATCACATGAATATAGATATCGGTGATCCTCGAAGGGTCAGCTTTGAGGCCACTTTTGTTTATTTCATATGTAAATGATATTATTAATACAATAAAAAAAAATCAGTTTTCTCTGTTTGCAGATGACACTGTTGTTTTGTTCTCCCATGCTAATATATCTCGATTGATTTCCACTGTAAATTCAAAATTATGTATTTTAAATGATTGGTTCAAATGTAATACATTGCAATTTAGTTTAGAAAAAACTAAATATGGACTTTTTCCATCCTAGGAAGAGAAAGGTTTTAAGGGACGCTGAAGTTGTAAAAATCGATGATATTGCTATTGAAAGAAAAAATTGCATTGACTTTTTTAGGTGTAAACCATTCAAGAAAATTTAGATTGGAAAAAAATAATTGATCATGTTCGTTATAAATTGCTCAAATGTATTAGTGTATTGTATAGACTTAAGGATTTGTTACCCTTCAGAATATTACTTAATATTTATTATTCTATTTTATTTCCTCATCTGAACTGTTGTATTATGATTTGGGGCAATACTTACAAATCAAATTTATCAAAATTATTTTACAAAAGAAGGCAGTTCGTCTGTTGACTTATTCTCATTATATGACTCCATGCGCGCCACTTTTAGTTCAATATAAAATAATGCAATTATTTGAAATGATAAGATTAAATGCCTGGATGTTTATGTTTAAATATAATAAAGGCGCCCTTGCAGAAAACTTTTCTAACATGTTTCAAACAAACTCAAAAATTCATACTCATTCAACCAGACAACGTCAAGATTTACATAAACTTTTCTCTAAATTTAATTTTGTTCGTAATTCAATCAGATTCATATATACAAGAATGGAATTTGTTAAGTAGTGACATAAGAAATAGCACAACACTGTCCAGATTCAAAGCATTGGCCAAGTTACATTTATTCAAATCTTTAAATAATCTCAATCTCTCTTAGTAGTTCTTTATCATGTATCTTTTTTTTTTTTTACTTCTTCTTATATCTTTGCTTATCCTGTCGGGTGTGTATGAGTGTATGTTTGTGTGTGTATATGCTCTCACCTCAGCATTTTTGTGGGGTTTTATGTGCGCTTCACATACCCCTTGTGAGGCATTTTTACTTTGTGGGGTATTTTTTCAGGACCCCACAGAGTAAAGTCTTTCAAATGACTGTATATTCGGTGTCCTATGCCCTGCGGGGCATTAGAAGTGGTACCCCATAAATGACTTTTTGTGAGCGTGTGCTAAAACTTGCACACTTTTTTATGGTAACATCGTAAGCACACCGCCGCACAGTGGGCCAGGGAGGAACCAAAGTGCGCCAAAACTAAGTTTGGGTGATTTTTATTTTCCAATTTTTTTCTTGCCCAGTTGAAAGGTAATACATAGATGAATACCTCAGTGAAATATTTAATTCCGGTATGCACAATAAGGGTATAAATTTACTACTTCAAACAGCAAAATCCTACATATTCACAGTTTTAGTGCAAAAGTGACTTATTTTATAAATCTTTCAATTCAACATGAAGTTTTTAAGTTATTGATATGAAATTGCTTTCACATATTCCTGATAGTTCATTTCGTTGAATGAATGGGTTGAAATTAATAGAAACACAATCTTCATGATATATTATAGGGTAATTCATTGAAAAATGGACTAATTATCCATGTTTTTTATAAATCCAGAAGAAATAATTAGATCTCCGCGGTGTACCGCTTAAATTTTAATACCACCATTTTCTCTGATGTCTAAGCTTTAAGTTGATACCAAATTTGGCTGCCCGATCTTGCCCGTTGTTATGTTACATTCAATTTCCCTTGCCACATAGCCCCGAAAAATGTGGGTTTTGGGGTCCGCGGCTGAATCATGAAGGATTCGTGGTCATAAATCACGGCGCGAGGGGGCGCGTGACACTTGTTCTGACACCGTGGACCAAAATAAACCCATTTTTCGGGGCAATGTTGCAAGGAAAACGGCTCTAACATAATAACGGGCAGAATCGGGCAGCCAAATCTGGCATCAACTTAGAGCTTAGACATCAGAGAAAATGTTGGTAATAAAATTTAAACGAAAATACCTGGAAATCCAAACATTTCCTCTGGATTTATAAAAAATAAATCCCCAAACATGAGTTTTGGCGCACTTTGGTTCCTCCCTGGCCCACTGTGCGCCGGGTTGTTATCGCCAGGTTGTACATACCCCACTAGTAGGGGACCACAAGGTATATCTGGAACGCACAGAAATACCCCACAATCAGGTGCCCCACAAAGGCCCTGATGTGAGAACGTGTGTGTGTGTGTGTGTGTATGTAGGGTCCCGATTACAAGAAATCTTGCTTCTCAGGGGCCCTGGCCATTATTGTTTTTTATGTTGTGTTCTTTGATATTATTCTTCTATTGTATTGATGTTTGTTTGTTTGTTTTTTTAATGGTCAATAAGTGAAATGAATTAACTTAGATATAGCTATTTCTCTAACTGAGACGACAGGTTTCGTGAGTCACGAGACCCACATAATTATGTTTCAGTTTCATTTTGTCCAAATAGTATGTTGCATTGGTCTGTTTCTTATTTCTACATGTCGTAAAATCGATAAGAATCAATTTGTTAACTCACTAACTAAGTTGTTATCATCCAAACCAATCAATGTGGATGTTGACCCTTTGTTCGAATGGTATGAATCTGGAATGGAAGAATTCGTCCTTGTTTTCACGAAGTGACGGTAGTGAGGAAAATCGTAACGCAAAGTGAATGCAATTTTTTTTCACTACCGTCACTTCGTGAAAACAGCGACGAATTGTTAGACACATATGCACCAGCAACAATTAAGACTCGACCTGTAAAGAATCGAATGCGTTGGTTTAATGACTCAATTCATACTGCTCGCCGAGAGCGACGTCGAGCAGAACGAAAGTGGCGGAAATCAAGATCTGATCAGGATCGTGAATTGTATATGAAAGAAAAGAGATATGTCTGTGAACTCACTGAAACCGCCAAAGAAAGCTATTTCAAAGATAAACTAGCTTCTTGTAGTAGCAAGGATGTTTATCGCACTATTAACTCTCTTTTAAACAAGAAATCAAATCATCTTCCATTCTATGATTCTGCTGCTCGTCTAAGTTATCAATTTTCTAAATATTTTGTTGAAAAAATTGATACCATTCGTGATCAACTTGATAACCTTCCTGTTATGCCATTGCCTGACTTCAATAATACTTTGAATGATGATATACCATCGCTTGAAGTCTTAAGACCAGTTTCCCAAAGTGATCTTTTGAAAATCATTACAAGATCTCCTAGTAAATCTAGTCGTTTAGATCCTATACCGACATGGTTCTTGAAAGAGAATATTGATCATCTTCTACCTGTACTCACTAATATTGTGAATATCTCCTTATCATCTGGTATCTTTCCTAAAGGAGCTCATCGTGCTGTAATTAAACCTCTCTTGAAAAATGCATCCATGGATAAGAATAATATTAAGAACTATAGACCTGTGTCTAATTTAACGTATGTAGGAAAACTCATTGAGAAAGTAGCTTGCTCAAGACTAATGGAGCATGTTGAAGCTAACAATCTTGCTGACCCATTTCAGTCTGCATATAGACCCCGACATAGCACAGAAACTGCTTTGATCAAGGTGAAGAATGATATTATGTTTTCACTTAACTCAAACAAAGTAATTCTTGTGGTATTATTAGACTTGTCAGCAGCCTTTGATACCATCGACCATCATATCCTAGTCTCTCGTTTATCAACGAGGATTGGTATCAAAGGCACTGCCCTAAAATGGTTCCAGTCTTATCTCGATGGCTGGTCAACACAAGTAGACATTGCAGGGGAATTGTCTGCGCCTATCATTTCCAAGTTTGGTCTGCCACAAGGTTCTGTAGTAGGTCCTGTTGGTTTTACAATTTACACCCGCCCGGTTAGTGATATGGATGATATACAGTTATATGTTTCATTTGATCCCAAAATACGTGGTGAATTAGATTGTGCATTGTTGTCACTGCAAAACTGCATCTGTGATATAAAGAATTGGATGTCCATTAACAAGTTGAAATTGAACGACAGTAAGACAGAGTTTTTTATTGCTGCTTCACCACACAATTTCAGAAAATTACCAGACATAACTCTCACCATAGGAAATATTTCCGTAAAACCTACAGACACAATTAAAAACTTGGGCGCATTCTTTGATGTTCATATGAGTATGAATTCACATATTAACAATGTTAGTAGAACGGTCACTTTTCACTTAAGGAACATATCACGAATTCGTAGATATATTGATCAATCAACTTGTCATCATGCTGTAAGGTCTTTAATTCTCTCTAGACTTGATTATTGTAATGGACTTCTTTCCTCTCTTCCAAAGTTACATGTAAACCGTCTCCAGCGCCTCCAAAACTGGGCAGCACGTCTTGTGTTTGAGGTCGGTAGAAGTCATTCAGCTCAACCATTAATTAATTCCCTTCACTGGCTTCCAATTCAACAGCGAATCATTTTTAAGTTACTCTTATATGTCTATAAATCATTGCACCACCTAGCTCCTAATTACCTGTCTAATTGTTTAACTTTATATACACCAAGCAGAAATCTCAGATCTTCAAATGATAACCTCCGTCTAAATGATCCAATTACACGTGTCCAAGCCGGGGATAGGACTTTCACGGTAGCAGCATCCAAAGGGTGGAATAATCTCCCCATGTCCATCAGACAATCTGCCTCTATCGATATTTTTAAGAAGGCTCTGAAAACTCATCTCTTTACATGAATTCTCCTATATGTTTAATTATTTAATTTAATCAATTGAATTTAATATTTTATATGGAATATCTAATTGTAGCCTTTAATTACTACATGTAGTAAAGACCAATAATATTATTTGATGTTAGCGCTCTGAGCCTTATGGGAATGGCGCCCTAAATGTTCATTGTATTGTATTGTATTGTATATGTCTTACAATCCTAACAAGGTGACATTTACTCACTAATTCAATGTTCTCATGCATTATGATCGAATATCTTAAGTAGTAATACTATTCTAACTAGACAAGGGGAACTAATTGGCACCATCCATAACTAATTAGCATTAATTAAAGCTCCTTCGATTTTTTTTCCCGTCTTTAATTAAAATGTTCCTCTTTGATTGTCAGAAAAGAGGAACAATCTCATTAGATGAGATGAGCATTGGAATTATTAATTATTATTTTATTGTTCTGTTTTTCCTCATTCTTTTTTAGATTGATTTGTTTTTCAAAAATGTCTTGTTAAATTTCAAGACATACAAGATCAAGAAAAATCAATACAAGACACGATTGGCAGTGTAGAGCAATTTAGGAAAATAAGTATATAGAACACAAATGTATGCAAAATGTCGATTTTCGTGCTATTCTTGGCCTGACATGTAACTACGAATTGACGGTGACCTCGCAAAGGATTGTCCAATTTTGCAAACTTGGTCTAAAAAGTTGCGATACACTTGAAATGAAAACGTCACGAAAAGGCAAGTCACGATTTAAAGCAAGTTCGCGGCAGTTGTGGATTTTTCTTTTACAGTGCGGGGTGGGGGGGGGGGTCAAAATGCCCATCAGTAAACTAGGGTTAAAGACTATCTAAAGGTTTGCGTCATATCACCATATGGAACCAACATAACCGCGCCCATCTTCACACGTTGAATAGTGGAAAACACCCATCCGCAGTGGGTGGGTATCTGTTGTCCATGAACATTGGCAGAAACACACAGCAAGAACTATAGAAATAATAATAAATCAAACCACTTTGTTTTGTCACTGTCGCTTACAAAAGTGGGTACACATAATTGTTCATCTTCACATTTCAATCAAAATTTAATAGGCATTGATATCTTTCCCATCGAAAACACCCAGGTCGGTAGGAATCCATTGTTGCTTGAAGGACAGCAATCCTTTGTGCGTGAAAATAGGGATAAAAATACAGCAAGAACAAAATAAATAATAAAAAAGCAAACCGCATGTGTTTTTTTCAGTAGCCGTGTTCACACGATGGGTAATTTTGGTCGGCGTAAGGTTGTTTGCTTACATTCGAAAATGAAAATTAGTTTTCGCGCAGTTTAGATGTAGAAAGTAGTTTGAGGTCGACTAGTGCGGGCGCCACCTGTTCTAGGGGCAGATCCGGGTGACGTGGGGGCGCACGCCCCCTTTTACCTTAAAAAGAATTCACTTAAAAATAAAGTTTACTCATTCAAACATGCCTCAGAATGTACACAAGAGCATCTTAATGTCCACAAATTTTCGGGGCCCTTTAGCGTAAAGAGTTCGCGCTTTGCGCTCGCAATTTCTTACATTTCACGTCCCCCTCCCCCTTTTGGAAAATCCTGGATCTACCCCTGACTTCTGGCTATAGTTGCTTACAAAAGTGAGTACACATATTTGTTCATGTCCATTTCAATCAAAATATCTTATCGACATTACACTTTCATAACAAAAAAAAGAGACAAACTAGTTAAAAGACATTAAAAGCCACGTTCAGAAAGGGCTTCCTAGTTGGCGTAAATTTTCCCTGCAGCAATAAATATTCAATGAATATATTTGAGTTACACCATGAGATGTATTGAAGAATTGTAGGTTGCGTGAAATAGCTTACCATAAGTCTCATATGTATTAATCTCATCTCTGTTGGTGGTAGCAATGACAACCTCTTCATCATCTGGGATTCCAAACTCCTATAAAACAAATGGTATGAAAAGATAATTCAAGATTAAAGTGCCCTGAATCCGTACAGAACCATGGGGAAAGTAAGTCACCGTGTCTTCTGCGTACAAATGAAGTTTGCATGAATGAAAAACTGAGGTTAAATCGTTGATGAAAATTAAGAATAACAATGGAACCAAAATAAATCATTTGGGCGCCCCGAGTTCAATAATTCTTCGGAAATACAGACGCCTACACAGGTTACAATTCTCCGATCTGAAAGGTAGTTTATAAACCATGTGAGAAACGTTTCATTTCCCTCATCAATAGCATTCATCCAGTCATTCGTTATGACTTTAATCAATGCCGTAAAAGTAGAGTGTCCTGGACGAAAACCCGACTGCTCGACTGAAAGTACGTTGTTTCTATAAAAGGGCTGCACGAGCAGTTTCTGGTTCACCCTTTCCAGGATTTTAGATACACAAGAAAGTATGGAGATTGGCCTGTGGTTATTTGGGATTGATCTATCACCTTCTTTTTTTGAACAATCTTCCATTAATTTGAATTATACCTTGGATAATGGATTTGTCAATCAGATAGCTTTTTGGTCGAATGATTTCATTGATAGACATTTTCAAAACCTGTATATATATTCCATCCAAACCTAATGATTTCTTATTTTTTAATTGTTGTATTTCTTTCAAAATATCACATTCACTTACAGGAATATCATTATTCCGGAATCATCATTATCAGAAACGAATAATAATAATAATAATAATAATAATATGTCTTGTTTATCCAGGGTCTCAATTACTGTAGAATCAGAAAAAAACCGGTAGCAACATTTGCAAAATGATGATTAGTGTGGTTAGCCATGCTTTGGCACTGACTGGGTGGAGGCTGAGAAGATGAAGTTTTCTTGGGTAATAATGAAGATAATGTATTCCATGATTTATTAGAATTCTGATCCTTAGTTACAAATTCCAAATTCCAAATTTCTTAATAAAAGATGTAAATTTGTTTTTTAACTACGATAGTCTTTTCAGGCATTTCGATTTTTGGGTCGTTATAGCTTCGGATTTTGTCAAGTCTCTTTTCTTTATATATAACTAAAGAAATGTTTTCAAATTATCCATGACGATTGACCGCTTCGAACTCTTTTTGTTTTAAGGGGCATATGTTTATTAACAACATGAAAAATATGTTTTCAAATTCGTCAATATCATTCTCCTCCTCGACTTCCACCCAGTTCTGCTGTGAGAAATCAGACTTGAACATATTGGTATATACACCTCTAGACTTCCTATACGTTGTATACTTGACACCAGATTGAGTTTAATGGGCTTTCCAGATGAGATAGCTCATCGAATGGTCACTATTTGTGTATAACACCAAAAGACTTTTTTTTTTATTGAAATTGTCTTTTTTAGTCACTTCAAGGTACATTGATATATTTGACCAGTGAAAATGAACATTTGATTACATAACGCATTGAACATTATACAGCTTATTAACATATCAAATATCTTTCTTCACTTAATGGCAATGAATATCCACGGGGCTATGCCCTGCCATCTGCTGTCATGGGCAACTTTTTATCGTTTCGTATAGCAATGTATCTTTCCATTTTGTACGACTTGATTAATAAAGAAATGAAATCAGTAATATTTGGTTTAGCTAATTTGCATCTATTCAGGCAAATTGTTTTCTTTGCAATTATTAATATAAGGTTAAAAAGAATATAATTCTTCGACAATATACCAAGAATTACCGTTTTTTTTCCGTTAATATCGAGAAATCAAACATAGTCAGCTCTTTTCCAAGCTGATTCCAAAAATCTTGTACTATTGTACATTTCCAAAAAAAAACGTTCAATCGTTTCATTTTCTAGGTCACAAAAAGAACATAATGGGGAACTAAGGACCTTCATTTTTTACAATTTATAGTTCAAATTCAGAATATTATTTAATACCTTGAACACCAAAAGACTTGATCAACTCAATATTGTTCGTTAACATGTGATCGACAAGAGTAGCGGACTCACCTGTGATTCGGGTACATTCAGTGATATTAACAAAATGTAAAGAATATATATTTTGAACCTGCTTATAACGTCTCGTGTTACATTATGTCTACCTCTTTTTGAATGCCAAGGTTTGTGTCCCTCATGACAAAAAATTGACAGTCAAGACTTTCTGTGAATTTCAAAAAGTTTTCATAATTATCTAAAAGATCAGATTTTTAGTTTGGAGGCAGATACCAATAAGAAGTAATATTGGTTTCGTCATTTTGAAACGTATGAGAATAGGAATAGCTTCAAGGCCAGAAATAGGAGAGTCTTCAAAAATATCAAATTCTACGCTTTCATGTACAGTGTACATGAAATGATACACGACCACCAGATCTGTTGCGATCTTTACAAACAATATTATAATGATGCACTTAAATGTCACTGTTATAATAATGATTCATCAAGTCTTGTTTCGTTAATAGCAAGGACACGTATGTCATTAGAGAACAAAATCATTCGTAATTCATCAATATGTTTGTAGAGACTCACAATATTCAATTGAGGAAATTTCAAACCCTTCCTGAGAGGTTCATGGTATATCATATTTTTATTTGGAAGTCTTTGAATAATTATGCGTTTGCTCTACCAAATTAGAGTGGCAAAGTGGTTCACTCTGGCCGGCATCAGTAATATCTGAATCAAAGAATGGAAGTTGTTGCATAATACCATTTGGGCTCTCCCATCCAATTAACTGGTATAATGCATCATTGTATAATCACAATGGTACACTAGCACAAGATATATGAACCCAATTATTACATGACGTGTACAAAAGACTTATTGACTTGTTTTAAAGCTTCTTTTTTTATATACATAAGACACAAGGATATTGACCAATCATTTATAATACAGTTTCAAGACCAAACAAAAACAGGGGGCAGAAGAAGAAAAAACACGATAAAAGAAGATAATCACAACTTAACCTAATTTAGATATTAATATACATCATACATAGGCATTGGCTTCCCATTAATGACCGTACAAATTGGTTCGGCAGAGGTATACAAAGTAGACGAGTAAAGAGGTAACTTAATGGCATGTAAGTACCTGCATGCAAGTCTGACACGAATGTAATAAGATGTTTTAAATGCTTTTCGTGAGTTAAACATTTACAATATGAAGATTTGATAATACGAATAACAGGCGTACTCGTTTGACCATTTACATCGCTGACAAAGATACAGAGTCTAATTGAACTTCCATCAAATAAGTTATGAAAGGAGTCTAGATGTAGTTTACCAGCACGATTATGAATAAGGTATCAATAGACAGAATATTATTTACTCTTTACCATGGTTTATGATTCAAAGTCATATAACTTTTAACTTTTTAATTAGAAGTTCCCAAAGTTGGATTCAGCACTGACCACTGTTTAGCTGGGAATTCAGAATTGGGTATTGTGTTGAAAGCAAGTTTCAAGCCTGATGAATGAATCGGGGTTTTTTTTAATCTACAAAACGTAAACCGTTGCCATCTGTATGGTGTTCGGGCACAGTACGGTTACATGTTCACTTTGGGTGATACTGAAACTCGCTACGTCAACAATGATTTGGGCATCTTGATTGTTCTATTTCAGACGACGTCTATGTATTTCAAGAAAACTGGGGATTTCCACATGCGTATAGGCATTGTAGTGTACCTCAAAGCTGGGAGTTAGAATCCTTTGAATATGTGCGATCGTTGGGCTATCAACTTGCAGAAAAGGTTGAGTCTCTCTGTCCCTTTCTCTCTCTCACACACTCCCCCCTCGTGCCATGTTATCTTTAAGGCATATCAGCTGGGAAAATACAAATAGACATGTGTAATCACAAACACACACATACATATACACCACTAAATTCACACATTGGGATCCTTGTTTGTAATATTGCAGACGGCGGGCATCTATTTTAAGGAACTGGGGATTCCCACATGCGTATAGGCGTCGTAGTCTACCTCTCAGGCTCTTTATGTGCGATTGTTAGGCTTTCAAGTTGTATTGGGTCTAAGTATATGTTGAGTTTTGAGAAATGTGTAAAACAATGTACATTATTTTCTCTCTCTCCCCCTCGCTCTCTCCCTCTCTCTCTGACACAAATAACCCTACATGTTGTATTAACTGGACATCTAAATGTAACCCCAAATGGTACATTAACCGGAGATCATAAAAACTGGTATAAAAAAATTATCACCCTAACCCTAATCATTACCAACCAGGGCTGTCAACTTTGGGAAACTCTTTCGGCATATCAGACTGCATTGGAAATGCTGAGAAATATGCATTACTTCTATATTTCTCTATCTCTGACCCCAAAAAAGTGGATTCAGAAAAGAAAGGAATTACATAAATTGCAGAGACGGCCGTATGATCTTTGACATGAAAAGAGAAAAATATTAGGATTCATTCAAAAATATGTAGCATTTCGATATACCTTTTATTTGAATTAGCTTTGATTCAAGCCCACATCACTGCCTTCTACTTGATCGTCCAGTCAGAAGACTAGGTCCTGCTGGTAAATAGTTGACAATATTTGTACAGAACTCATGATTCTGAGCAGTTAGTTTCGTACGGATATTAAACGGATATATTGTTATTGATTTTGCTCTTGCATTTGAATATGAGAGTAGAAATCAGCGCAGCGAACGTGAACATTCACATACACACACGTACACACCACAAACACACACAAACCAAACATCTACAGGGGGTGTTTCATGAACTAAAAATGATTTCGCTCAACATTTTTTTTAAAAATCAGTTTTAAGGCCGAATCAGCTTTAGCCTACAATTGATATTTGTGAGCTGTTTTGTCAATCAAGTTTAAGGCTTTGTAAAAAACACTCCCTCAATATCATACGTACGCACATACAGGTTCAAATACATGCTACGTATTGACGTGCTTACTTTCTTGATTAACTCTTTAAAATCAGCAAAACTGCAGACATCATCAAGAGTGATTTCCCGTGCTGGTTCAGAGCCTTTGCGACGGTCGAAAACGTACACCGTTGGCGTTGAGCTTGCCATGTTCGTCGTCAAGTGGTTCTTTGCAAATTATGGCGATATAATATTAAGCGATCTCTCGCTCTCTCTACACTAGTCCACTGCATGCCTGAACTGTTTCCGTTTCTCGCGCCCAATCAGCTGAGAAAATAACACACCCTCAACGCTTAACCGGAGACAGCCTTTGCGCCGTTCTCTACCTTCATTAGGGACTTTTAGATTTGCGTGGACTGATACGTGGGACGTCCATTCAAGGCAGTGCATGAAAAGGAGGTCGACCGTAGCAATCCCCATTGTCTTCGTGCGAATCTAAAAGTCTCTCTTCCCGCTCTTTCTACGACGGGTGTATTTTCGGAGGTGGCGCGATCTGTAGTGGATGCGTGTAAGAGAGGAGGACACAGATGATTGAAGAATAACAAATATTAAAAATAGGACAGAATCTGGACTAATATATATGTAGCTAGCTACCCGCTCTGCTGGGGGCCTATAGTCTCCAGTGGCGGATCCAGGGGGGGGGGGGGGGGCGGTGGCCCGCCCCCCCCCCCACCCCTGGGAAAAAAACGTGTAAAAACGTGATTTTTACCTTTTTGAAGCGATCCCCCCCCCCCACCCCCCCCCCCCCCCCCCCCCCCCCCCCCCCCACCTGGCGCTTAGGCCAAAAAAAAAATCATTTGGTTGTCCTCGACCACCCGCTCGTCATTTTCGGGCCGCTCGTATTTTTTTTTTTTTAATTCATATATTTTATTTTTTTTGGGGGGGGAGCAATCTTAAATGCCAAAGTAACATACCATTTTATGCATTTGCAAGGATCAAAACGCGTCCCGTTGCCAGTTTGGTCTTTTCAGTACGCAATTAGTTATTTATTAAACTTGCCATTTTTATTTTTCTATGTCAAAATGCCGTTCATTCAAATCAGGTTCTGAGTATTCTTAAACTCATTTTAAAGCCCATCTCTACTAGTTTACAGGGAGGATTAGACCACCCTGCAATGTCATTGGACAGGTCGTTATCTCATCAAATCAGCTCTCAGTTAAAGTGGCACGTTCCCGCCAGTGTATAGTTATCGCTGCTCTAGTCATCGCCATCTTGGTTCCGAAGATCGACTTCTAATTTGCATACAGCTGTCAATCAAAGTACGCGCGGCCTGGCCTGCCTTCGCCAAGCCAGCTGATCGCTGACGATCGCGACGTCACGAAAGTAGGCGGAAAAAGCAGCCGAATCTTAGAGCCGAACTGCGATTGGCATTACTTCGGCACATGTATGCGATAATCGGTATTGTCCGGGCATTCGGAACATGCCATCTGCGTAAGAGCCGTATTCTGTTGGTGTCAATAGGCAGCTAGCACCGTCCGCCAGCGGGTACGTATTTTGAACACCCTCTGGAATACGGGGAACATCCCTCTTTAATATAAGCTAAAGTGGATAATGGGGGACCAATGGTCACCGATTAGGCATTGTTTGCTACATAGAGGGCGCAAGTAGCTATAAGTAGTACAGTGGAGATTTAAAAGGTGCTGTAATTCAAAGCCTAAAATACTTTCTGTGTTGGTCTTGATATTCATTGTACATTAAATTAGTCTTTTACCATATTAAAGTGTTTTATAGACATTGTTTGTTTAAATCCTTGACAATCCCAATGATATATTTTTTTTTATGAAAAAAAAAATCCAAAAATCCAAAAAAAAAAAAAAAAAATGAGGTTTAAGAAAAATAAGGAAAAAAAAATCCGCCCGTCCGCCCCTACTCCAAAATAGCAATCGAGGACAACCAAACAATTTTTTTTGTTTGGCCTTAAGTGGGGGGGGGGCGTACA
Source organism: Strongylocentrotus purpuratus (assembly GCF_000002235.5). Classification (NCBI taxonomy): domain Eukaryota; kingdom Metazoa; phylum Echinodermata; class Echinoidea; order Camarodonta; family Strongylocentrotidae; genus Strongylocentrotus; species Strongylocentrotus purpuratus. The sequence continues at coordinate 7,641,470 of NW_022145613.1, read as the reverse complement.
AATTTTTAAATTTTCAAGGGACAACAAAAAAGGACGTACTGATCCCTTACTGATTTTTGAAAATAGCCGGATAGCGATTCTTTATAATTTTGATACATGTAGATGCCCCTGAGGATGTATTATACGCACTAGAAAAATTAGCCCCTAAAACACTTATGCTTTCGAGAAAAATTGAATATAAAAATTTACTGGTGCTCCCGGTAAATTTTGATGAATTTCAAATAGCTTATACGGCCATCCAATGGTAGCTGCGACCATGAAAATCTCAGAATATGCAATTGTGATATATGATTTCCAAACGGGAATAGCAATTGGTCGATTTTAGTCAAGAAACAATGTTTTAAAGCTATCTAATATCTTGACCTTGAGAGGGAGCTATACAACATAAAGACTTTAGTACTTACAATTTCATCACTTTAGACTCGATTTCAACCGCGACAACGATCACTGAATATTATAGGATCCCATTTGCTTCCAATATGTTCATTAGAACCAAATTCATGACCCCATACCAAAACTTTGAAATAACCTTTAAGGCACTGTCAGTGCCTTTAAAGGACGCCACATGTGACTGTCATTGCCTTGAATCAGCTTGGGATCAGTTTGGTATTAGTTTGGTATTAGTTTGAAATCAGTTTGGTATTAGTTTGGAATCGGCTTGGGATCAGTTTGGTATTAGTTTGGATTAGTTTGGGATCAGCTTGGGATCAGCTTGGGATCAGTTTGGAATCATTTTGGTATTAGTTTGGTATTAGTTTGGAATCAGTTTGGTATCAGTTTGGTATTAGTTTGGAATCAGCTTGGGATCAGCTTGTGATCAGCTTGGGATCAGCTTGGAATCAATTTGGAATCATTTTGGTATTAGTTTCGAATCAGTTTCGAATCAGTTTCGAATCAGTTTGGAATCAGTTTGGGATCAGCTTGGGATCAGTTTGGAATCAGCTTGGGATCAGTTTGTATTAGTTTGGAATCAGTTTGGGATCAGCTTGGGATCAGTTTGCTATTAGTTTGGAATCAGCTTGGGATCAGCTTAGGAACAGCTTGGGATCAATTTGGAATCATTTTGGTATTAGTTTGGTATTAGTTTGGGATCAGTTTGGTATCAGTTTGGTATTAGTTTGGAATCAGCTTGGGATCAGCTTGGGGTCAGCTTGGGATCAGCTTGGGATCAGCTTGGGATCAGTTTGGAATCATTTTAGTATTAGTTTGGTATTTTAGCCTTAAAAGGGCGTCATAATTATGTCCACGTCCACGCAAATCTAAAAGTGCAAGCAATGCTCAATACAATGATGTCACAACACGTCACTCATAATTAAACTTCAGACACCTTTAGAATTAACACCCTTCTTGCTCCGAAACTATGATATTTCTGCTTGGAGCCAGAAGGGTGATAGCTGATACCATCTTATACATAGCCCTTCTTGCTCTCAGTTGGTGATATGAACAAGCAGAGCCAAAGAGAGGAAAAATCAAGGAGGACTTCGTAGGCCTATATTGATTTATTCATTGATGTGTATTTTTTTAACTAAGAAATCATATAGGCCTACAGTCAAACCTGTGTACTGAGGTCACCCAAGGTAAACAGAGGAATTTACTTAGGAAATATTGTTTTAATATATGAAGTTTCTGCATTTTTAACAGCCTCCTTAACATGCAATTACAATACAAGTGAATGTGTGTTAATACAAAAATGTGTTTGATTCTTTTCTTTAAAATATAAAGAAATGCTCTCAATATGCGACTAAAAGTCCTTTCTTCAGCAGTAAGTCTAAATATATAGTTAATAACAGATTGTTTGTGCTATTTGATATTTGTACTTTTTAAAAGCAATGCTTGCATTTCCATAATTTGATTAAACGAATTCGTTTTCACTGGCTGCTTGCCGTAGCAACAAACGGAGTTTCAGCTAGTGAAAACGAATTCGTTTGATAAAATTATGGAAATGCAAGCACTACTTTAAACAAACAGAACTTTGTCATTCCTTTCTCATTTTTCCTGATTGAGGTGTCATATGAAAGGGCAGAAACTCAACTTTCTAGACACGTAGTTTTCTCTTTAAAATTTAGATACTGTCCGCCAAATAACTTTTTGGTTTCCTCTCTTCGAATTGATTTTAATCACTCATGCGTAAAAATATTCATCATATGAGTTGCATCGAATAAAAGAGGAGGCTCTAAGCTTTACAAAATTTATATGTATCATTTATTAGTTATTATTGTCATTAAGCTATGATAAAACATCGATAATTCTCGGTTTCGTTCTTTCTGGGACGCACTGTAGAATACGTACAGGACGCGTTTGATTTTTTCGTACCCTAGTGAGCCCAGATTGAGTTGGCGCTACCGTGCTGGATCGGATTTTGCGTATTTTATGTAAGTGTACTAAACGAGAGAGAAAGGGAGACAAGGGAGAAGAGAGAAGGAAGAGGGGAGTGGAAGAGAGAGAGAGAGGGAGTGGGGAGAATATTAGCTAAGTAGAGGGATCGAGGGAAAGGGAGGGAGAGGGGTAAGGAAGAAGTATGTGTGTGTGTGTGTGAGAGAGAGAGAGAGAGAGAGAGAAAGAGAGAGAGAGAGAGAGAGTGTGTGTGTTTGTGTGTGTGTGTGTATGCAGGCGCGGATCCAGGATTTCTTAGGGGAGGGGGCCCAACTTTTTTTTTTTTTTTGCTCCCGAAAATTTGAAAATCGCGCCGGCCGAAAAGTCGCTCAGTGGGGTAGGGGGGGGGGGGGGGGGGGGGGGGGGGGGTAGTGAGCACTTTTTTTTTTTTTGATCCTCAAAAAAATTTCAATTTGCACCCCCCCCCCCCCCCCCTTGAGCGCCAGGGGGGGGCCCAACCCCCAAAAATCGTTAAAATCACGTGATTTTACATGATTTTCCCCCCCCCCCCACCCTGGATCCGCCACTGTGTGTATGTATGTGGAGGGAAAAATAAAGAAATTAACAGAGTGATACTCCCTAGCCATGTCGTGACTTAAATATAGATGCTGAGTCAGTATACCTACTACCTGCACTCAGATATAGAAAGCATCTCACGAAACACATAACACATTCATTACAGTATAACTCGATTCTATTCGTCGGTATAACTGGTATGATAGGGAATCTACAAATTCCACGACCTTTGCTCGTATCCGTTTGCTTGAAAAACATGAGGCCATTATCCACTCCACTAAGGTCGTAATAGGCATATAGACATTGCGAAGACCTTTACCCAAGCATACAAAGGGCGGCCTCGGGAGGGGGCGGGGATTTCAAAGGGGCTCAGATTTTTTAATAAATTGTTTTCATGTCTAGCAAATGATGGGAGGGAATCATTCTCTCTCCCCCACTCACCCGTAACACCACCCCAATATGAATATAGCCTTTATATTATCAGATGTAAATAGGAAGACTGGACGTCCGAGGATTGCCGTTGTCTAAGTCTGTGAGAACTATAACCATCAATGCTAAAATGTCTCCGAAAGTATTGTCTCGGTGGGTGTTAGTCGCCACGGTGTTTATCATTCGGAGTTCCGTGTCGTCTGTCGACATCGAGCAGCCCATCGTGAAGACGTCGACCGCGACCTTCCTGGGAAAGCGACTCGATATTCGACCTCATCAGCTTCCGAACGACTACCATCGTAGTGTATCAGCCTTCACGCGGATCCCCTACGCCGAGCCGCCCGTAGGCCAACTCAGGTTCACAAGCCCCGTCGCGAAAGTTGTCAAGGGGGAGTTCGACGCAACTCAAACACCTGTAGCATGTCCGCAGAAGACGGATCATGACTTTTGGAAAATCGAACTCGATTTCTCGGAAGATTGTCTCACACTGGATGTATTCGTTCCTGAGCCAAAGGTACACGTATTCCTTCTTGCATATTTAGTCTTCTTCTTCTTCTCCTCTTGTTCAAGGTGTACGACCGGTTGCCGACTTCTGACAACCAAGAAACAAAAAAGCTGCGAATATTAACAACTACTTTGCAAGAATTCATAGTGGACGATCAGTTGACGTTCGTTTGCCGAATGTCGTACGAAAATTCTCTGAATTGCATACATTTTTGTAAACTAATTTGCGACCGCTCGTAGAAATATCGGCGAATAGTTGGCAGTTATCAGGCAAATGATCACCGTTAATAAAAAAATAAAAAACTGGTTGGAGATCAATGTCCGATGTTCCCACGAAGGTCGGCAAACCTTATAATGAGGCGCAAACACGCATGAGAAAATTACATTATTTGCTCATTTTAAACAAACATGTTTGTTCAGATGTGAAGAGAAGATTGTTTATCCTTGTTCAGAATTTGAAATTCTACGAAGTGCTCCCTAACAAAATCATCCGAGGTAAAATACATAGAAATTGCGTTTTTGTTAAAATGAGAAGAAAAGAAACGCTCGGTCGCTTTGCTCCGCCACTTTAAAAATATTTAGAAAATAAGTTTGGGTGGGCGTAGGGGCATTATCATTGTTGGCCTGAGGTGCCATAATCTCTAGATACGCCTCTGTTCATATATCGATAAACACTAACCAATTAAACTATATCACTATATACGTGATAGGCCTGTACAATAATTTCGATTGAAATTAGATTTAGTAAACTTACTACTCCCTCAATATAGCAATTGTTTGATGAAATTCGTTTCGTTTGGTAAATTTAAAGCCGAAAGATGCAGCCGTGATGATGTGGATACATGGTGGCGGATATCATTTGGGGCGGGCTCCATTCCTGAGCTGCTTCCTGCACCATTGGCTGCATACAATGACGTCATCGTGGTCACCATCAATTACAGACTTGGACCTTTAGGGTTCCTTGCCTCTGGTAAGAGATTTACGCTGCGAAATAAAAACAGCGCTTATTTTTCCACAAGTCCACCAATTAAGCTTCTATCATCTTTCATAGGAATGTGGCACTTAATTTGTAGTTAAATAGTCTGTTAATGAAACACGCCCCCCCCCCCTTTTTTTCTGTATTAAGCCTCAACCAATCTAAGCTCCTTGCGTGTGGAGATATTACTCCTTCTTCCGTGAATTACAACAGATTTATATAAATTTATACTAAATAATCATATTGATATACTGTATATCCTTATTGATTACTTTGGGAAATGAGAAAAATGGCTGACAATAACATGTTACTTTAAATGTTTCAGCATATTGAATAGGCACGCACTCACTATATGCGATATTCTGTAATAACACATTATCAAGAGTAATGTTACAATTATGATTGGATTGTTATCTTACAGGTGACGGTTCGATACCAGCAAACATTGGAATGTTAGATCAACGACAAGCTCTTATCTGGATTCAAGATAATATTGAAGGTGAAACAAAAAAAACTACATAGATTGTCTACAATCTTGTTTGAAACTTGTTATTATTGTTCTATTATATACTAGCCAAGATTGTTCGGAAACTCGAGTTTGATGTTACCAGACTTGTGGATACTTAATACATTTCGAAATCGAATTTGGAACACAATGCAAGAGTTCTCTTATTACACATTTCGTCCTTGTTTTCACGAAGTGACGGTAGTGAGGAAAATCGTAACGCAAAGTGAATGCAATTTTTTTTCACTACCGTCACTTCGTGAAAACAGCGACGATTTTGCTTATTAAACAAAAATATGTTTGTTTGGCAGTTTACGTTATAACTATTTCCCAACTCAGGGATGTTGTGAGTGTTTGGTGCAAAATACGAGAAAATTATGAAATTCAACTCAAAATAACTAAATGGTATTTGAAGAAATTAATATGTTAAAAGAAGACGAAGAAAGAAATACAAAAGGAAATGATACTACACATATTGTGGGTCAAATGTGAAACATGATAAGATCAATAAAGTATTATTTAAAAGAATTCATTTACCAATATCAGAAAAGTCATATTATGAAACAAAACAACTTTAATGGAAACCTTGGTTGTTTATTACCTGTCAGCATTCGGAGGTGACCCTAACAGGGTGACGATCTTCGGGGAGAGCGCCGGGTCGGCAAGCGTCAACTTACACCTTCTATCTACCATGAGTGCTGGTCTCTTCTCTCGAGCAATTATGCAGGTTGATATCTTAATATTAGGCGTCTTTTCGATTGCGTCATTACTGTGCTTATTGAGCAATCAAGCAATAGGCTCGACACATTGTTTGCTCTGCCCATTGCTATTAATCTTTGTACGATTATCTCACTTTCACATGGTGAGTCAAAGATCGCTTCAGTCAATGATGCCGCCCTTCGTCAGGCAAATGATGCCTCGTGTGCTATGGTCTAATGCCCGTTGCACATCGGGCGCGCGTCATTTTGCTTTGACGCGCCGTGAGGAAGTAATATACTAATAAGCTTATCGCCGTGTCAGGTATGAATAGCGCCTGGTACAATGACGCATTGGCAATGACGCCTCATGTAAAAGCGGCATTAGGCTTATGCCACACAAAATGACTTGGTCTTTCCAGCTATGACGGTAGATTAGACTCCTTGGCAGATACTGTCACAAAGTGGCCTGGGCATTTATTGACGGTTATCCTTTATTTCGTCAAGCGCACCAAATTCGCCCGGTGGAGTATTGTTTTTGCTGTTTGATTGTTAACCCAATTCTTTATCATCCATTGAATTAGTGACAGGATAAACATTACGAATGTATAGCACACTCCAATAATGTTTAGTAAATTAGAAAGTTTAATATCAAGAAGATCGCAACTTCTCTTTAAAAATCATCATCGTAAACGCTTTACAACGGACAATATAATACACGAAACGACCCACGAACACGATTCGTAAACACTGTGATTTATTGTCTGTAAAATATGAAAGCGAAGTGATTAATACATCAAGATTATATATTACATCTTTTAAGAGTGGAGCCCTAACCGATACCTGGACCCATCACGCTACCATGTTTGAAGTCGTCAAGATGACCTATGACATGGGCAAGACACTGGGATGTGACGTCACAACATCAAGTGCTTTGGTACGATGTCTTCGAGCCAAACCGGTTGAAGATTTCATCACTATTTACGAAGGGGTACGTTCATCTTTCACATTAGACTTTCAAAATAAAATGATGAAAATCATAAATCATAATCATCAGCAGCAGTAGCAGCATCATCATCAGAATCACCACCATCACTATCATCATGATCATGATCTTTATCATCATTATCATCACCATCATCAGTATTATAACCATTATAATCATAATCATCATCTTTATCATCGTCATCATTGACATCATCACTATCATCATCCTCATCGTCGTCAATATAGTTATTATCATTATCATCATCATCATCATCATCACAATCACCATCACCACAATCATCACTATCTTCATCATCATCATCATCTCCATCATAATCATCATCATCTACGAATGAATATAAGAAATATATCAATACATAGTATGCAAATCCATCATTTGAAATTGGATATATCCAACATTATTCACGGCAATAAATGTTTTTGAAGCTAAACCCAACATTTTTAATCATCAAAATATATCTATTCTATTATTTCAGGAATCACCGGGTGTCTTATCTGCTCCATTTTACTTTCATCCCGTGGCTGATGGGCAGTTTCTGTCCGATGACCCGATCAAGATGGCATCGGAGGGATCGTTCAATCAAGTTAACGTCATGGTTGGCTGCACGAAGGTGAGACAATCTAAATTACTAACAAAATAGTGCTTCGTTAGCGCTTAGAGACTTCGGTGGTGAGCGCTTTATAAGCACCGTTATTATTATTATTATTATTATTATTATTATTATTATTGAAAGTATCATCAATTTTTGAAGAACGTACGTCTAAATATGAGGTTCATTAGGGAATCTTAGGGGGCGAAATTCACGTAGCCCCATTGCTCCCGTTTAGAGGAAAATTAGAGGGGTTGAAAACGGGGAGGGGGGAAAACGGGAAAGGTGAAAAATAATTTCACATTTTTTAAAGATCCTATGTTCACATCTTCCCCCCCCCCCCCCTGAAACTTCTTTCAAGAGTGCTTGGAGCTAACCAATCAACTGTACACAAATTATTCAATTAAGATAGGTGAAAGTTAATGTGCACAACATTCAAGGGTATAAAATGGAATAGTAAACTCTGGACTTTGCAAATTCAAATTTACGCCTTCCATTTCAATCGCAGGACGAGGGATCGGTGTTTACGCTGCCCATGATAACAGGTGGGGGCCTGATCGAGCCACCCTCAATGAACCTGTCAACCTTCCGCCAGATGATTGCAATGAATCTCAGGACCCAAGACCCTCTCACACTGGACCTTGCTCAAAACATGTTTGCCACCCCAGAACAGGTAAAGGATCCCCTTTTTCTTCATTTTTTTTAATATTTTTGTTTACTGCTCAGCTACCCCTATAGAAAACAACGCAATGAGATAATCATCCCATTGGACGACTATACCCTAAGACATCTGGCCTCGGAAGAACCATTCAGACATCATTCTATAATTTCCTTTAAAGAACCTAAGAATTCTAGATAATTGTATTTTGGTTTTCGAATTCATGCACGATAATGTATGGACGTGTGGAATTGGGTATGTGGACTTCAGTGGGTGTGCGTTGTGTCTTCTCCCCACTATAGAGAATTTAATATGAGGGAGTCTCACCTTCTCTACCTCGGGGGCTTCCCCCACCCCGCCAAATTTCATTAAACAAAATTAACAATTTCATTAAGTGCTAACAGATGCTTGGCCTAACTTATTTTCTGCGTTTCTGGACTTTTTCCTTTTAGCTTGCTGATCCTGATGCAGACTACCTTTCTTCGGTCAACAAACTCATCGGTGATAAGATGATGTTGTGTCCTACATTTGGCATGTCCGAGGACCTTTCGCGGGCTGGCCGAAACGTTTATTCATACGTAATGACTCACAACCCCGCAATCTCTGTTTGGGGTAGCCAGTACGACTGGTTAGGTGCCTCCCATACTGAGGATATTCCGTATGTCTTCGGCGCTCCTTTCCTTCGACTGCCAGAGGACCCACCAGAGTGGGCTGGTAAATTCGGAAACGAACAGGAGGTCCAGATGTCCCTTCAGACCATGAAATACTGGTCCAACTTTGCCAAGACCGGGTGAGGTTAAGACAAGTGTATACCAATGGCGGATCCAGGTTTCTCCTGCTGGGGTAGGGTGGAGGACACACACTTGAAAATCTCAGACAAAGAAAGAAAGAAGGAAAAACGAGGACAAAATGAACTGTGGGTTTGCCGAAGTTTCGCCTTGCATCCTGACTGATGTCCATCAGTTACTTTTAAATAGACTATGCTGCGTTGTCAGTTGCAAATAATGTGGTATCAAGATGCGCTCAGTATCTTTATACAATATCAAATATACCTTTTAACAAAGATTATTCTGAAATGGTCATATTTTGTTGCTCTCTGATCCCGTCATAAACCGTTTAAATTTCGTCAGAAGTTATACATCTTCTCTAGTTTACCAAGGCTTCTTTTCTGTTCCTTTTGCCTGTTTAGAGATCCAAATTTGTCTTCAAATCTTGAAGATGCCGCTGGTTCTAAGTACACTTTCTGGTCCAAATCTACCCCGTCGGACCCAAGTTACAAGGAACTCTCTCCATCTTTTGAAAGCCGTGCAGGTACGGCCAATGCAAAGGAGTGCTATTTCCTGAATAAATTGGTCCCATCCCTCCTTAAAAATGCAGGTTTGTAATCCATTTTTATTCATTTGCACAATCGGTGAACTAGGTGTGTTGAAAATTAAAATTAAAATCTCGGTATAGTTGTCACACACACGTAACAAGTGAAGCTGCTTGTGTACAACTTAATGAGCATTAACACATATTATGTGATTTTAAGACGTTGACTAACTTTCTCTTGAACTTATAATAATCACTTTATAAACTTCAAGAACAAAAATAGGACATTTGAATACATGAAAAGAAAAGATTGGAGATTATGAGAATAGAAAACTGAGGAGAATAAACTACGGGCAATAATGTTAAAATTAGTTATCAAAGGGAGCGGATGTAGATGAGGGAGATGAAAGAAAGAATGGGGAGATGGAAGTATAAGAAAAAGGGGTAAATATTAACAACAACAATAATAACAATTTAAACAATGATAGTGGTAATAATAATTACACTGATAATAATAATAGCAGCAATAGAAATTTAAAAAAAAAAATTTAAATCCACGGAAGCCTCATGATCAACTATGCTGTTCTTACTGAGATTAAAAACGAGAAGAAGAGTAAGGAATTAGATTCGAAAGAGGGAAGAACAAAACCAAGAAGACCAATTTAAGGCACAAGACGAAGAGACATGAAAGAGGTTCACTATAGCAAAAAAGATGTTTGAAGAAACACTTTAAGTTGTGTATTTATTGGCTTACGTTGGCTTGGTTTTTTTTGTCTGTTACAGATGAGATGGCGCACCTAAAGTCTCTCTTGGAGGAGAAGGTCAAAGAAACCAGCCAAGCATCGTGTGTCGACCCTCAATCCTGCCCTGAACAGTGAGAAGATTGGATCACATCTTCGTCGTCATCACCATAATAATAATAATAATTATAATATTTAATGTTTATATAGCGCTTAAGGAGAAGGTTGAGTTCTGGGAAGAGGTGAAAAATAAGTTGTGAGCGTTATGCAAGTGTGGAAGAACATCAGATAAGATATGTTCCCTGAAAAGCATGGCTCTTCAAATGCCTTCATATTCTAAATATGTCATGTAACATCGTAAAACTCGGGGGTAGGATTTGTTTGTGTAGTCCCATATCCATCTTTCTGTGTACAGTGTTTGTAACTTTACCAAGACTTTGCCAAATTTCTTATCATTTTGATGTTTTCAGAACCTTGCAATACACACAAATTCTTACATGCTAGATGATCAACTTTTTTTTGGTCGATTCTACACCGTTTCTTTCACAATGCAATCGCATGACCAGAACTCAACTTCATCTTTAATATAAATGTCTCTAAGCGCTTTACAAATATACTATTACCACGGTCATTGGATTCAGTGCTTGCCTGGCACACAACATGTGCACAATTTCCACTTCCTGGGGAGCATTCCAGCCAGGCGTTACATGAGAATGGAAGCAATTTTAACATCAGCGTCATCTTCATCGTCTTGCTACTCACATTCCTAACCTCTTCCTCATCATCGCCATCATCATTGTTTTCATCATCGTCATTAATCTGAACAATAGTCGTCTTTGAATATAAAGCACAAATAAATATATGCCAAGCACACTTCCTCTATACATCTCAACATTCTTTCAGCAACAGAGAACATCAATTATTTACTTACTGTACATCTACATCAGCTCATTCTTTTCTCTTTCCCAAATCCCGAAGTCAGGTTGACTTAAAATCCTATAAATCCGTTACCTCACACCTATCAAACAAACTCGATCCGGCATTTCTAACAAACAGCTGAAACCGTCTTGTTAATTTGTCCCTAGACTAAGGGACAGTGCCCTGTATCCTCGGGAAAAGGTGCAACATAAATCAATTTATTATTTAATCGTCCTTTTAATGAAGGCACGAGTAAATCTTGTTAGGTCCACACTAAAAAAGCATTGTGCAGCTACATTATGTAAGACTGAAAGGATGATGTTTATTAATTATTACCTAGATTATTAAAATCTGAAATTGAAATTCCATTTTTCTGTTTACGCCATTTTTTGTGGGATGAAACTGAGGAAAGACCTGAAAACCATGGTAAAGGAAAAAGAAAAGATAAGAAAATTTGTGGGTCGATTACGATGAAAGGGAAATGCGTTACAACATGATCGATAAAGAGAGAGAGAGAGGGGGGTATACAGAGAGAGAGAGAGTGGGGTAGAGAAAGAGAAAGAGAGTGTGGGAGATAAAAAGCACAAGAATGAGGGGCTATAGAGAAAGGAGAAACGAAGGAACTTTGGACAGAAAAATGTAGGCCTGCATATAGAAATGGACTTTGCTCAGACTATTTACTTAACTTTACGTTAAAGATGTGACCTATTATTTAGGTCAAGTTGCTCATGCTGAAGATATAGACGGGCAATTTTGTATTGATATGATAATGATTCATGTGTTAAAGTCGAACAAACTTTGGGTTTACATTTATTGTGCACCGCAGTGGTTTAAAACTTACAACACAAAATGTCTCCTGCATTCTCTCGGTGGGTGTTAGTCGTCGCGGCCTTGTTCATTCAGGGCTCCGTGTCGGCTGTCGACATCGAGCAGCCCATCGTAAAGACGTCAACCGCGACTTTCCTGGGAAAGCGACTCGATATTCGACCTCATCAGCTTCCGAACGATTACCATCGTAGTGTATCGGCTTTCACGCGGATCCCGTACGCCGAGCCGCCCGTAGGCCAACTCAGGTTCACAAGACCCGTCGCCAGGGTTGTCGAGGGGGAGTTCGACGCAACTCGATCAACTGTGGTTTGTCCGCAACCAAGGAATGAGATCTGGGAGATCAAACCAGAACAGTCGGAAGACTGTCTTACTCTCGATGTATTCGTTCCTAATCCAAAGGTACTTACTGAAAGTCTTATATTGAATTGGTATCATCTACCCTTGCATAGTGCCAGGCGCGGATCCAGGATTTCTTAGGGGAGGGGGCCCAACTTTTTTTTTTTTTGCTCCCGAAAATTTGAAAATCGCGCCGGCCGAAAAGTCGCTCAGTGGGGGGGGGGGGGGGGGGGGGGGGGGGGGGGGTGTACAGAGCACAATTTTTTTTTTTTTTGATCCTCAAAAAAATTTCAATTTGCACCCCCCCCCCCCCCCTTGAGCGCCAGGGGGGGGGGGGCCCAACCCCAAAAAAAAGGTAAAAATCACGTGATTTTACATGATTTTTTCTCAAGGGGGGGGGCCGGGCCCCCCCCCCCCCCCCCCCCCCCCTGGATCCGCCACTGCATAGTGCCCCCTCAGGGCCCTCACCATTCACTAGACCTGCTCGACAATGTCTGGACGCTAAGCGATATAGAGCAAACTACTTTGTCATGATTGACCAGCAAATGCCTGGGCAGAAATCAGGGGGTGGGGCCTCATCCGTAACGATTTGGAAGGGGGTCAAATGCTCCCAACGATTTATTGTTTGTTTTGTTCTTTTGCTTTTCAGAGCAATCCAGGGTTTAATATCAATACTATGTTCCTTGAACGGTTTTAGAATGGTTTCCGCCCCAGGGTAATGACTGAATTAATAGCATATTATTGTTTTATTGATTGATTGAATTATCAGTTGACTGAGAGTACATTGGGCATTAAAATATAATTTCCTACAATAATTAAACTAAATGGTGAATGCGTCCACATATTTTGGTGTCTGGTCAAGTAAATTTAGTGATTGTTATTCCCAATTTCGATCTGCGAAGCCCCACAGTGCGGCGGTTATGATGTGGATACACGGTGGAGGCTACCACATAGGAACCGGCTCCGTGCCCGGTCAAGTCCCCGCGCCATTGGCTGCTTTCAATGACGTCATCGTGGTCACTATCAATTACAGACTTGGACCTTTGGGATTCTTGGCTACTGGTAGGACATCATCAATATAACGTCTATTGACTCAAAGAAGTAATTTAGTGTCGAAATTTGAAACACTACTCTCGTGATGCATACAGATTAATGAGCATTTCTCATACAATATGTTGGTCAGACATTTTATTCAAAGCTATTGATATCCCCTTAGACTGATATTTTGCATACACTGTTGCTTGATAGGAAAAACTTCAGACAAGTTTTATTTTCCTGCAAGTTGTCAAGCTCACATGGCAGAAAGCAAACATGAATTTTAAATATCATACGTGACTCCAATCCAATAATGGATGAACTTTCAAACCAATGATATAAAAACAGTAATCCTTGGCGTTCCAATGATATCCTTCTCAACAAAGGTCCGGAGTATTTTTGTTACCAACTTTGATGTTATGATATCTAAGTGTGTGTTGATCTCTTACAGGTGACGGGTCCATACCAGCAAACCTGGGTCTGTTAGATCAAAGACAAGCTCTTATCTGGATTCAACACAATATTGAAGGTAAGACAGGGAGTAAGGAGAGATTGAAAGGGAAGAGGGAGATGGGGTAAGAGAAATAGGGGAGAGAAAGAGATATAGAGACACCTACAACCTACAGTACTAGCGAATTAGCTAGCATGCAGATTTTGAAGGTTTCCAGAGTTATATTGAACATTTATCAATACCTCAAATCAAAAATCAGAATAGAATTTGATATGTTTATACAATAAAAGTCAATAATTTTTGTGTTAATCAGCCTTCGGAGGTGACCCTAACAGGGTGACGATCTTCGGGGAGAGCGCCGGGTCGGCAAGCGTCAATTTACACCTTCTATCTACCATGAGTGCTGGTCTCTTCTCCCGAGCAATCATGCAGGTTGGTTACACGTTACAGGTTCTTTTATTATTTTGTAAATCCCTAGATAATTTTTGACGGTCATCAATGTTTTTAATTTTGCAACAATAATTATTTAAGATTTCAAAATTTGCCGTTATGAGGAAGATTGTAAATAAGGGGATAACACCCATGTTACATGTACATGCATCCAGGAGGCCTGGGGAATGAGGGCCGACTTGAAGCCAATCAACAGATGTGCATTGTTTTACAACTGTTACAGGACACTTAGACGAATACTTTATTTTGATTTTCCATTTTCCCCTTTGTAAGATCATGTAAAAGGTACATATCGCTGGTTGTTGGACTATAATGTTGGCATGTCGGGTTAAATAAACAGCAAGCTATCTTTCTCTCTTTGTCTCCCTCTTTATCTCTCTGTCTCTGTCTGTCTCTCTCTCTCTCTCTCTCTCTCTCTCTTTCTCTCTCTTTTTTGTCATGAAGAGTGGAGCTGTCACACCAACGTGGACCCATCACATTGACATGGCGGAAGCAGTTCAGATGACCCTTAACGTAGCTAAAGCTGTTGGCTGTGACGTCAATACTTCAAGCGAATTGGTGCGGTGTCTTAGACACGTACCAGCTAAAGATTTCATTGATATCTACAATGATGGGGTAAGGGTAATGCACCGATAAAGATATACTGGTCATTGCACATGAGGCGTATTTCGATTGCAGTATTACTTGCGTTAATCAAGCCCATACGCTATTCACTTTCTGTTATATGGCACTCTCACATTGCCCTTGCAAAAACCTCGCCAATTCCTGACGCAGTCCTTCGTCAGACAAAATTTTATGACGCCTTGTGTGTGACGGGCGTAACATTGATTGACTCAAGGCCACCGCGCACCTCATGACCCGACCATACTACCAGATTTTCGAAGAAAATACAGTATCAGGTATAAATGTCAAGAATGTTCATTCAACTCAATTCAATTCATCTGTCCAAAACACTGATATCGAAATTAAATTGTATTTTAAGTAGCTACCGAACGGGAAACACCGTTTTGTTGCAAGTCTTCTCCGCTGGTTGAAATGAAGTGCTGGAAATTGTGTTTCTGATTTCAATCCCGCAGTCATCGGTGATCTCAAGCGAATTCTTCGTTCATCCCGTGGCTGATGGTCAGTTCTTGCCCGATGACCCGATCAAGATGGCGTCGAAAGGATCGTTCAATCGAGTTGACGTCATGATCGGCTGCATGCGGGTGAGTTAAATTCGCTTTTGAGAAATCAACTCGATGGCAATCTTGATACCCGTTAGAATTGCCTTTGGGTTTTTTTTATCCTTCATATTTGGTAATTAATAACGTCAGCGTAATGTTCACGTATATCAACACTTGGTTGATTGTGCTATGGCCTTTGCGTGTTGTGAAAGGAAAGTAATAGTAATCTCATGCTTCGTTCAGATATGAAGTGGCAGAACCGCTGCGATATGATGACGTAAGGTGTAAATGTGACGCACATGTCTGTATCTTCGTATCCGGACACCTACCCCCTGGACAACCACCCCCGGATAACCACCCCGAGTCAACTACCCCCAGGACAACTACCCCCTAGGGCAACTACCCACAGACAACTAGCCCCCAAGGAGTGTAGTAGTAGTAGTAGTAGTAGTAGAAGAATTAGTTGTAGTTGTAGTACTAGTATTATAATAATAATGATGATTATGAGTATTATCACCATCATCACTCAGATTATTGTTATAAGTTTTATTACTTGTTATTACTATTATTACTATTATTATTATTACTATTATTATTTGTGATTATTATTATTATTATTATTGTTATTATTGTTAATATTGCTGATACCATTACCATATTATCACAGAATGAGGGATCTATCTTCATCATCCCCTCCATGATGGGTCAGGAAGGTACCGAACCTCTTCCTATGAACCACTCAACCTTCCGAGAGGTCATAGCAATGAACCTACACACGAATGACCATATCACTCTTGATATAGCCCAACATCTGTTTGCAACAGAAGATGAGGTGAGAAGTTGAAACTCATCCTAAGACTAACTTCCTTTTTTAAACTCGCTTTTAAACAAAAGGATAAATTGAACGGCCGACGAGACCTTTTCTTCCTTTGTCAGTCTTGATTTTTGCCTGTCAGTCTCATAACCCAGCCGCCGGTCGTGTGGGCTGCTGGTCGCATGAACCTTTTAGAACTTTCCTTTTTTGAAAATTGTCTTGTGTGTTTCTTTGTTTGTCGGTCTCGTTGCCTGTCGCTACCCTTTTTAGTGTCGGTCCATGGGCTGTCGTTCTGACCTCAAACTTAACTTTAAAAATGACTTTACTTCTGGTTCTAAGATCATATGAAATTGGAGAAAAAAATACAGAAGCAAGCACTGGATGGGGATCAACAAGGTATGTTAATATGCTATGAGAAGCAGGACAAAATCCGAATAGATCAAATATCATTCATGTCGATTGTGTCACACTAACTTGAAAATAGTATGAGAAAAATGTCAAGGAAACTTAACTTATCAGAGAGGAGTGTTCTTTTCTGATATCACTTCCAGAGCAAACTTAGGCATATTTGAATATTTTGGTAAAACAAATTAAAAAATATTAAATGGTGTTATTTATGATATTAAAAAAAAGGGCAAATAGGCAGAAGCTTAGGATGACAGGGACGTTTCTGAAGTAGACAACTTTTTAAGAACAAAAGTTACATTTTACTGAAATTATTTCGGGGTGCCACTTCTCTTACCAACATTTTCCGCTCATCCTTTCATAGTTGTCTGATCCCGATGCCGACTTCATATCACCTGCTACCAAACTGATCGGCCAGGCCATGTTCCTCTGTCCGACCTTTGACCTCTCTGATGACCTGTCAAGGGCGGGGCGGGACGTGTACTCCTACCTCATGCCCCATGTCCCCTCCTTCTCGGTCTGGGGCAGCACGTACGACTGGCTAGGTGCCGCTCACGCCGAGGATATCCCTTACGTCTTCGGTTCACCTTTCATGAGCGATTCCGATGGCGACGCCGCACTGACTGGTCGATTCGGCAACGAACAGGAGGTCGAGATGTCGCTCCAGATGATGAGATACTGGTCCAATTTTGCGAAAACCGGGTAAGACCAGGGCCCTGTTTCATAAAACTTGATATCAATAACAAGTTACAAGCTACTGTTATAAGCTACTGAAATCAAGGCCGCATCTGATTGGCTGAGAGCAAACTTGATATCAATAACAAGTTACAAGCTACTGTTATAAGCTCCTGAAATCATGGCATCTGATTGGCTGAGAGCAAATTTAACATAGAAATTGAGCATTTGTTATGGATAACAAGTTTTATGAAACGGGCCCCAGAGGCCGGCTCATGCAGGACTCGTTTGCAATCAACTCTTTTATTCGTGTATCCTAGCTAAAGCCTGGAGTTTTTGGAGAAACTCGAGCACCTTGCATGATGGATAAGAGTGATCTACAAGAAGTCATTGTATTCTCTTTAATCATCACAATTTCTTAATCAAATCAGATTAATCAAGATATGAAATAATGATATGTAATCAGTTAAGCATGTTGCATGGTGTATTGACAACACCATTCCAGCAGCTGATCCGGCTTGATATCAAATTAACTTAACTATAAATAAACGCTACAAGGCATTCTTCATATATTAGGGCATGCAGGTAGGAAGTTTTTTATTTTAGGTACATTAAGCCGAATCCTAAACTTTGAAATCGTTATCAAAGTGATCTGCTTGACGACAAATTAATTCTTCATCTTCCTCTCGGACTTAATTGTCTTTAGGGATCCGAACTTATCTACCAAGGACAAAGAAGCTATTGGTTCCAAATATCCAGCTTGGTCCAAGTATACTCCCTTAGAACCTAGCTACAAAGAGTTCACTCCTCTATTCGAGAACCGTGCAGGGAAACCCGATGCAAAGGAATGCTATTTCATGAAGAACCTTGTCCCAACTCTCAGTGCCAACGCAGGTATACAAAGAAAACTCTCGTAATTTGTTTCTGATTATATTCGAAGAGTGTTAGTGTACAGAGATTGTCGATAATTTCTATAGAGGTCGAGTCTAATGTTAGTGACGGTATCGACTTGCCAGTTTAGGCAACCGGAGACCGTGCGGTCTAAACATTTAAATAAGACATGTTATGCATTATGATAACCAAGCGCTGTGGAAAAGGAAAATAATTAAAACTAAACAAGATTTGATCAATTAAAGGGAAGTGGTTTGCGGAGATCTTTAAACAAAAGTTGAGTTCTGGTCATGCGATTGCATTGTGGAATCGACCAGAAAAAGTTGATCATGTGGCATATAAGTATTGGTGCATTCTGGAAGGTTCTGGAATCTTCAAAGATATAAGAAATTTGGCCCAGTCTTGGAAAATGCAACACAAAAAGGTGTATATGGGACTACACAAACATTTGGCATAAAAATAAGGCCCATTTCTAAACTGTTACATGTCATATTTAATTATTTAGAATATGAAGGCATTTAAAGAGCCATGCTTTTCAGGGAACATTTTTTTCTCTGATGTTCCTCCACACTTGCATAATAACAATGAAAACGCTCTTAAATTATTATTCACATCTCCCCAAAATTCAACCTTCTCTTTAAGAGGGTAATGGTAATTTTAAGAAAGAAGAAGATAACCAAGAAATGAGAGGTGAGAGCGAAAAGGAATGTCAAAGGGCTAAGAAACTGTAGTTCCCCTATTTTTATTCACTGAGAATTAAACCGCCAATCCAAATGTAAAATGTTCCTTCAATGTCCTGCTTTATTCCCCACAGAAGAGCTGACTCTCCTGAGATCTCTCTTGGCAGAGAAGGTTCGAGGAGACAGTAAAGAATCCTGCCACAGCGCGCAGTCGTGTCCTCAACACTGAGGAGATTCAGCAATGCGTCAACATGACGCGGAAATACATCGTGTTTTTTTTTTAAGGGGGTGGCACACTGGTAGCAAGTATTTGTCTAGACTGGGACCACTTAGTCAACATTTCCCGGTTCTAGAACACCTACCCCCTGGACATCCAACCCCTGGATACCCACCCACAGTCAACTACCCCCTATGACAACTACCCCCTAGGGCAACAACCCTCTAGGAGGACTACCCCGGGACAACTACCCCACGGACAACTAACCTCCAGACAACTACCCCCTAGGACAACTACCCCCCCCCCCGACAACTACCCCCGAACAACTGCCACCGGACAACTACCCCCAGACAACTACCCCTACGACAACCATCCTCTAGAACACCTACCCCCGGAGAACTGTCCTAGGGGGTAGCTGTCTGGGGTAGTTGTCCGAGGTAGTTGTCGGGTAGTTGTCCTTGGGGGTAGTTGTCTGGGGGTAGTTGTCCCGGGGTAGTCGTCCTAGAGGGTGGTTGCCCTAGGGGTCAGTTGTCCTAGGGGGTAGTTGACTGGGGCGGTTATCCGGGGGTGGATGTCCAGGAGGTAGGTTTCCGGATGCGACATTTCCCAACAAAAACAAACGACTATTTCCAGTTTATACTCGTACGCTACTTGATACATAAAAAAGATCAAATGAAAAAAGGAATATTCAGGAAACAGCACGCTTTGGAAACTAAAATTTATTGGAATGATTAAAGAATTGTTTATCAGAAATGAAAGACAATTTTCAAGAGTAATCCATGTCTAAAACAGAGTAATTTAGACCAGAAGAATGAAAGGCACAATGAGTTGGTTCCATAACGCACAGATATGCTAGCGCAAATTAAAAGTGCTTACATAAGCCCGAAGTGTCTGTCCCAATTAGACAATAGCGTTAACATGAACATGTCAATACATGCAAAACAGCTTTTTTTTAAGTGTAAATATCTACTTTAACCATAAAACTATTACAATATGAAATATATACAAATATTCAAAATGCATATACATTACACATTTATGACTTTAACAGCAGCATAGTGTAGATATGAAAGCCGCAAACAACATAGACTCCGGAATAAAAAGAATTTGATTTCAAAAACACATTCTGACCAATTAGAGGAGACACGATAGCTCAGTCGGTAGAGCAGTGGTCTCGTAATCCGGCGACCCGGGTTCGAAACCAAGGCGTTGAGCGTGTGCCCTTTGGTAAGGCATTAGTCCACATTACCAGGTCCTTCGGAGAGGGCCTAAAGCCGTCGGTCTTCTGGTTGCTTACTAACAAGCATTTATTGCTTTCTAAAGCTGTCTGGTAAAATAATCACCACTATCAACTATCAAATATCAACTATATAAAGCATAATAAAGCATAAACGATGGTAGTAAAAGTTAAACTGTATATAACGCCTTCTAATTATATTCCAAATAAAACAATATCATTTACATCTGATCAATATAGCGTCCAAATATAGCTACATGTACTAGTCAGGTCATGTAAAATCAGCAATTATGTCTATTCAGTACCGTTGGAGTGAAAATCGTTTAAACTAGAAAATGACGATCTGTAAATCGACGTACCTTGATAGATCAATCAAGTATGAACACGTGGCAAAATATTAAAACACAATAATTAAAATAATGTACCCAAAAGATCAAAGTCTGAAATTTACAGTTATTTTTCTCCTTCGTTATATACAATTTACTATATACTACATGTTTTCACTTATAGGAATGATGATTTTGAACTGCTATTTAAATCGAATGAAATACTTCGGGTTTAGTTATCATCTCTTCAAGAATAGAGACAGACGAGCTTATTATTGGGGGTCTTTAGATTGTAATGATAAAATGAAATTACACAGCAAACAAATTATTAGAGTTATTCTAATAATATTTAATGAATCCCAGTACAGTAAAACTAGTTTAAATGATCAAGTACTGGAGCCCTTTCAACATAGGCAATGAGCATTTTGAGTACAAGAAGAAAAAAATTGATGCCATTGCTATATTACAATCGCCCTGTTTCATAATATACAAATAGTGAATGACCATGAGTAAAATGGCACAAGAGTTTGCACGAGGTAAAAAAAATAGACCGTCTTATCTTTCACCGAATGAAAAAATCTATTCACTATTTGTTTTATACAACACCTCGGACGTTAACGGGCTTAAAACAATTTTTGTTTAAAGAACACTTTCCTAGGGCCTAGTCCAAATCTCAGCGATCTATGAAATTACCGATAGTGTTCATAATATTAACCATAGGCATAACTGCGCCGCGCGTATCATGCTTTATGTTTATTGTGACGTCAGAGTGCAATTTCGTTTGATCCATTTTGTTCCATTGATGTTACGGTAATTTCACTTACCTCACAATATACTTTGTACACCGTTAGTGACGTCAGCGTGCAATGGTGCAAATTGATCAAACGGAATCGCACGCCTGGAGAATGATGTTGTTCAACATTATTTTTTATCGCATGCCATGTGATAAAGACTTGCCCAATGAGGTTGCAAGAATCTTAGTAGGTGTTGTATAAAACTTATTATCAATAACAAGTCTCTTTATCTGTTATAAGCTACTGAAATCGTGGCATTTGATTGGCTGAGAGAAAATTTATCATAGAAATTTAGCATTTGTTATTGATAATTTCTGACATTTTCGTTGTTGGTTAGGTTACGATGGATGGAGACAGAAGGAGAAAAAGGGTGACGAGAAGTGCCTCATTCAGATAAAACTGCGGCTATTTTATTTTTTAATTTTACGCGATGTCCATCACCTAACGAGTTTGACGTTCACTGGAAGAACGATTGAATGCGCCGGTATCGTGTCTTGAGTTGGTAACGTCTTGGGGCAAATAGTTGTTATTTACATGTATCTCTCTGTTCCCTACTTGGACATCTTCGACATGATTATAAAAACCAACCTGGGCATTTCCACTAACAATTAGGAATACATTTTTCCCCCTAATGTCTCGGTGAGTATCTCCTGGAGGGGCACTACTTGGGAACTTTCTTTGCCATTCTTGATTGGAAAGGTGTCCGTGAGACACTTTGGATCGCGTATAGTTTTGTTCATTTGGAAGAAGACGTTCCATTTCAGGCTCATCTTCCTCCACATGATGACTGTCCATGGAGTCACTACCATGGGGCAAATTGTTAACCAAAATTGGAGATTGGTTGTCCCGGGTGACCGTATCCTCATCGGCACCCGCTCCTGAAGCACATGCACCTTTTCGTTTCCTTCCAGGACCTATATCTTTAGAGCCTGTATCACTAACACCATCTATTCCTGGTTTAAATACATCGTCCTCTGAACCACTCCTATCGGCTTTGCCATTGTCTCTTCCATCATCAGTCTTTTCATTCCCTTGAAACGTGAACTTGGGGGTTCCGCTCTGATGCACCGTATCCGTGTTCCTTGAATGTGGTGACCATTCGTCATCAGTTTGTAGTGACGACTTACCGGTGTTAGGGGTGCCTGGAATAGTGTTTGGAGACCACTCCGATGGGCATGCTCCGGTATGATCCTCCCTCTCGACCCGCTGTGGTGTATCTGTTAGTAATCTGTCGTCCGATTCATCATGGGTGGGAGACATTGCATTCTGTCGAGGTTCATACCTGACTCCTCTCCTATCAGAAGGAGCATCAGAAGCAATGGCTGACCTGCATATCGAAAATAAACACAGAAAGTTAAGTTCTCCTTCAGTACAGTTACCTAGGGTAGGAACTCATGATGTTCCATTGTGTGAAGTATTGACTATTATTCCATTTCGTTTGGATGATCATACAATACAACGTGACCTTATTTGAACCGGAAGGCACAACTATTCATGGAAAAAGGGGTTGAGAAACTGTAATATAAAGATTATCCCACTCTGAAAGACTCTCATCTTCCCTTGCTTGGGTTATAAAATGTTCATTTTTAAATTGTTTCAGTTAAAGTTTTTAGGCTAAAACAAATCATCGGGGATTGTATTATAAACTCTAGATCACACCAGGGGGGTCAAAGAAGTGTGATTACTGTCAGCTTTTAACTTACCTGTGGTCACCTGGGTCGCGCACTGAAGAATCGTTACCTACCAAAATGAAGAAATGATACAATTATCATGATTGGCATGTAACTTATTTAAGTTATACTCTCAGACAAACGTAGACGGGTTGTACGACAAACACCCCTACAACCATTGCTTCAAGGTCATTACCCTACACGAACCGAATTACTAACTGAACTCAATACTATGCCTAACCTTAACCTTAAACCGAACCTAAAACCTTAGTGCAACCCTATATCTCTGACGAAGTAAAGGCAGAAGCGATTTTCGCCGGGCATATGTCAGACTTTAACTGAATGACTAGCCTTGTATGAAACTTCTCATTAACATCTCCGAAAGCCGGTTACGTAGTATACACATTTTGACTGCTTTGAGGGGCACGGTTAAAACTATAGCCCACGGTAATCTCGAAACTGTATACTGTGCATAGAGAAGTCTCCAGATCACCGAGGAGCTATAGTTTTACCGCGACCCGAAAATTAAGCAGTCAATATTTGTTTATTTGCCGCATCCAACAGCTTGATGCCTAATTTGTAACCGAGTGGGATGGAAGTTAGTTCTTCAATAAGGTAGAGGTAGGGTTATTATATGGCTACATCATACATGTATATCCGATGTAATTATGATCGTTCATTTTTACCCTCTCTACACATCTCTTCTCTTTATTCGTAAGTAATATGTGTTTTTTTTTCTCAAGTTTTTCATTGTGATATCCGTAAACTGAATGATATTTTTTAGAAGGTGATATTATATCATCAATAGCTCAATACAAAATAATTACAAAACGATATACATGTACGATATCTGCATTTTTATTACAGTCCATTACGAGTGTTGTCAAGGTGAACAAATATTTTTTAAATGTACGGATTCGTCCCAACTCACTGCGTTTCGTAAGACCGCACCAGATCAACCATTCGTTCGAGATGCAAGTGCCCCTTTCAGATCTCCGGCACATGTAGCAAACAACCAACACGATTATGATAATAACAACAATCCCCATGACAACAGGAATGATGATGATGAGAAGATGAATTGGAACTTTGGGGTCTTCACCTGCAAATAAATACAAAAATGATAAATGAAGCGGAAGCCGACAATGGTTGTACAGCTCCTGTGACAATTGCTCCGCAACAATATCCTACACTAACGTATCACCAGCTGACCTAATACTATTCCTAAACCCTTAACCTGAACTAAGCCTTTACAAGGTAACCTAAAAACCAGTTTTGCACCCCTTATCCTAAACCTATACATTTTACGAAACAAAGCTCGGAGCAGTTGTTTGCAAGAGCAGGCGATGGTCCATCCCAACGGTATCGACAGCTCGCGAGACCGATGGCTCACGAGACAGAGACTGCCGGTCTCG
The DNA here is from genome assembly GCF_000002235.5 of Strongylocentrotus purpuratus. NCBI lineage: Eukaryota > Metazoa > Echinodermata > Echinoidea > Camarodonta > Strongylocentrotidae > Strongylocentrotus > Strongylocentrotus purpuratus. Next base: position 7,616,860 of record NW_022145613.1, on the reverse strand, counting down.
CGAAATGTCTGAACAGTTTTACGAGACTTCTACTGAAATGTCGTAATGAGGAGATACTCGAAGACAACACCTTTGATTGTATGTTGGTAGTCTTAGAACTTCAATTTATAGAATTGAATTAAATTGGCTATTCGTCACAGAAACACAAAATCAGAAACACTTCTTTAGAAGAATGGAGGTAACGAGAGTATACCAAATGACAAGTGATCGAGAAGGGATGAAAATGACTTTGAGAATGTAATATGAAAACAATAATAAATATATTACCTGTTACATCCCTGGCGAAACGGGCAATGATTGGCTGCGACATATCACGTGGTAAATCTAATTTGTTACTATTCTTTTCCAAAATGGCGCCATCATTTGAATCATCAGAATTTAACGGGTAGATCTATATGAAGTGGGAAAAGACAGAAAGGAGAGTAGCCGAATGCTTTAAATTAATACGTATGTATATATATATATATATATATATATATATATATTATATATATATATATGTATATATATAAATTGGAGTCTAAAGGAAATGAGAAATTCAGGTATTGTGTAAATATTTGAGGTAAATAAAAAAAATGACGTGAAACTAAGTAGACCAGAAAGTTTGAGTACATTAGCTGCAATTAGAAGCACTTATTGAAATTTAAGGGGGTTTTGTTAGTCATCTAAAGAGATATACCTTCTTCTCATTCTATCACGAAACAAATGATACTCATTCCCGAAGATTTACTTGGAATTTAATAGAAATTTGCTGCTGACTAAAGCAGACGTTGTAAACAAGATTTTAGATTTGTTTAGGTCTACTTTGTAGCCGCTGATTCCTACTATTCGAACCAGCCATGAAAAGGCAGGCTAAGAAAATGTCAATGTTGTCAACTTTTTGGGATGATCAAGCTTCTTCCATAAGTTTAATTTTGGATGATTGAGCTTCTTCCACAAGCTGAACTTCAGATGATTGAATAGGAGTTTTAAATGCTTACCGCAGAGGGACATGATTTTCCAACGAATACAGAGAAAGCCCAGAGTGTTCCTGAAACGAAAAGGATGGATTTCTTCATGATGATTGTCTTTGGTAGGGACAGGTAGCGGTGTCGTAAAAGTTGTGCTGCAGCGCGATGGACGACCAGATATCCACTATGAAGGAAGTTCTCTAGCAGATACAGTGCTTCAGTGTGTTTGACATCGGGTGCAGCAAGAAATTATGTTGGATTAAAAACGTGCTACGCCATGAAAGGTGTTCTGAAGGGTGCTTTGTTTCCGCTGTAAGCCTATATGGAGGTATGATAGGTGCCAGCTTCTAAGAAAGGTGCTCTGACAAGTGCTTGGTGTCCGGTGTAGACCTATATGGAGGTATGATAGGTGCCAGCGACTAAGACAGGTGCTCTGACGGGTGCTTTGTGTCCGGTGTAAGCCTATATGGAGGTATGATAGGTGCCAGCGACTAAGAAATGTGCTCTGACAGGTGCTTGGTGTCCGGTGTAGGCCTATATGGAGGTATGATAGGTGCCATCAACTAGGAAATGTGCTCTGACAGGTGCTTGGTGTCTGGTGTAAGTCTATATGGAGGTATGAAAGGTGCCAGCGACTAAGAAATGTGCTCTGACAGGTGTTTCGTGTTCGATGTAGGCCTATATGAAGGTATGAAAGGTGCCAGCGACTAAGAAATGTGCTCTGACAGGTGTTTCGTGTTCGATGTAGGCCTATATGAAGGTATGATAGGTGCCAGTGACTACGAAAGGTGCTTTGACAAGTGATTGGTGTCCGCTGTATGCCTAAATGTATGGCAAACGGACTGTGTTTTATATTGGGTAAAGACTAAAAATCGATAGGACTCAACAATCGAGAATTGAACTTCAATTTGAAGTGCCGGTAACTTTGTATCGATGAACTTTTAAAAGTGCTAACAGATAGACATCTGACAGATGTCATACAACAAGTGCATCATGGTAGATATACAGGTAGGCCGCACTGCAGGGACGACTCATTGGATTTGGGTTGGCTGACATTGTCTCTCGCGGAACTTTTCGGCAAAACTTCTCACATCTGTAACATAAAAGACACGATAGCAATCAGGATGTGACTTATTCACAATTTATGACAATCTCCCAAATATAAAGTTAAGTACAAAATATATTCAACAAATATTAAAAAAGGACAAATATTGGCTTTCTGCCTACTGATGCAAACCTATTTACGGTCCGAATATTTCACAAAAATTCCCCTCGTCCAACACAACATTTAGTCCCTTGCTTTCAAACGCAATGAAATCCTGGCCAGGTAATTCTATTAAGTTATCTTCAAGCTTTATAACCCTTCAAATATTATTATGTAACACGCGAAGGTCAGCATAAGTTCTCACCTCCTTAATACAATTGCATGATTTTCTAATATTGAGACAAATTTCATTTTAGAAAGCATTTAACTACAAGCGTTTCTCTTTTTCAATGCAAATGGCTTCCGTCTCTTTGCTTGTTTGAAAAGCTTTATAATTTGTTTACACAATGTTTTGCAGTTCCCGAGATCTTTACTAGGTGATTAACTCCACGATAGACAGTCTATAGGAAGATCTACTTTCGTTTTGGAATATCAAGGTTTGAAGACAGTGTTCCACATCGACCTATTATTTCATGCATGATACATGTACGTCACAGAATTTCTTTGCAGATTTTCCAGTCATGTTCATGCATGGCTGCCTATTCATAAACGAAGAGCTTAATGCAGTTCAATCTACCCGTCGGCTAACCGCAAAAAACCCCAAAACATTCAAGGAGCTGCTCTTTACCCATGCATAATAGTTTTGTGTTTTCTTCGTAACAATCATTATCATACAATCCCATCTGTAACGACTACAATAGTTTTGAAATGACCCCGACCATTGTTAAAACCTATCTACCATAAAAGCAGTTTACACCCACATGGAACGGATGTGCCATAATATTTCGTTTTCTGCATGTGTTAACATCTTAATCATCTAGTTAGGAGGTGTTTTCCCAATTTTGTTCCTGTTTTGAACTGTTACTACAACAGTATGACATTGTATAAATCAGTGGCGGTCACATGCAGGACTGTTGACGGAGGGGGGTGGGGGAGCATAATTTGTCTCAAAAATGCTATAAAGTGCAATAAAATGTCATATTTTGATCGGGGCATATTTCTTAAATTCCAAGACAAAAAGAGGGTTCCAATATTCGATCTGGTGCTACACATTGCGTGATGTGACAGAGGTGGATAAGGGGTCTAGCAACTGGGAGGACTCGGGCACGAAACCAAGTCGATACGCTAGTGCCCTTTGGTAAGGCACTACTCCATGTTACCAAGTCCCTCGGAGAGGACTTATCGCCGTCGGTCCCTTGGTTGCTTACTTACAAGCACACACATGCTATCTTAGCAGTCAGGTAAAACAAACTAATAAACCAACCAACATTTCCACGCATTGTATTCATGGTATTGTAGGGGGGCGTGCCCTCAACATCCCCATATGCATCCGCTTTTGTCAAGCGTTTCATCGTTGGACAATCCCCAAACTGTGCATCTGTCATTTAAAGGAAACCAAAACCTTCATACTAAGTTACTTTTATTGTAAAGTTTAAGATGTTTGAAAAATATCAGTGAAAATTTGAACAAAATCGGGCAAGGATTAAGGAAGTGAGAGCTTTTTTAAATTACTAGTCACTAGAGGGCGGTATTCAATTTGATGACATCATCTGTAAACAACTCTCCATGCCTTTTGTACATCAAATTTCATGTTTTTCCTTCTTTCTTGTGATTGAGATAATGTACTCCCCTGAAAGCAAGATATAGAATGCAAAATGATATTCTACTTCACATGTTATGAAGTCGGACCAAGAACACAAATAAATATGAAGAAAACAAAAAAATTGTGAAATGTTATGTACAAAAGGCATGGAGAGTTGTTCAGAGATGATGTCATCAAATTGAATACCGCCCTCTAGTGACTAGTAATTTAAAAAAGCTCTTACTTCCTTATTCCTTGCCCGATTTTGTTCAAATTTTCACTGATATTTTTCAAATATCTTAAACTTTACAATAAAAGTAACTTAGTATAAAGGTTCTGGTTTCCTTTAATATGACGGTGCAAAAAACAAGAGTAGATCATAATCCAGTTTGCCAGTGATTTGTATTTTGTTTCGTTATGGTATACGTTATCACACAATTTGCAAAACCTTTGGAACATTGCGTCTGCAAATATTTTACAATATACAAACAATAAATCATCCAATCCTGGCAACTTGCATTCCCCGATGCCTTTTTGTGTGATTACTCAAAACATATGTTTCATTATGTTCATGGCAATTTGCATTATTTATCTTATCTTTAAAATGGAAAAGCGCCGACATAATTAGGGTAAAAATGTTGCAGTAGAATGATCTGATCGCACTGGAGGGGAAATGATCCTAAATCATTCAGAATTGCAACAGTGTAATTCCAACAGAATACACATCCTTATTATCATTTCCAAATGAATTTGACGGTATAATAGGGACTTTTCTTCTAGTGCCTTAAAAAGAAGACACACGTAGCAGTCCACTATGTCGACGTACAAACGTCACGCGTAGCAGTCCGCTGTGCGAAAATCTAAAAGTCCCTATTACGACATCTGTGCTGGACTTCATTGTGTCAAAGATAGATGATTATGGTTGAAGTTTTTGTTTATGTTAGTTTTATGGTAACGTAAAGGTCGAAGGTCGAGGGTTGGTTCGTACCAGAAATTGGCAATGGAGCGATCGACTCCGGACCAGGTGCCACAGAGCTTTATATACATACAGTTAGCAAATATATCATTCGTACCCTAGTCAAGTTTTGTAATTGTTTAACTATTTGAAAACAATATTTGTCCCAATTTATGTTACTTGAGAATGTTACAAGTTTAAGCTTACATCTAAAAGTATTCAATAAGGGCCCTGGTTCAACCAGTCCACATTTTATTCTTGAGATACGAAAAACACAACACCCATCAAGTTTACAAAGGGTATGAACAGTTTAATTGTTAACTGTATAATATACATTATACAGTCAACAACTAAACTATTCATACTTTTCATATATATTATATACATAATTAAATGACATTATGCAAGGCAATAGCATCATGGAATATTATGTAGGCTTAATTACACAGAGAAGTAAACTGTATCTCGTTCTTACATTGGCGTGGTTATTTTTTAATAAAGTACTGATACACACTGATTTTATACCCTTTCTTTATTTCAAAGCATTTTAATTTTTATAAATGACACATTAACTCCAAAAAAAAATATATGCCCTCAAATCGTACGATATGCAAATTGTGTTTGATGTTATTCACACTACAGAAACAAATAGGGTCTGGCAAGAAAATCAATACCAAGTTTCTGAAATGGGAGTCAAGACCGTTTTATGTAAAAACCTATGGCCATTAAATTATGTTTGTTGAGCTGTAATACAAGCACATACATGCATTACGACCTAGATATCAAAATATGCTTTCGTTTTCCAAAGGGTCCCAGCGTTATAATTGTTCAATGCCTTGAAATATCAACTTGTACTTTTTTCTGTGATATAAAAACATAAAACGAGAAGTGAAAATGGAATAACATGAAATTCTGACAGCTGTAGCTATATGATTGTCTGATTGTTCAACTCCTTTTTAAAGGACCTGCGGGAGGCATAGAAATTGCAAATACAAAAGGAAAAGACGCACACAAAGATCAACCATTAATCATAGTCATTATAAAAGGAATCCGTGGTGTATTCATTATACGGAGCTCCTCATATGGGATTGTATTTTGCGTGCTCTTTAGAATTATATCGACTAGAAACTTGAAAAACGAATTATGCAGATGGTAATATATCACGGTTTGATGATTCTTAACATTCAGTAGAGCATAAATATGTATATTGACATATACTTGGTTGCCCTTATGTCAATATGTGGATATGACCTGATTGGTGCGGATGAATCAGCATATCGAGTTCAACATATATATTCCTGACAATTTGAAAATGTGAATTGTATCAAAATAGCTAGTTATTCCATAAAAAATCTCCTTTTTCTTTTAAGGATGTATTTGAATGTTTAATTTGATCATTAAAGTGTTACCGTCTATATGTATATACGAATGTTCTAATCGTATTCCGATATTTAGTGTATTACACAGTGGGAAAAGGGAATTTGCTATATATGGTGAGTAAATGCTATAGTCAATTTATAGCTTATAAAGCCTTTCCCGAGCCTTCAAACTGGGCCCGTGGGGGGGGGGGGGGGTGTTGTGGTAGTCATTTCACTCAATGCTACATTCGCCACGGCAAGCCTACTCCGAATCTTAATTGTCTGATCTATATTGATGATTAAAACGTGGATGGGTTGGGTAGCTTTTGGGTTCTTGCATTTATTTTCTGAATGTGCCTTGCCTAAATTCATGTATAATCGTGAAAATGGGGGTGATGAATTCGGGGCATGAGTCCCTTAACCCCATCTAGAACAACTACTGGCGACCAAACCCAATTCATTTTCAATGCCGTATATTTTAAGCTTACAAATGATGTAATCGTAACCTTCACTTATGTTTATGTTATTTTATCAAGTAAAGCTATGAATATTTATATTTCTTTAGTTGCAAGCCATATTGTGGCGTAGCTAAAGAGGAAGAGGGAGAGAGGGGGAAATGAAAATGGAAAATGAAATATGTGATGACTCGTAGTATACTTGTAATGTCTAACAGCACTCCCCCCCCCCCCTCGCGCACACACACACACACACACACATACACAAGACATGCTATCAACCCCCCTGGAAAGTCCCGCAAGCTGAAATAAACTTGGACCAATACGTATAAATCCATCACTCCTCAGTATAGGTCTATTTTGTAATTACATTAAATTAATATCGCTTTCTGCCCAGATAAATACCTAAAACACGAAAACGAAATCGTCAGAATGCGGATCAACTTATTCAACAATTATTAAATGATCTCTGATTGCATGAGTGGAGAATATTACAATGCACCCACGAGGCCGAACAGCTGATCATATCGTGTGTGAAACTAGCGCTGGCCCGTAGAAAATTGTGTTCTGCTCGGACAGTAAGGCCGTCAAGTCTATTACTTCTATACTGACCACAACAATGCGTACCCTCGCTGACACTTAACCTGAAATTTGAATACTATGACTCACCTATTACAGAATCCAAGCCAAACTCCCCGGCCGCCATGTATCCATAGGAATTTTCCTAGCAAGTGCTCCGATAAATGCACCAATGGCGATGCATACGCGTGCGGCATGTGGTGAAATGCATAGAGCTCGCAAACAGCGTACGCGGCGTCGAAGAATTGTACATGCGTGGTACATGGCGCTTTCGTACGACCGCCACATTCATTTGGCTGACTGATGCATTTTGCGTGAAGACGCGTTTCTAGGAACGGGATTTCCCCGGCCTGGAAAAGATGACGTAATTTTATTGTTCTTGGTAGACTTGGCAGACCACAGCGCGAGGAGAGTTCTAAGAATTACAATTTGCTCAATACATGATATTTTAAATATTGTAACCATAAATCTTCCTGTTCCAGAGGAAATTGCTGTAAATATTTTAGTTGACGAAGAGCTCAACATATTTTGATTTTACATACATTTGTAAATATTTGTTTAGATAGATCTAACAAAAATTGCTTAAGCCCTATAATCTCTATTGCAATAATTGTGACCTGCCACTGTTGCGGATTATACATACAATTCCTTACCTTTTGAAAGAAAACAACCGGTAAGAAAAGTGTAATATAACAAGATTTATAAACAACACCTCAATATCGTCAACATCAATACACGGGCGAGATACCAACGGTCTAACAAAAATCAACGTAGAGGTGGAATTAGAAAGGTGATGTTTCGATTTGATTTCGAGAACTAAATATTATTTACTTTATTTCCATTTAAACGAACTTTGTACCCCTCATAAAAATGGTCATGACTGTATTAAAAGCGAGCATTATGGTGCATATATTAATAACTGTGTTACAGATATAGGCCCTAAGTCCAATTCTGACTAAAGAAATCTCAAGAAATCTCTCTCTCTCTATCTCTTCCCTCTATCTATCTCTCTCTCTCTACCACTCTCCCCCTTGATATCTCTATCCCTCTCTCTCTCTCTATCTCTCCCTCTTTCACTTTCTCTCTCTCTCTATATATATATATATCACTCCCCTCAATTTCTTTCTTTCTCTCTCTCTCTTTCATTCATTCTCACTATTTCATTTTCTCTCTTTCATTCTTTCTCTTTCATTTTCTCTCTCTTTGTTTCTCTCTCTTGTTCTCTCTCCTTCTATCTCTTTCACTTTCTCTCTCTCTCTCTATAAATATAATATATATCACTCCCCCTCAATATCTCTCTCTCTCTCTCTCTATCTCTTCCCTCAATCTATATATCTCTCTCTCTCTATCACTCTCCCCCTCGATATCTCTCTCTCTCTCTCTCTCTCTCTCTCTATCTCTCTATCTCTCCCTCTTTCTCTTTCATTTATTCTCACTATTTCCTTCTCTCCCGCTTTCATTTTTCTTCTCTCATTTTCTCTCTCTTTCTATCTCTCCCCTGTTCTCTCTCCTTCTCTCTCTCTCTCTCTCTTTCACTTTCTCTCTCTCTCTCTCTCTATAATATATATCACTCCCCTCAATTTCTTTCTCTCGGCTCTCTCTCTTTCATTCATTCTCACTATTTCATTTTCTCTCTTTCATTCTCTCTCCTTTTCTCTCTCCTTCTCTCCATCTCTCTCTCTCTCTCTCTCTCTCTTTCTCTCTCTCTCTTTTCTCTTTCTTTCTTACCCCGGCCTCTCTCTCTCTCTCTCTCTCTCTCTCTCTCTTTCTCTCTCTCTCTATAGCTCTTTAAATGCGTATTGCATAACACGCGTATTATAATTATGTCGCGCATATTAATTATTATTGACACGCATGTCACATGATAAACAAACGCATATCATTATCATCCCGGAACTTGTACAACACTTGCAGATTACAATATTTGTTTTGAAAAAAATTAATAGCATTTGAGTAGGCCTAGGTTTATAGATCAATGGCATTTTGCCATTTGTTTCTGCTCCTCGCGGTCTGCAGGCTCTCTGCCGGCGTTTCATTATCGGGATGTGTGGATACACCACTGGTAAGAATTTTGTTGTTGTTGTTAAATATTGTGTTGATCAAAGTCTGAATTGATTAGGCCCTACTGAGAATTATGAGTTCTAAATATAATGTGCTAGCCAGAAAATTGAATTTGACTTTGTTCTAGACAGCGCAGTCATAATATTCCAAGGTGCAACTTAAATTTTAATAGGAAAATAATGGGCTAATATTAATAATCGTGTAATGACTAATGTGGCAAAATGTGCAACTTGGTTCTTGGTTCTTGGTTGGTTGGTCCTCCAAAATACTCGTCTGAGTTTTAACTCGAGGTGCGGGTAGGGTGTATTAATTTGTAGATGATTGATTACAATGATTGCTATGATGTGTAAAATGAGCTGCGAGTCAAGAACTCTTTCTTTCTCTCTCTTCAAATCGATAAACTGGCGCTAAAAAACGTTAATAATTTTTGTCACATAATTTTCAAACCTACGCTAGATCTAGGCCTAGATCTAGATCTAAATTTTAAAAAAATCTATAAAAACGAGTGCAACACTTTTTTTAGGATTGAGGTAATGCTTCCGGACACTTGACAGAAAAATTAAACCGTCAAATTTGCCATTGATTATATTATGATGAGGTGACCAAAGTTCGCGAAGATTTTGAAAATATTAGAAAATCTGATATTCGATCTATGATTTCGCATATTCAACACAAATCTATTTATTTCAATTAGACGGTCTATTACCAAATGGACGGCAAAGTATTTTACTACAATTTGGTCCAATTTAGGTAATGACTGCAAAATTTGCCGATTTTTGTCAATATTTTCATAGTTTCACACCCATTTCCAAAGAAAATTGCGTCTCTAGACTGTAATTTTGTGTCCCCCTTTCCATTGGTGATATCAGATTTTCGAAATCTTACCGATATTTTGAGATAGCGAACTATGGTCACACCACCATACAACAACAACAAACACACCTCGAGCAAAATTGAGTTATAATACCGTTAACATACCTTTTAAATGAATCATGAAATATTAAAGGAAAACAAAATAGATTTTCGGTTTGAAAGTTAATCAAGATCTATCACGAATCCGGACACACGTCTGGGAGCAAATTTTAAGGGTTTTTTTTTCGTATAATTGAATATGTTTGGTCGATTTTCTATATTGAAGTAATTTAATGTCTCAATCTGTAAATACTATTATTATCATTTTTGTTTACAAAGGAGCTCTACTTCGTTGGAAGATTCGGATTTGGCCCTGACGGTGGGCAGCTCTCCTTCGAATTAAAATGGCCGACTGTTATTGTAAGTAGAAGATGGCGTATCCATAAAGGAAAAGGGTGGGGGTTCTCTTCAAGCAGATCATGGGGTGCAGTTCCATTCTTTTATGGATACGCCCCTGGTTTGCATACTTTAATCCATTGACTACCAGCTACAAAAGATCCTGATTATTTCGCGATTTCTTTTTCAACTCTTACATTATGCTACGGTGCATTGATATTTTCTTTAAATCTTTACAATAAAATATATACAAAAGATATCCATATGCATACTGAACTTTCATGGTATGTCCTCATCAATAACTATGACTAAAGTATCTTCCTTATCGCTACTTATGTGCTGCTTTGTCGCATTGATATGATATTTTAAGGATTGGGGAGATTTCGAACGCCTTTTTCTGACAAAATTGCGAAAAGAAAAAAGGTGCTGTCAAAAAGTTAGAGCAGGTATCATTCATTGGACTATGTAAATATATTTCATCTCCCTATGAACATTTCTAAATCTTGTATCTTTTTCAACATTTTTTCTTCAGAAGAATCATCCCAAATATGGTATTGCTCTCCTTACTGCATCTCAGCACGTCGCGACAAGGCTGGATTCTCTGGTAAGTAATTTCACTTTTATTTCATTGTATTCTTAATCAAGTTTGTGACAAATATTTACATCACATTGAGAAAAAATACAGAGAATAATGAACAGATTGAGAACTATAACAGCACAGTAATGGGAAGATGTAAAGGGTTTACTGAGAAGCTTAAAGCTTAAATGTAGAAATGTCAACCCCTGACTATAAACAAAAATGTCGTAAACTTAATATGATTCAGCTAAGTAATTTTTTTAAAAAAGGGATAGACAATAAAATAATACTATGCATACTTTGATTATAATATTAATAATACTCAGTTTTTATATATTGCTTATTACAATCACTAAGCGCTTCGAAACTTGGATATTATTACCCCGCACGAGAAAAAATATGAATATGTGGATTCAAATAGATGACAAACAGACAAAGACAAAGAGAGCATATTAAATTAGTAAAAATTAGTATACGGTTTTTAATAAGTGATTTAAATCTATTTAAAGTTAAGGAGTTTTTTAATGTTTTATCTCATGAATTCCAAACTTTTGGTCCTGTGAAAATCAAGTTTTGCTTGAAAAAAACCCGTTTTGCTTTTTATCAAGTGATAATCATTTAATTGTCTAGTGTTGTATGTATTTTATGTATTATTCTTTAGAAATTTTATGAAGATAGTGCAAGTTTGATCTAACACCGAGCGTATCAACACTTGTGCCCCATTGCATAAAACTTACCAATGATGGTAACTTTGCCATTAATGGTAACTTCCATGGAAACCATGATTTGATTGGCTGTATAGTATTTTTGCCATGGCAGTTGATATTGATGGCAAAGTTACCATCAGTGGTAATTTGTATGCATCGGGTGCCTGGACATCGTTTCACAAAACAGTCATAAGTACAAGTTCACAGACATCACATTAAACCGTGTCTTAATTTCAAAACACGTGTCTCCATAGCATGTCGGTGAATTTGTACTTATGACGGTTTCGTGAAAGGCTGCCTTGATATTAACAGTTGTCATATTTTCTCTCCTAGACATGTAGTCAAAAGCTTTCTAAATCTCGCATGATAACACCGGATAACTACTCAGTAGATACCGAAGGAGACATGCAGGTAATGATATACCTTTATGATTTTTATCGAGGTCTTTATTCTGGCACGCTAATATACGAGACGTTTGTGACTAAACAGGTCGGCTTTTTGGACAGTTGATTTCAAACAATAATTCAAAGAAGCTTACGTGCAATATTTCATAAATATTTTAAGAAACATCTTGGACACTTGTCATAAATGACATTAAGAATATCTGAATGGTCAGTGCGTTTCTTTAATTTGGCAGATGATAGAGGATTGGTAATACTACAAGATTATTATCTTGATCATGCCATACTCATTAAGACTATCACGTTTGCCCAATAATATAACACAGAAAAGGCTCCTTCTATCATCAGTTCCAAATTCTCTCTATCTCTAAATCCCTCAATCTCTTTCACATTGTTATTCCCTGCAACTTCCTCGTTCTCCTTCCCATTCTATCTGTCTTTTTTTTCTTTCTCTCTCTCTCTCTCTATCTATCTCTCACCCTCCTTTTCTCTCCGTTTTCATTTTCTATATTTTTCTTCACTTTCTCGCGTTTACCCTTCTCCCATCATCTCTCTCTCTCTCTTTTTTTTTTCTCTCTCTCCTTCTCTCTCTCTCTCTCTCTCTCTCTTTCTCTTTCTCTCTCTCTCTCTCTTTCTCTCTATTTTGTCCTACATGTCTCATCACATAATCATTACCATAATGATTCAAATCATTTCCCTACAGTTCACAAAGTGTCACGGACGGAAAAATTTCACCGACGAGTCTTTCATCTACATCACTGACTGTCGGTCTGGTTCTGGTGGGTTTCGTGAAGTCACATATAACATTACGCTGAGGAATCAAGGAAAATCGCTACGAAGGGAGTTTTCGGCTGACGAAATGTGTAAGTTTGCTCCATACTAACCATTCGGAGATAAAGAACTTAATAGCTTAGGCCTAAACCTCAGTCACTCCAATGAGACGAACACCAGACGGAACAAATCATTACCTTCTCCTCGATCATAGCTCAGTAAACCGCCTCAGGCACACCGCCAACGATACCGACACTACGAAGACAGTTTTCGGCTGACAAAAATGTGTATGTGTGCTCTAACCCTGTGGGGATAGAGAACTTGCTTAGGCCAGGGAGGTGGGAGGACACCTCCCTGCTTAAGCCTAAACCTCAGTCACACCAACGAGACCGACACCAGACGGAACAAATCATTACATTATCCTCATACCTCAGTAAACCGCCTCAGTCACACCGCCAAACCGACCGACTCTGGCACCATTCGGAATAATGTAATGTTATGTTTGGCCTATTGTCGGCCTGGTGTCGGTCTAATCTGTATAACTGAGGTGTTAACGATTAAAAAATCAACAACACTTTGAACCCAAATTTAATCAATGACATTTTTTGACGATTTGTTCTTCTTTTTTAGCTTTAATCATATATCGCGAATTGTGAATTCGTGTTATAATGTAATCAGGGTGCGAAGAGATTAAAGCCCAATTAGTATTCATTGGTATGATACAAGAGCACTTATGTATTTATTTATTTTTGTTTAATTTTCAGATTTGTTAGAGACGAATATCATTGTCCTTTTCCTGTATATCCTGATGTTTATCATGGGAACATGGCTGTTGGGTAATTATGTTTTTCGAGCATAAACAAACAAAACCATCATAAAAGGAGGGTTAATATGTTAGTAATTTAAATAAAACTTGTGATGAGTAGATATGATGTCAAGACAGAGGCGGCCCTCCCAGGGGGGGGGGGAGGCACTCGAAAAGTGGCCCTTTTTACATAGGAAAAATGCCCCTTTAACTTTGTAATAAGTGCCCCTTTTTACATAGGAATAGTGCCCCTTTTACTTTGTCAAGTGCCCCTATTAATTTGTAAAAGTGCCCCTTCCCCTGTTCAACTCTGATAAGTGCCCCTTTTATTTGGACACGGCCCTCTTTTACTTCGACAAGATCCCATTTTCATTTGCAATAAGTATCACTTTTCCATTCTCATTAGTGCCCTTTTTAATCTCTAGTAAGTGCCCCTTTGCAGGTACGTGAAGTGCCTCTTTTCACTTTTGATAAGTGCCCCCTTCACCTCTGATAATTGCCCTATTCAAATCTGAGAAGTGCCCCTTCCCCTTTTAATAACTTCCCCAATTTTAACTCGGATAAGCGCACCTTATATTTTCACATGTGCCCCTTGTCCTAATGATAAGTGCCCAATCAAAAAAGAGTCCCTTCCCCTTCACATAAGTGCCCCTTCTCTGGGAAATGACCCTTTTCAGGTACGAGAAGTTACTCCTTTTTACTTCAGATAAGTGCCCCCTTCACCTCCGATAAATGACCCTTAAAACTCTGATGAGTGCCCATTTTCTTTCAACTAATGCACATTTTCCTTTATTATAAGTGCCCCTTTTTCATTTTCGTAAGTGCCCCTTTTCATATCTGGTCATTGCTCCTTTTCAGGTGCGATGAGTGCCTCTTTTCACCTCTGATAATTTCCCTTTTAACAATGATACGTGCAACTTTTCCTTTCATAAATGCCCCTTTTCACCTCTTATAAACGCCCTATCAAAATCTGATGGGGGCCCCTTTTCGGTTGACAAATGCCCATTTCCTATTCTCATGACTGACTTTTTCCATTTCTTGGTGCCCCCCCCCCCCCCCCCCCCACTTTGGAAGTCGCTCGGCCGTCCAGATTAAACAGGCTTACTTGAGTTTGTCAAGAACCGTACAAATATTTACTAAAAGATTAAGAAATCAATGAAATATTATGACAATTTTTATTTCTTCAGAAAGTTCATTTTCTACACAGACGACAAAAAATGTTTTCAAAAATACCTAAATGGCATTGAGTTTTGACAACTATTCCAGTCTGGATGACACTACAAAACGCAGTATGCTTTTTACTCTTTCGGTTTGTGTCGGTCTTATCGATTAAAACTCAATTTTGGAAATGACCGTTTGTAAATCGAAAAGAATGGAAACTTGAAAAGAATCTGAACTTCAGACTCATAAACACCACTAACAGAATTTTCTCATGTACTTTTTTTTACATGCAGTGAATGTATTTAGGACAAAACTGAAAGTCATCTTTCGATGGTTTTACCTGTCTCTCTGCTCACAAACGTGCGCCCTTATCATCTCGACGATAACTCTCGCATGCTTCTCTCAGACCGGTAGAGGGCTCACTCATATGCAGCGAATAGGTAAGTGATACTCTATTTTGAAGACAGCTATAACCCCCCCCCCCCCCTCCTTTTGTGCAGTCTAAATGATGCAGACTGCTCCTCTAAGGCCGGTAGAGGGCTCACTCATAGGTAGCAATTAGGTAGGTGTTGCAGTCGGTCCTCTCAAATGAAGAAAGCTAAGATCACTTCAATCTCCCCCCCCCCCCCAAAAAAAAAGTTCTTTAGTCAAAAAGCTTTAGCCAGGGGCGGATCTAGGGGGGTTCGGCGGTTTAACCCCCCCCCCCCCTCGGGCGACCAAGTGAAAAAAAGAAGAAGAAAAGGGGGGGTGGAAGAGAAAACAATAAAACGGTGCGATTTTTGGAAAATCTTGGATCCGCCACTGGGTCACCTCCCCCCCCCCCCCCCCCCCCCCTTGGCAAAAAGCTAGATCCGCCCCTGCTCACTCTACTGTGTATGATCGAATCTCTTTGGTAGCAATTAGGCAAGTATTGCAGGCGATCCTCTCGAATGAAAATTATAGGACTACTCAAATCCATCCCTTCCCCCCCCCCCCTCCCCAGGCAATGTTCTTTAGTCTTTAAAAAGGAATGTTAATTTACTGACGCAATACTTGTAACAGTAATATTACGCTGTATATCAATGTAATGTTTTGATAAGGGTAATCAATATATCTACTTATATCCACATAATATTCGTGATGGACTAGAACCTGTGATTATTTTCGAGTAGGTCTATCTTAATTTATGTTGACTTATTTCTTCTTCCATTTGTTCATGCCTTCGGTGTTTTGGTGTTGGATCAAAGACTTTCGTCTAATATTCTTACCTTCTTCTATAAGGTCCATGTTTTAAATATCAACCGTAGGTGTACAAGGCAGCTAGCGACTAACCGGATGCAGCTAGTTCCCTTGATATATTTTGGCTACGAAAGGGGAAAACCTAGCGACTAACCGGATGCGGCCAGTTCCCTTGATATGTGGCTAGGACAGCGGAAAACCTTTTAGACTGGACCCAAATGGTTTATATGCTCATTCCTTGTAAAATAAGATATATGTTTCGATTTATTTCACATTTCCCACATTTTATTTTTTTGACAGGTCAAACCTTTAATTGTTTGAGCACCCCGGTCTTTTCAGCTCTTCTGATAGTCATAGGGAAAGGACATTCCGTCACACGGTGAGTTTTTCATAAAATATGACAAGGAATAAATGCATTCGATACATCATCAACAACAACAACAAAACGGAATACTACGGTACGTTATCCCGAAAGTGAATTTTGAGGATCGTAATTCAGATAATTGAGTAAATAACGGGCGTAGCCAGTCCCAACGACTGAGGGGGCACTCGTGGACTGAGGGGTGGACATTGGACATACCACATGGATAAAATTTAATGCTACAAGATGGTCGTAGAGGGACAAGGAGGTGTGGGCAGGGATCCCCTCTTGATATTTTAATGTAGCCTTCTCTTCTTCCCCCTCTCTTTCTTCCCCCCTCCCCCCCCCCCTCTCTCTCTCTCTCTCTCTCTCTCCCCCTCTCTCTCTCTCGCTCTCTCTAGCCATTCTATTTGAGGGAATATACCACCAAACTGCGCCTCCGGTAGTACCTACTTTCATGAAAGAGAAAAATTAAAACTCATACATTCCTTATAAAACGATAAATATGATGCAACATGACAAATCATAAACGAAATTTCGCTAGATATTCTTCATATGATAACGATCCCTTTTGTTCAATTCCGTTGCATGGTGATAGTCGTTCCCTATCTGCGGCAGACAATTCGAGAGTTGGTGCCTACGCAATCACCTCGTCAGTAGCGAGTCTGATATCACAGCTTTCAGCATATTCATCTGATGATATCTATGACTTTCCTGATCAGTACAAAGTCATCTTGGTTATCAACGGAATAGGTAAGTTAAAATAATTCGGATTCGATCGGTCATTATGTTTAGTTTGTATATATAGTTTGTACTTATTTCAGATTTCCGAATATATCTGGGCATCGTCTTATAAAGAGTTGATATCAATCGCAACTATGTACATAAAGAGATAGGAGCCTGCAAACTTGCGATTGATCGGAGGACTTACGATTGATTTGGATCAATCGTAACTCTTTATAAGACGGACCCTTGTAGTACCATAATTCTGCTATGTAGTTGCGTACATTATAGCTATTCAATTTTACATCTGTCTTTCATTTCTGCCTACCCTTTTCTCCTTCTCTTGCCTCCTCCTCCTCGTCGTCGTCCTTCATCTTCTCACTTAGTATTCATCCGATGTCTGTCTCTCTTTCCACCTCTTTCCTTCTAGTTTTTCTTTCTTTCTTTCTCTCCTCCCCTCCATCCTTCTCACTCTATCTGTCTCTCCACATCTGTCTATCTCTCTCTCTCCCTCTCTCTCTCTCTCTCTCCCTCTCTCTCTCTTTCTCTCTCCCCCTCTCTCTCTCTCTCTCTCTCTCTCCCCCCTCTCTCTCTCTCTCTCTCTATTTTTACCTGTCTATTATTGTAACCATATCTATCAATACAATTAACTATCACCCTCACTGAATGCGAAAATTATTGTCTTAGTTTTTATTTCAAACTCCTTTCAATAATTTCCTTTCCTTGACTTCCATTCTTCTTTATCTGCTAGGTGCTATTTGGCTCCTTACCAGTGTCTACTCCACCCTTCGACCACGCCCAAAGCTCGCCTCCTTATACGTGCCCTTCCTCATCTTCTACTGTCTTTGGTTCCTAGCAGAACCCATCTTTCTACTCGTTGTTTTCTATGCCTTACCTCAACTAGAAACGTAAGCTGTTACATTCTCATTTCAATCCATTTTGTTTCGTTTTCTATCCCAACCGCTTGGGTATTTCGACGAGGGGGGGGGGGGTACTGCATGGGGGCTCAGTCGCACATGCGACCTCACAAAACGGTGACGTGAAGTATAGCCAAACTTCTATAACATGTTTGAGGAGGGGACGGAGTTTGCGTATTTCCTAAAAGGTAAATCACAATAGAAGAAAATTAACGCAGTATCTTTATGTTATGAATCGAAGTCAATCTGAATATCATCAAACAAACAAAACCGCTGACAAAACATTAGATTGGCTCGGATATTTTGCACCCACCCCATCCGACACCAAAGTCTATATTCGCCACAAGTTTCATTCTTTTGAAATAGTATTTAAGATACGGTAGGCATAATACTGACTATCTTTCTGAGGATTTCCCCCTCTTTTACACACCTCTTTAACTTCTAATTTTGTTTTGTTTCGTTTTCTTGTGAGGATTTTTTACGTTCCTTCTTCTCCCAATGTTTTGCTCCGTTTCTGTTAGACCCAACATCAAGAACGGTGTTTACTTGACACTCAGCGTCCTGGGTCATGCTGTCTTCTTCATTGTGATCAGACCAAGAGGCCTGGAAGAACGGTTTCCCTACTGCATGCCTGCCAATAAGGTATGTCAGGGGACAACGTTACGGGGGGTGGGTGCAGGAGGGGCGTTTACTCCCTTACATAATCATGCAATTAATTTACACCAAATATGGTAGAGATTGAGACATATTTAACACTTTATATGTAGAATATAGGACAACTTCTTCCCCCTTTTATTTTGTTGCTAGTCAGCACTTTTTGAAACTGCGCCCCTATATTAAAACCTCTTGCTCCATCCTGAGTTTTTCATTCCTACTACTGTATATTTCAGTCTTTTATCTTGAATGAAGAAGATCCTTTGCGTGCATGGAACATGCTGAACATTGATCACATTTGTTCAAAAATTCAGACGAAGGTTACGGTGTATTAGTTAAACCCTTTCCCCTTTTTATCTTCTTACTTCTAAATAAGGTTCAAGTGGAAACGGAAATCGGAGACGATGAGAGAGAGAAGCAAACATCATGCAATAAGAAGCAGGTAAGTTAACGAATCGGTTATGGTATTCAGGTAAGATCAGGCGCGTACGCAGGGGGAGGGGGTATTGAACCCCCTCCCCTGTTTAAAATAAAAAATGATTTTTATTTATTTTTTTTTTTTTTTTTTTTTTTTTTTTTTAATAAATATAAACGAAGATTGTGCTCATGGGTGACCCAAAAAGGTGACCTTACCCCCCCCCCCCCCAACGGAACGATCGGTCAAATACGATCAGTCAAATTTTCAAATTTTCTTGACAAAAAAAATAAAAATATGTCCTCTTAGCCCCGCTGAACGTTTCTCGGCGGGGGTCAAGGGGTGGAGCCCCCAGAAGCTCCGGAGGTATAGGCATTAAATTACTGTCAGATGAGCATATTTTGATACCTTATTTTTGACACTGGCAGGATTCAAAATGGTATTGGGTCCAGGGGGCAGAGCCCCCAAAAGCTCAGGGGTTTTATACATTAAATTATCGTCAGATGAGCATATTTTATACCTAATTTTGTGACACTGGCAGGTCACAAATTGGCGTCGGGTCCAGGGGCGAAGCCCCCGGAAGCTCAGGGGTTTTGGACAATAAATTACGGTCAGATGAGCATATTTTAATAGTTGTGACACTGGCAGGTCACGAATTGGCGTGGGGTCCAGGAGGCGGAGCCCCCGAAGCTCTGGGGTTTTAGGCATTTTATAACGGTCAGACAAGCATGCAGGGGCCCGCCTTAGGGCCCCTGGTGGGATCGAGGGGGTGGAGCCCCCGGAAGCTAAGGGGTTTTAAGGCATTTAAGCACGGTCAGATGAGAGGAGGGGGGGAGAGGAACAATTTTGTTGTTGTTGCTTTCTTTAGGACAAAATGAAGTCTTTCCCCTTTTTTTCCTTCTTTTTTTTCGCAGGGGGGGGGGACGGGCCCCCCGGGCACCCCTGGATCTGCCACTGTGTTTATGAATGGTTGAGACTCTTGTAAATTTGTGATAATCATGCATCATAAAAAATTCACATCATCATCTTCATCATCATCGTCGTCGTCATCTTCGTCAACATCATCATCTATGTTCGCCCCAAAACAAATAATGTACAAAGGATAAAAAACAGTATATTTAAACTATAAAGGGGTACATAATTATGCTTAATGACTGTGATTGGAATAACTTGCTTACATTTTATCTATTTACCGGTATTAATTCATTATCGTTGTTTTCCCCTTTATAATTTTCATTGAATTCTACAGGATGCTGGCACTCGGTGAAATCATGCTTCCTGTAGAAAAGATGATCAACTGATCAAAAGTGGTGATATCCGGCTGATTGTGCCAGTGTTGATTGATTTTCCAGTTTTATATATCGTTTATAGACTATTAGATAGTTTGTTTGTTTTAATATTGGAAATATTGATTGATAGCTCAACACCAATGCCACAAAGAATTGTATCGCTACTGAGATGAACAGGGCTAAATAAGAGATGATTATGATTTATACACGTACTTGTGATTATTATAAGACGATTCAAGATTTGATGTTTTAAACAAACAAATTACAGATTTGATGATTAATTATGAAAAGAATGTGTCGTTTTAGGTTAATCCACATCATCGCTTAAATTTCATTCTAATATCTCTAATATTTAATGTATGTTGAAATAATTATAATATTACATTGTATATTCAACGGCAATCTATGTAATTGTGATTATGGTGAACCGTTAGCAGCAATTATGGTGAGCTGTTGACAGCACAAACAAATATTAAATACAATGAAACTTCAAGTACCCTGAATATCCGTCATATTAAAATTAACGCGATATCGGATGAGAGCATATTGTGATAGTCATTTCCATTTAATATCTCTGATATCTGTATTTTGAATAATCAAATATAAGTGCTACTTTGTGTTTTTACGATAATCTATGTTATATGTTAATACGTTTGTACTTATGGGCTGATATATTTTAGATATTGAATAATTGTGAAATAATATGGTAGCATTACATTATTATAAGGAAGTAGGCGAGCATAAAATGACTGTACAAACAAATACCATTATCATGAAAATTCAAGTACACCATTCGTCATATTAATGGATAAGAACCCATTGTTGTAGTATATAGATTTATTATGAAAACATGTTTCCTCATCAGAATACGTCTGAAGGTGATTGATTACATTATTAATTGCAATAACTGGTAATTACCGTTGTGAATTGCCAATTTGTATTGTTATAACGGACTTGTTTTTTTGTCATGAAACATTTCTCTTGTTCTTACTACCTGCTTCCACTGTACCATTAATGTAATGCAAATCTTTACTATTAAATTCAACATAATAATACAATTATTAGTGTTGAATTTTATCATTTTTAATACATGAAGTCAAATTCTTCTTCTTGGTTTTTCTTTATGTAAATGTACAATTTATAGCCTTATTTCACGTGTTCTTGTATTTTACTGTAAGTATGACAATATCATGGTCTCTGGACGTTTACCATGGTCTGTTCTTTAAACAACCTAACCAAAATTGACTTGAATTAAATTGAATATTAAAATTACATAGAGAGGAGATGCGATGTCGAATGTAGAAGGTCGTAAAACAAAAACAAAAAGAGAACAATAGTGAAAAATAATAATTTGAGACGAAAAGAGAGACGAAATGAAGATGATCGGAAAATGATGATGGTGGAGATGAAGGTGAAGAAATGGAGGTAGAGGTGGAGGAATAAGAGCCAGAGGTTAATGAAGGAGTGAAAGAAGAATATGGAGAAGAAGAAGAAGAAGAAGAAGAAGAAGTAGAAGAAGAAGAAGAAGGAACCTTCTCCAAAACAGCATTTTTATATACTAACAGCACTGAGTAGGACCATCCCTCCGTCTTCCTTTTATAAGTGTGTCTTTATGATTGTAAATGTTTATGTATTAATGTTTTTTTTAATTGATGGAAAATAAATGCAATACATACAATACAATACAATACAAAACAAAGAAGATATGAAGATAAAAAGGGGTAGAAGGGGTAAAGGGAGGGGAAGAAAGAGAGAGAGAGAGGGGGAGACATTGTCGATTACCTTTTATAACTAATTTAAAGGGAAACATAATATCAATTTTTGAACCCCTCTAAATTATTAAATAAAACATCAACCTAAAACATATCATTCAACAAACAATGATAGGACTTACTGGACTGAATAAACAAAACATATTCAGTGAAGAACCCACTTTTCTTTCTTTACATCTCCGGTAGGCTATATTTACTTTATCAACAATTAACAATATATGAAGAGATCTCATCTTTGTACTTTAAGAAGTGCGTTAATACTAGGGGTAGACACAGTACTATCTTTCATAATTTACATACGATGTTATCAAATACCAAACAAACACTATGGCTGATGTACAAATATCTCATAATATGGTGGTTGTTGTGGAGGGCTCGCTTTATCGAATCGAATTGAAAGAGACCTTTGGACTGTATCCCTCTGTACCCAGATTACATTTTTAAAAGGTACTCCCCGTTTTTCATACTGCAGTCATGCAGTCAGTGACGCTTCTTTCTTCTCATTACGGCTGAATGCTCGATTATAGCATGCGCTGATCACAACGGTTGTGTTTTCTGCATGAAAAACGTGCACGCAAACAACTTGTAGCGACAATACAGTAGGCTCCATAGCGAAAAGCGTCTGCCATTATTAGCATTGCGCAACGGTTTATTAAATGACTTCCAGTCATACACTGAACCTCATCAATGCCATCTTTGTGACGTGATGAGCACCTAGTCCTTTTCTTGGAGGAGCGTTCGCTTTCTATTGTAACTGATGCGGAAGTATAATCAATGAGAGTGACGTTTTAGAGCAGACTTTTCTGTACTTGAGATACACTCCTGTAGTAGTCTGCTGGGAGTCGAAGAGAGAAGTTAGGCAGAGGATATATGGACATGGTATGGGATAGTACATTCAGTTCATCTACTGTATTAGCGACTAAAGTAAGTCTCCTTTTGCAATCATCTTCGACATTTTAACCACAGCCTGTTTGTTTCATTTCGATCTGAACTATTTGAGGTAGACTTGAAAATAAGATGCACATTCAACCAACATGTCTCGTCAGTGCAGTATTTGACTGAAAGGTACTAGGTACAATATGTTTAGTAGATTTTACCATTCTGTTAATACAAAAGCCATTAATCAAATTGTGTTTATATTTGTCATTGAAGAATTAGGGATTGACATGATTATTATATCCAGTAATCAGCCTTTATAGAGGAATGATTATGTCCAAAGGAAGAGATTGTAGAAACATTGTTTTATTAAACATGTAAGAATGTCATCAATGATAATTATGTAATACCTTTTAATGGATACTTAAGTTAAAACAAAAGGCATCTTTACCCTATACAAATACATATCGTATATGGTATACACACGAATCAGTAGTACTGTTGGATCTGCATACCAGTGTAAACATATATCTCTTCTCGCATTGTTTGATGGCACACGGCAAATCCATGCTGTCCAATATTTTAACTGTACAACAAATATGTTTGTTTGTCAAATGGATACGCATACCGCCATGCATGGTTTGCGTTTCAATAAATAATAAAAACCATCCGGGTATGATGGTCTACTGTTTATATTTGCTCGTATTTTGAAATGGCATCCAAGTCTTGTCCCAGGTCTCATTTTTATACAAATAGATATATGAGTTTCTATGCCAATGTTTTGTATTTCTGTTACCTTCCACAATCATGCTCAGTTCATTTTTTTTTAATTACTCACGACAGGGTAACAGTTTATGAAACAATAATTCATGATAAACTTGAAACTCTGAGAACCTGGGCCACGATTTGTATTTAGCTTCTCGTCAAAACGTATCTTCAATTTACATTTAGGTGTATGCTGATGATAGTAGCTATACTTTACATTAATGTCCATCCTTTAAGTTAGTTTTGTTCATCTCCTTCTGTATTGACATTGAATCAACAAGGACATTCTAATTCTTATTTATCATACCAAACAAAGGTTTCGCTTTATTGAGACAACAGAAGCATTGAGCTTTAAAAGACCATGTTTTAAAAAGATACTATTATGTTCTTATGTTTTTTTCAGGAGATTTTATATTGTAGGCCTATACATTATATATCATTGATTTTCGAAGTAATAGTTTAATGCAATATGACTGTACATGTGGGCAAGTCAGAGGTAAGGCACATATACGTTGCCAAGTATATATTCAATTGTCTTGACATAAACATATCATTGTATTTGATGTGTTGTCTGATTCAAGCTCTCGTAGGGCTATCAGCTTGATACAGACATCAGATACACTGAAATCTTAGATGTGGTTGGTCGGTAACGTGTGGGACAAAATAGTTTGGATTTTACCATGTACTATAATACTGTCAGTAAGCGGACCAGTATACATGTCATGCGAAACTCTTTCTAAATAACCGGGGTATTGCCCTTACGTCACCAAGGATATATTCAATTGTCTTGTGATCGTAAACACTAAACATTGAAAAATAAGAAAAGAATCAAAGAAAGAGAGGAAAAAAGAATAAAAAGAAAGAGAAAGTTCCCCTTCAATATGGTTGGTCTTGTGGAGTGTCAGGGTTTCGTATTGTTCAAGATCACTGCTCTGTCACCAAAGTCCGGTGTTATTGTTTTCCCCTAAATATTTCTTCCTGGTCAGCATATAGTACAACTTTCTAACAAATTATTACATGGTTTGGTTTGATGGTTGTTTTTACCTGACTGCTAAGAAAGCATGTGTATGATTGTAAGTAAGCAACCAGAGGACCGACGGCTTTAATTCCTCTCCGGTGGACTTGGTAATGAGGATTAATGCCTTAATAAAAGACACTAGCACATCTACGTGGTTTTGAACCCGGGACCTCCCGGTTACGAGACCACTGCTCTACCACTGAGCCATCACGTCTTCTTACGTCATTGATTAGATTGTTAGTTATTAAGACATGCACATGCTTGTCACATTTTGTTTTAAAGTGTTCCTGTAGGCTAGCACAATATCTACAACTGTCTAATTTTAAATAGTAGTCCAATAACATGGTAACCTTGTTCTTTGATAGAAGCAAATTTTTATTTTAAAAAGCATTTTTAGGACAAATCTCGTCATTGCTACCACTCAAGGACCTCTTCCTAGAAAGAACAAGTGACCGTTTCCCCGTTTATTACCCATGAAAAAACCTTTACGAACACGGAAGCGCAATATGCATTTATTTGACTAAATCTTGAAACTTGATTCGTTTTTAGGAAATCCTGCTTGGGTTGAGTGTTAGAAAAGTACACGAGAGGGACAATCGAGGAAGTCTCGGCATTATTATAATAATATACACGTTCAATCATTGCATGTGTATCTTAGCGGGAGTTGCAACCAGCGCATATAAATTGTTGGAGAGTTCATTATTTATATGATTATCTCAGTACGTTACGATTTTTGATGAAGCTTTGTACAGTGGCGTTTAATTCAATAATTTCATCTCGATTGCCTCATTAACATAACGGATCACTCTTTTCCAATAATGGTATCTCTTCTCGTTGTCATTAAAATGCCTTATCATGCAGTCACCTCATTCGGCAGTTGACTAATTGTTTTTTCTTCTTCTCGTACAAAATCGTGTCAGACGCATGCTATCGTTTAATTATGGTTTATGACTAATACATATATTAAATTTCCAACCTCTTGGTAATTTTCCATCAAAAATTGGCATAATATAACTGAGTTGGACTTACAAAATGTCCAGTTTATGCTGGTCCAAAATGTGGTTATTTCATAGCTTTGCCTTTTTTCCTCAATTCAAGGAAAGATCGTCACTTGCGTAGACCGCATCTTTGCAAAATTACTAGAATCAATACCACATTTAGTGCACCGTATTTCCTCATTATTATTTTAATACAGCTTTTGGTGTGTGGTTATTTTTCTAGACACCAAAAAAGACAAACATAACAAAGCTCCATACAAATGTTCTAATATTGTGGATTTGACAAATACAGTTCAGTTGGTTCTCGATTGTTGTATATGTCTTTACATTTTCTTCGAATAACACAACGATTGCTAAGTTCTTGGTTCGTGAGTTTCTAGTCTATTGTAAATTAGTGAATATGAAAATACGCGAAACCGCTCATGAACCCAAAACAGGTACAAAACATAATGAGTGGTTTGATGAACAAGCAAATCGTTAGCTATGACACATTTCAATACCACTTCAAGGCCTTAAAGTAAAGGATTGCTTGAACGATAAATTAAGTGATAATCGTGCATGTCAGCTCTAATTAACAATACATAGATAAACTAAAAGTTGCCAGGAATGATATACGCTATATAATCCATAGAATATTATTGAATTTTGAGCAAAATCTTTGCCTTTCAAAAGGATATAATAATCTGTATAGTCTAAAGGTCTCTTTTAATTCGATTCTCTAAATCTAGCCCCCCCCCCCCTCCCTACCATCACCACCACACCATTTTATGAGCTATTTGTACTTCGGCCATATTGTTTGCTTGGCATTTGATAAGATCGTATGTAAATTAGGAAAGCTAGAACTGTGTCGATACATTTTGGGGGTAAATTTTGTTGTTCACGATACCAAATGTCATTATAGACTTCTTTTAAAGGGGTAGCTTAGGGAAGGGGAAGGGGAAGGGGAGCTGACAGCAATGATAATTTTAGGTATACAAAATGGAAAAATGCCCCGCACAACTTATTATTACCTCCCCTAGGCATAAAAACCAACATCTTAAAATGTCCCAGGAATTCGTCTGCATTCCACTTTGTATATATTATTAGCTATCATAATCTGCGTTTGCATGTACGTACATCAAATTTAACTGATAACCTACAGCCAGAGCTGCTTTATTTGTTGAACAGTGACCAATTAATGCATTCCACTCACAAAACAAACATTCGTTACCATAACACCCGACAATGAAATGTCCAGAAGCGGATTGCCAACTTGTAACTTGATAACACGGTTACCTTGTACAAAATATAAATGATAACGTTTTTATGTTTTGTTTTTGTTTTTTGTTTTTGATAAATTTGCCAATGCAAATTACTCTGGATTTTTCCCCAACCTCCATCTCCTTTATTGACGTTTTAATATATAACATTGTCATTGATTGTGCTGGTTGTTCTTGAGGTTCAATGAACACAATGGTGTGATATGCATGTAACCATGACGACAGTTTCTGTGTATTTGGTAATCTAAAAGACTACCTGGTTAAAAGTGTTTTAAATTTGTTCCCAACAGATTGAGGAATAACTTTTTCACATTATTGTCATTGATTTCACCTTATCGTTAAAAAAAGAAAATAAATGGGTGTAAAGTATATGTTTATTTGTTGCTCAATGTGTTTTATATTTGAATTGACACTCCCGAAGGTAAAAATGTTTTTACAGAAATATTTATATATACATGAATATATGTGCACTGCTCGACTGTGTTTTTACTTTAAAAGCTCATACTTCCGAACAGTGCATGTGTTTGTTTTCTTTTTAAATCTTTCTTTCTTTCTTTCTTCCTTTTTTTCTTTTTAGATTAATCTACAAAAATACGAGCTCTACCTTTTAGTACATTTCTCAATTTTCTTTAAATACTACTTGACTTATGATAATATTATGCCTTTATATCATGTATCCTAAAATGCTTTGATCGCTTATCAATATTTCATATTGTATAATTACAAATAAGTTTCATCTTCTATGTGATAATGCAAATGTAATTTGGTATTAATTTTATGTAAGCATTCTTCATATTTTGATTCAGTTATGGAAATAAAATCATTTTAATTGAATCATCTTTTACAGGTTGTACTTATCTGCTTGGTCATCGAGATGCTGTGATGCAAGTTCCCTACTTCAAGCTGAGTTCTCTATGGTGAATAAAGTCATTTCGGACAACGTTTATAGGTCTCAACACTGAAGTGGTGGATATAGTTCTACAGATTACCTATACGCCACCAATCTACTGGCGCCCATTGCGGCGAAGTGCTTGGAATCTTATTGGAGGGAGGTGAAAGGTCAGATACCTTGAGCAAAGATGGAGGAGGTAGACTACAAGAGGGTTGGGGAGATCATGTGGACGGACAAACCTTTTAGGCTCCGAGAACTACCGGCTTCCTTTGGATTCCCGCTCCTCATCAAGGTGACGAAGGGGTCGGACGACATGGAACACAAGGAGAAGTTCTCGACAGGAGAGGTAATTAATGATGGTGATGGTGTTGGTAGTGGTGGTGGTGTGATGGTGAGGATGATGATAATGAAGAATAGTGATGATAAGTATAATAATGGTAATTGTGATAAAGATGAAAATGATTATGATGATGATAATGATAATGGTTATAATGATAATGATGATGAGGAAGAGGATTCCCGCTCCTCATCAAGGTGACGAACGGGTCGGACGACATGGAACACAAGGAGAAGTTCTCGACAGGAGAGGTAATGAATTATGATGGTGGTGGTAGTGATGGTGATGGTACTGAAGAATAGTGATGATAATTATAATTATGGTGATTGTGATGAAGATGATGATGAGGAGGAGGAGGAGGATGAGGATGAGGAGGATGCTCCTCACCAAGGTGGAGGGGTCGGAAGAGAATAGAAATTCGTGAAAGGAGAGGTAAAGATGATGGTGGTGATAAGTATGTAGCGATGGTGGACGTGATAACATTGATAATGACAATGATCATGATGGGGATCACACTGATGTGATGGTAGTGGTGATAAGTTGAACTTGAAATGCATGATAGTGACGATGTTAAGAGTGATGGTAGTAATGACAGAAATGAAGGTGGTGATGGAGACGATATTAAGTCAAGATTGTGACGATGATGAAGATGTGGAGATGGATATGATGATGTTAATCATTGTAAGGTTGAAGGTTACTAATGGTAATAACTTAAACTGATATTTCGATGGTATATACAATACGATATGGATAACATTATTTGAGGAAAATAATCTACAACTACATACATAATACATAATGATCGTAGTACACATGTGATTACGCGAGAGGCTTGATAAATATTTGATTTTCATGACACGCTTTAATCTTTCCTCAGATTCTACGGATCGACGGAGAAGAGAGACAGAGGAGAGTTATTGCGGCGGACTCGAAGGGCAGACACTGGAGTTTTCCTGTTCATATCGGGGCCAAATTTGATGTCAAAGGCAAGAAAGGTATGTGCGCCAAACCATAATTACATTGTTTTGTAATGAATCTGAATCACATTTTATAGCCATTGGCGTCAGAAAGCAATCAATTTCCAGTTTGGAAGATGCTTAAGGCTGGAAGACATTGATAAGAGCCATTAGGGGAAAAAACGTCCAACTACGTGCACAGAGTGGGAAAACAGACACTAAATGACGACGTTGGTGATGATGATGATGACGATGATGATGCTAATGATGATGATTTTCATTGTTAGCAATTAATATAAATACACTAGTTTATGTTGTCTTACTCCTCGAGGAGATTCAAAATAGACATTTTTTTTCTCTTTGCCTCTTAGAGGTGTATATTCAATATTCAAACAGTAACATAATTTTGCTTAAAATTTAGCAAATCAATGGAACATCAATAATACACAAGTTATTTATTCAAATATAACTAAGCAAATTCGCAGGAAATTTCATATTTTGTACTTTCAAATGTTCGTTTATTTCTATTCTGTTAGTCATTTCTCTCTTAAATAAGTAAATCAAACTCAAATCTCTATTATCATACCCATACTTATTACGAAAAATAATCATTTTATAAATCGACCAAAAAGCAATCGTTATTATCAAATCGATTTCGGTTTGCAAATTCATTTTGAGTAATAAAACAATATCTATCTCTATTCTAAGATTGAAAGCACGTAAAAGAAGGTTTCATTTGCCTTACATGAAATGAAAGCATGAAGCACATCTTCAGTCTTTTTGCATTTTAAACAAAGGTCATCGTTTGAGAGACCCCACTTGAACAGATTTTTACGAACTGGTAACATAGATTCAAAATAGACATGTATCTATCTTTCAATTCAAGAATGAATTTTTTGCAGAAAAATATACTTCGGCAGTCCATTGAGATTTGCAGATATAAGCAGTTGCACAGAAAATGTGCTGCATGATTATTTGACTATTAAATCACGAATAACGTTTATGTTTTTGAAGACACCATCGTAAGAACTTATAAACGTAGAGTTCGGTACAGCAGCGTTAATAGTTTCTTCCATTTCCTCTTTGATCCCCGAACAGATAGGCGCAATTCGATGTACATGAGCGAGATTGTGGAAGCGAAGAAGCTTCCCAAAAAGTTCTGTTTCGCTAAGAAGGATGAAATGCAGATGAGGATTACAGGAGAGGAGCATTCCGGACCCTTGGTAGAGGGTGACTTCAAGACCAAGGAAGTGACGAAGGTCAGGATCTTCAAGGCAAACAGGATCAGTGACGGTAAGAACAATGCTTTATATTCTTGTATTGCCCATTGCGCATGTAGCGTCATTTGCCTCACGTAGTACTGCGTCATCGACTGACGCAACCTTTGACATGCCTTGTAAGAGTGATGAACAATAATGAACAGTGCAAAAATAGCTTTGAATCACTGCCTTGATATAAGGTGAGTTCAAGACCAAGAAAGTGACTCAAGTCAGGATCTTCAAGGCCAAAAAGATTAGTGAAAGTAAGAATGACGCATATTAAATGTTCCTTCCAATGTCAACTACACATGGGTCACATGGGATGTCATTTGCCTGACGCAAGAGTGCGTCATTAACTGCCGCAGCCTTTGACACGTCCTGTCTGAGTGATGTCATGCGAAAGAGAAAGTGTAAAAAAAATGGCTTTTAATCACTGGCGCATGTGCTCATCGTTTTCACAGTTTTCATTAGCGCAGGTAATAGCGCAATCGAAATGACGCATCGGGTGCAACATGCATACTATGCACCAGTCACACCTCAGAAACAGACGGACAATATTCAAAATTATTTTTGTCTCTCCTTCTCATATCTGCTGTTACCAAATTTCACCAATTTGTTTTCTTCTCTCTCCCTTGCAGGTGACATCAAGCTCAAAGTTGTTTTTCTGCCCGCCTACATGGATGTCGAGGTTGTCATAGCAACCAAATTTGCTTGTGAACCGGATGCATATTGGGAGGAGTACATGGATGCCATGACGCGTGATATTAACAAGAAGGTCAACTTGAATATGTACAGGGGCAAATCAGGTAAGTTTGTGACTTTTTATTTTCGCCGAAGGCAGCAGATGACAGTTGACACAGTGCTATCGGTCAGAAGAGTTTGACCAGACCGGTTAGAGTTGGGCACGATATGGCGAATACTACTTCGTTGGGCAAGCACAAAACAAAAAATATACACCATCTTGTTACCAAATATGTGTGTTTAGATGGCTCTGAGCTAACAAGATGACGAGAAAATATTTAATTTACAGTTACTTTTGAATAATTTGATTATAATATTGTTTAGTCGAAAGAACTATCATCAAAGGGGCATTGATGAGAGAGTGTTCCCCCAGGGTGCTCACTTCTTCCTGATTCACCGTAAACGTTTGACCGTGACAAGGATATTTTTTTTTATCTACAATGAAATAACAGCCTCGGACATCAAACTAAATGGCCACAGGTTTTCTATTCTCTTTTTCAATGAAGTGGACTGTTGCACATTGGCATTAAGGTGTGGTAGCTTTGTGCAGTCATATTGTTCTTCCGATGAAAGCTTCGATTCAATTTTTCATGAACAAAAGCAACTCATTGAATTCGAACAAAGAAATGTTGTGAAGTATACGTAAAATCAAGCATGGTTCATGTCCGTTAATTTATATAGTGATGATCATCATGACTATATCTGTTGCTTCTTTGGATATTCATTGCAGATATCCAAATTTACGAGTTCTCTGAGAAGACCAAAAAGTCAAAGGCGAAAACAGAGTGTTTGTACGAGGAGCAACCACCGACCAAGATCGTCTCCGTCGGGAGCATCATCAAACAAAGACCATCCAGTACCAAAAGAAGGACACCGACAAGGACGCCCTCTACGTCATCAGATGGACGATATCCAAATATGGTAGGTCAAGACAGTGGCATGCACACTTGTGGCCTGGATTTAAAATAAGAAAATTTAGTTTTTTTATTTGATAAAGATTAACATGCGTCCATGTTGGTATAAGTGGTATCTCATGCAATAGATCCACTGTTTAGAACAAGAAAAATGCATGATGGGTCGATATCCCGATTACTTGATTGTGTTGTTAAGTATTTTCCTTAAAGCCCCACTGCACTACTTATAGCCTATCTACTTGCTCTATATAAGTAAGTGATTATGATTATGTTGCCATTTTTACCTTTACTTATGTTTTCTTACAACACTTTTATTTTCAGCACTAGCACAACCATGTACACAAGAACGTACACACGTTCACAGAATTACATGCACAGACTCACACTTCCACACATGGACAAAAACTCACACAGCGTGCTCTCTGTGGTTTTTCTTGTATACTTGAGATATTCCAGAATTCTTAATGATTTTTCCTAACGCAAATTTTGACCAAGGTTTGATAAATGTTGAAAGCAAGTATTATACAGTAGAAGAATTTAATTCTAGTTTTAATTCATCCAATAATAACGATCAAATGTACGATGATTCAAACTCCATGAATCTTCAAGCCAATCCTGACTTTAGCCTATTTCACGTTAATAGTAGAAGTATGAATAAGAATTTTGAGTCCGTACAAGAACTTTTTTTACAATTAAATAACTTCCAGTTTTCCATAATAGGCTTATCTGAAACTTGGCTCCATAACAATTCCCCACCTCTATTTAATATACCAAACTATCACATGTTTCGTTCTGATCGTGACAATGGTAGAGGGGGCGGAGTAGCGCTATACATACATAATCATTTTAAAATTAAAGTTAGGTCTGACTTACACACTGAAGGTGCTGAAGATTTATATATTGAAATATTAAATGATAAAACCAAAAACATAATAGTTGGCATAATGTATAGACCCCCTAATCATAATGTAGACATTTTCTTGGACAATTTTGATAGATGTCTTGATACTGTTTCCCGAGAAAATAAAGAAGTTTATATAATGGGCGATTTTAACATTAATCTTTTAAATTCTGATGATAACCACATTGTGAAATTTAGTAGTACACTGCAATCTTACGCATTTAACCCACATATTGATAAACCAACAAGAATTTCATGTATTTCTCAAACTCTCATTGACAATATTTTTTCGAATGTAGCTCATAACAATTTTACAAATGGTCTGTTGTATTACGATATTTCTGACCATTTACCGATATTTATTATTTCTAAAGTTCACCTTGTTAAAAAAATTACTAAAATTAATTGTGCAATGCATAGAAAACAAACAAAACATAATATTGAATCATTAAACTTTGATTTAGCCAAAGAAGATTGGGTCGAGGTATTATGTGTATCTGACGTAAATGTAGCATATGAAAAATTTCTAGAAATTGTATTACATTATTATCATAAGAATATACCCCTTGTCAAAATAAAAAAAGGTAAAAAGGCCAAACAACCATGGATTACTAAGGGTATTTTGCGTTCCATAGTCGCCCGTAATAAGTTGTATAAGGAAGCCCTTACAAGTCAATGTAACGACAAGCTTAAGAAGTATAAAACGTATAGGAATCATCTTACATCTCTTATACGATTGTCTAAGAAGTTATATTATTCTAACAACATAGAAAGTAATAAAAGTAACAATAATTTATTATGGAAAACTGTAAAGGAACTCTTAGGCAAGAAAAAGACAGAAAGTAATAAATGTTTCTTAATTGATGAACAACAAATAACAGATCCAATTAAAATTTCAAAAGCTTTTAATGAGTATTATATAGATGTAGGCCCTAATTTAGCAGCTAATATTGATTCAGGTGACATGGACTACAATAAGTCCTTGAATTTCCCACGTGAAAATTCCTTATTTCTTACTCCAACCAATGATTATGAAATTATTAATGTAGTTCAACACCTTAATTCTACAAAATCTAGTGGCCATGATAGTATAAGTGTTCACTTATTGAAACAAATAATCTTTAATATGGTAACCCCCCTGACATATATATTTAATTTATCAATTTCAACGGGTGTATTCCCACATTTGCTTAAAATCGCTAAAGTGATTCCTATTTATAAAAAGGACGACTCCTCAGTAATAAGTAATTATAGGCCAATTTCATTATTACCAAGTATCTCTAAAATTCTCGAAAAAATAATATATAAAAGACTTAACACTTTCTTACAAAAAAATAATTCATTGATTCCTAACCAGTTCGGTTTCAGAATTGGTCATTCTACCGGTTACGCAATTCTGCATATGTATGATAAAATAATTGAGGCTTTTGCGAACAGTGAACATATTGTTGGAGTATTTATGGACTTGTCAAAAGCTTTCGATACGATTGATCATAAAATATTAATACATAAATTACAATACTATGGCGTAAGAGGTCAAGCTCTTTCATGGTTCACTAATTATTTACAAGACAGACAACAATACGTATCTTTCCAAAATCATGAATCAACAAAATTAACAATTAAATGTGGAGTACCGCAAGGATCTATATTGGGTCCATTGCTATTTATTATTTATATAAATGATATTATTGAAACCTCTTCACTTTTAAATTTTATCATCTTTGCTGATGATACGAGTATTTCTTATTCCCATAAAAACTTTGATACGCTCATAACGCGGTTAAACTGTGAATTAATGAAAATTTCTAGGTGGTTTAAATCTAATAAATTGTCATTAAACCTTAGTAAAACAAATTTCATTCATTTTAAACAGACCAACGTACATGATATGAGAAATTGTAATATTGAGATTGATGGCTTGCCTCTCATTGAAAAACAATCTGTTAAATTTTTAGGAGTCTCTATTGACTCTCATCTAAATTTTAATGAGCATATACGTAATATACATACATCAATATCAAGGAATATTGGAATACTGTATAAGTTAAAACAAATTCTTTCTGAAAGATCTATGATTATATTATACAATTCTCTAATTTTATCACATGTGATTTATTGTAATATTGTATGGGGTAATTGTAGCTTAACAAGAATTAATTCCTTATTTTTGCTTCAAAAGAGAGCGATTCGCATGATCACTAACTCACATTATATATCACACACGGAACCTTTATTTCAGCGTTTAAAAACATTAAAAATACAAGATATCCACATTTTTCAGACATGCATTTTTATGTATAAATATTCTCATAATCAATTACCATCCCTATTTCACAATATTTACAGTTTAAACTCAAACATTCACACATACCCCACACGTTGTTCAACAAATTATCACTTAGAAAATCCTAAAATACTTTTAGCACAAAAATCAGTAAGACATCATGGACCAGATGTTTGGAACTCCTTACCAAATTCAATAAGGCATTGTTCATCTCTCTATTCTTTTAAAGCATCTCTCAAAAAAACTCTTATATCGAAGTATCTACATAACTGATTTCAACATGCAGTAGGCAATTGTCAAATTTCGGTCACATTGCAACTCAGTTTTGCAAATTTTGTTTTCTATTTCGTATTTCTTAATTTCCTTTATTGTAAAGGCTGTATTTGTTTCTACTCGACTATACCACACAGAGCTACGTACACTTCCACTATTTGTTACAAACACATACAAACACGCACGCTCGCGTGCACGTGCACACACACACACACACACACACCCACACATGCACACACGCACACACACAATATATATATATATATACACTTGCACAACACACTCACCAACTCATACACAAAGATCGCTTGAACACTTTTTCATTTTAAGTTTTACCTTAAGATTTTTTTTTGTTTTGTTCTTGTTTTTTTTTTTTTTTTTTTTTTAGGCCGCCATCCTTGTCAAGCTTTGCTTATGATTGCGGTCTCCTGCACTTTTCCACCAGAATAGTTAGGATAATACTTTAAATTTATGATAATATGTTATGGAAATAATAAGTTTCGTTATTATAATTATGTACATATATTATGTAAAAAAACATTTTGACATGAAGAAATTATTGTTTGTTTATGTTGTATTATACCTTACATGTATATTATGTTATTTGTTATTCAGTTATATTTTATTTGGAAAAAATGCAGAAATAAAATCAAAAATCAAAAATCAAAATATAGCAAATAATGCCTAATCGGTGTCTGTTGGTCCCCTGTGATACTCTTTTTCTTGTTATTGAGAGCTGATTTGATGAAATAACCACCTGTCAGTGACCTTGCTGGGACGTCTAATCCTCCTGGCCAAACTAGTGCAGACGGGCTTTAAGCTTCACCTCTGTCCCTTCCTCCCACCCTTCTTATGTGTTTAAACACTCTAAATGCTTTTCTCCCGGTATCCATTCTTCGATATGACTGTATATATGAACTTTTCACCAATTTCTCACATTCTTGCTCTACAGAGGCCGTTTGGCGCTCCGAAATCTGAGCCAGAGCCAGAGGAACCGCAACGAGCAGTAGCGGATATCTTGAACGATCTACGGGACAAAGATGAATCTGAGATGACGGAAGAAGAGATTCGCGTTGCCAAGCACCGCAGGATGTTGCTTGCCATGTTCGCTGAGGAGGAGGAAGAGGAAAAGGAGAGGAGACGATCAGGAGCGTCTTGCGAGGTTGATGAGGTTGACGGGGATGCCAATGATGATGATCAGAATGATAATAATGAGGACGATGATGCCGACGATGCCGACGATGACGAGGATGATGATAATGACAGTAATGACGACGATGACGACGATGACGACAACGATGAGTCAGTGGACACGAGAGGAGAAGGAGATAGGGATGTCCTAGATGAAGTCCAGCGGCCCCGATCACCTGGTGATGGATCAACCATCTCAGCCGAGTCGGAAAGCAACGGATCCGTCTGTGTCGATGTTTCTCCTGCAGAATCAAAGCCTCCTATACCCGCCCCTCGTACCCATGGTTTAAGTCACAATCAAAGCCCCTCATCACCAAACCTGCAACCTCCGGTCCAGCAGGTCGATAAACCCATCACAAAATCCCCACCACAAAATCCGCTTAAACCTCCGCTTAAACCAAAGCCAGCTGTCCCCTCGCATAAGCCCTCTCTCAAGCCGCCAGTAGTCCCACACGGTTCGACCGAACACAGTCAAGCTCGGGTGGTCAATTCGTCCGATCACACCCGCTTTGCGAATATCCAAGACATTCCTGCTAACCTCAGTGGCCTGACTATCGATGACATGTGTAAGGCCTTGGAATTCTTATGCCTTGATAAATACGAAGCTCAGATCCGAGACAACAAGATAGATGGCGAGATGGCCTTGGAACTTTCTGAAGACACGCTCAAATCAGACCTAGGTCTCAATGGCCTCGAAGCAAAGAAACTCTATAACTTCATCCATCACAATTGGAGACCAGTTTGATGTAGGTCTTTCCTCATAAACAACTCATCACTAAAAACTAGGATTTTGTTACTGATATTGTTCTTGTTCATATCATATTTTTTGGCTCAATTTTTGTTTCATCCTTTCACATTTTTGTTTTTACATGTGCTATATTTTCAAAGTACTCAATGCTATAGTCTCTGATACACTACCTGTAACAAATGATAAACTCAACACTCTCTATGTCGGCCATCCATAATCATTATAGCAAAAGGGAATCGGTAAAAGTGAGGATCACAGAAATGTGACCTTTTTCATACAAGTTCTCCGTTGTTTTATTTCTCTCGCGAGAATTTTGTTTCAAGTGTACACTTTACTTATATAAAGGTGAGACACTGTACAATTTTTGACTTCAAGAGATAGTTTAGTTTCGGGGAGAGGTGAAAAATAATTTGTGAGCGTTATCATTGTTATTATGCAAGTGTGGAAGGACATCAGAGAAAAAATGTTCCCTGAAAAGCATGGGTTTTCAGACATGTAACAGCTTAAAAATGAGGCCCGATTTGTATGCCTCATTGTGTAGTCCCATATACATCGTTCTGTCCCGGTGGGGGGGTGTGCCGCTCTAATGTGTCATTTTTTCACACAAAAAATCCCTAAACATGGGTCCCACTTTTAACAAAAATACCATTAAAAATGGGTCCGTTTTTTTTAAATTTGCAAAATTTTCGGGCGTTTAAAAACACCCCCAAAACAACCGAAAATTTTGAAAAGTGCCCCTTAAATGCCCCATAATAATGGGTAGGGTTTCGAGGCTTGAGCGGCAGACCCCCGGCCAAACCAAATCTGAGTCCCCCCCCCCCCCCTTTACTTTACCAAGACTGGGCCAAATTTCTTATCATTTTGATGACTCCAGAACCTTGCAGTAAACACCAATAATTGTACATGTATGTTAAATGATCAACTTTCTCTGATCGATTCCACACCGTATCTTTCACAATGCACTCGCATGACCAGAACTCATCTTGAAGTTTCGATTAAATTATTTCCATTTTTTTGTAATACGTTACTTTATCTTTCCATCCTTCTTATATAATGCGACTAGAGGTTTAAATTGAAAGATTGAAGGCGATTTAACTCATTCATTTAACTGCTGGATTGTCCCCCGAAAGAAAGAAAAATAATACTGTCTATTCAATTATCTTTCTACGCAATATGTGTACTGTGTGATATTCAAGCAGCATACAAATCTTGAAAGAAATATAATATCATTATTTTATCCTTTCACTTTTTAAGATATCCATGTATTTTGTATTCTTGCCTGACAGTGTTATATTAAATGTCAGCATCAAACTTGACGACCTTCTCAAATTGTAATGATTTTATTTGTGACACTGCCTGATATTCATCTTCAGTGGATTAAACCATGATTAAACCAAAACAAAATTTGACGTCTTTGTTTAAAGGTAAAGACCAGTTGTGGTCATGCGATTGCATTTTTAAAGAAACGTTGTGGAATCGATCAGAAAAGGTTGATCATCTAGCATCTGCGAGGTTCTGGAATCATCAAAATGATGAGAAATTTGGCCCATTCTTCGTAAAGTTACAAGCACTATACACAGAAAGATGTATATGGGACTACCCTATATCTCTCACAGACCATGAGAGAAACAAATTTACCAAATATATGAATTAGTAGGCGGTTTCCCGGCAAATTCTTTATCATCATGTATTAGTCAAAACATTCTTTCACATGATTGGTAATAAGAGCTTCCATTTCATTTTTTGAAATTGGGGCGTTTCCAATACTGGTCTTTACCTTTAATACTAATTACATTCCGGACAACTTTCATCTTCCACACCACCTTTTCAAAACACGAACAAAGTTAAACATCACACACGAGAGCAACTACTTTCGAGAAATCAATCTAAGAAAATGTCAGTAGCCTTGTGCGTCTCCCATTGAAATGTGCGAACATGACGATGACGTATTACGTAATCTGAATATATTATTTCTATTACATTTACAATAGGTATTGGAATTGCTCTTGAGTAGATATTTCGAAAAAAAAGTTGCTATCTTGACCTCAATTTTGAAGGCGAATCAACAAACACCAAATGTTAGCACTAACAACGGGTCTGAAAACTTTGTTGATAAAATGTTTGATGACTCTTTGTACAACTTTGAGAATAAATTCAGTAAATCTGTTCGGATAATTCCACAAGTTTTCTTTTCATTTGTGAATTTCGACAAAAGCGTTTAAAAGTTGACCGTCCGCGAAGTTTTGACTTGTTTCGTTACCCGTTAACATTTATGAAATACGTGGATGAGACGGAAAATCGCGGACTAGAAATGAGAAGAATAGAAGTGAATGAATTAAATGGAGAGAAATGAGAAGTGGACGAGGAAGGAGAAGATTGGATGAAAATTAGACGCGTAAAGATTTTGTTTGAATAGAAAAACGTAATGTCTTTTTTTTTTTATTGTTGTATTGCCCTCCGCGACCTACCCAACAATCTTAAAACCTACGGTCAACTTTTTCACCGTTTTTTAGAAGAGAAAATTAATTGATAAAAAAATATGTTTTGTAGCACTCAAAACTGAAAAATAATAACCCAAAGAGGGAGAAAACAAAATCGGCCTTCCGATCCAGGTGCTGGCACCTAAAGGGCAATACAACATCTCTTTTTGTTTGAGAAAAGAATGCGAAAATAGAGGAAGAGAGGTAGACAAACCAAACAGAAACAATAAGAAGGGATAGTCCCGTTCGTTTCCAAATTGTTAGCATGAATAAGAGTTCCCTGATTTCGTTTTACATTTTTGGAAATACACTTCCAAATAATGTCATGTAAATAATATATTAGCATTGTGAAACAGTTGGTTCTAAAGTGATATAGATGAGCACAAATATTTTGAGGGTTTTGCACGCCCCAGTCAATATTTGAAAAACAAGCCACATAGACTCAATCCAGGGGTGTACGCATGGGGGGGGGTTTGGGGTTTGGGGTTCAAACCCCCCCCCCCCCCTTGGTATTTTTATGTATGTAAACCCCCCTCAAAAAACTAAACCCCCCCCCCCTTTTTTTTTCTTTTTTTTTAAATTAAAAAAAAAAAAATTATGCCCACGGCTAACGTAAAGTGACCTTACCCCCCCCCCCCCCCCCAACGAAAAAAATGTCAAATTTTCAAATTTCGAGACAAAAAAAAAAAAAAAAAGTGTCCGCTTACAGCCCCCCCCCCCCCCCCCCCCCACTGAGCGACTTTCCGGCCGGCGCGATTTTCAAATTTTCGGGAGCAAAATATTTTGGGCCAGATTTTAAACCCCCCCCCCCCCTTGAAAAAATCCTGCGTACGCCCCTGACTCAATCAATAATGAACGGTGTGCAATAATGGTATTATGCCAAATCTTTAAGAAATCTATCCAGGGCTTTATAAAAAGGGGCCTTTCCCTTGCAAAGTGACGTCAGTTATATTTCATAATTATCCTTTGAAATATAAGAATATCATAGAGGTTTCTATCAAAAATATAAACAAACAAGCGCATGTCAAATGTTCAACAGACGCACTGTTTTATGTGATTTTAAGTTAGTGATTAAGTGATTCTTATATATTTTAGCCAACTTTGTTGTTTTTAAATCATCGAAACTGACAGTACATGTCCATGGCCCTGGGAAGTGAGGGTGCTGGGGGTGCTGCAGCACCCCCGGAATTTTTCCAGGAGGGCACAGCACCCCCTGCAAATTTTTTTGGTATGATATATTTACTGTATATCATTGTATGCTTCGCTTACAAAATTGTCACACAGCCGACAGCCACAAATGACGATTAGAAAGTACAAAATTATAACGTTTATTTCACAAAATACTATAAAATTACCCCTCGAAGCGATTTTTTGTTGTTGTAAATATAATTATAATTTTTTTTTTTTTAAATGTGGTAATTGGTGACCCAAAATGACAGACCTTACCCCCCCCCCCCCCCCAATGCAAATCGACTAAATGTTCAAATTAAGAAACTAAAACAAAAAATGTCCTCTTACTCTCCACCCCCCCCCCCCCCCCGCTTATTCAGCGGTAAGCTGAGTCGTTGCGAAATTTTTGGGACCAAAAAACAAAAAAAATGTCCTCTTACCCCCCCCCCCCCCCCCCAATTGCAATTGATTTAATTTCATTCGATTTTTTTTTGTCAATCCTTATAATTATTATTTATTGTTTAGCTTATCGCGAAATGTCGATAGCATTGTAATATGCATGCACATTTGACATATTTTTTCTGAAATGTCCCTTTTTCTGAAAATATAATCTGTAATGTGTAACTGGTGACGTCAATCAGACTCTGATTACGTCACAACTATGAAGCAGTCACATTGTTTTTCAAGGATTCTTCGGTTGGCAAAAATGCAAATATACGATTGTTGAGAAAACAATTTTATTAGTAGGTTCTATGAATGATAATGCATGACTGAATACATCATCATAATACTTGCACGGTGAACTTTTGTGATATATTTGCACAATGAGTTCAGCGAAATTCTATGACAGAGGATATTAATCTGGGCCAAAGAACGGTTTGTTCAGATAAAAAAAAATCATATTACTTATTGACATTCGGACCAATTGTTATAAATCTAGACCCAGTATTTACTTGAAGGCAGTCTTCTTTCTTATACATGTATATGTTATATCTATAACCTTGTATGTTTAACATGCATACCGTCTCGATTTACTTGGATTGTCTCCTCTTTCTTTGGAACATGAAAGGTTGTTTATGTCTCAAACACCTCCCCTCCCCTCCCCTGTTATACGCTTTATTTATCATTGATGATAGTCATCTCTCACAAACTTTCTAGTCCGCCTCGTGCAGTATCTAAATGGCAGATAGCTAACGTTTTGTATGGAAATAGTTGACAGCAAACTATGAATGACTACGTACATTTTGATACTTTTTCCCACAAAAGATGTTGCGGTTTTATCTGAGACTGTAACCTGTTTGATATATCCTTCAAAAACTGAAAGATAAGAAGGTTCAGAGAAAAATAATATTGTCTTTCCATTCCCAACGTAATTGAGGGAATTCAAGATTGTATAGGAGACACATTCTGTTTATCCAACTCTCAAACAATAATGAATCAGAATTATTTACCGAAAAGTATACCGCGAAATTGAGGCTTGTATGACCTGCAATGAGGACCTTAAACCTGTATGCCATTCTTGTTGATTCTACCTTGAATGGCCTTTTCACAGCGGGTGACCAAATACAAAACACAATGCCATATTTGGTCATATTTGTCGAATATTATGCTAGAAATATTCGCTTGACAAATATCGTCACAATATAATATACATAACATGGCTTGTACCTGTAGGCGGTATAGGAATTCAGTTATACGATTCGCTTAATCTTGCCTATTTTATCCATTTGAGTGGTAATGACTAAGTTCTGTGAATATTCTTGTACGCCGAAAAATAAAATCTAAATAGTCATGCATTTACACCCTCTCAGTATAAATGATTTACATACATTAAACATGGTCTTCCAAACCGTCGGTTGGAAAACTTTAACAATATTAGATATTGTTAAAAACTTTAACAATATTAGATATTGTTAAAAATATCATTGAAATATTGGATATTGAACGTAAATATTTTAGACTAATTTCACCTTTCTCCAATTCTCTTTCTCTCTTTTTACCCCCCCCCCCCTCTTTCTTTCTCTTCTCTCTTTCTCTCTCTCACACTCACTCATTCTCTTTCTCTCTCTTTCTCTCTCTCTTTCTCTCTATCTCTCTCTCCCGATCTTCCCCTATATATCTAACAAGGACACTGCCACGAAATCACCTCAATTGTACCAACAAATGCATGAAGGTCAGATAAACGCAAACTGTGAAAAATAAAAACAACACTTTTTGTAATTTTGATGTGTAATCCACCAAATATTTGTTATGTTTACTTTGGCCTCGACCGAGGGGTTGCTATCTAAAATAATTGTACAATTAGTTGAGCAAATATGAATATGTACTTCAGACACAAACTTTTGTACTAAAATATCAGCATCTATAACGATCATAAATTCTTTCACGAAATTCACCCAAGGGCAAATTCGTTACCCTATTGTATATCCCATAGAAATAATTTTCGGATAACATAAACCTCAATATAATGTTCGCACACGCCAATAGCTGAAGAACTGGGCAATTGAGATTATCTTAGCCTAATTTTTCAAAAGTCTTTGGTGTTACACTTATTTCAGAATTGCTGATAATAATCGGGGATATTATAATTTTCGGGTGCTTTTAGTCGTAATTTTCTCCTGGGCGGGGCCGGGCACATCGTACATTGTTTTTCTTTGTATCTACTTTAAGTATGCCAGATTTGATATCTATCAGGGGGAGGGGCCATGTATGCCCCTTGCCCCTCCCTGGCCTTGGATCCGACACTGCCATCATCATAGTCACGTGAAGAGGTAGTGGACCTGTAAGTGCTTCATTAGGAAGATAATTATTGTTTGCATTCTGAATACATGGAGCTTAAGTGCCCGTGGTAATTGCTGTGGAAATTAGAGAGAAAAAAAAATCTTGCTTTGGAAATGAAATGTCATTTATGAAACAGAAACTTTGCTGTTCATAACATCGGTGGAGAGACAAAGAGGAGAAAGAGGCTTTAAAAAGACAATTGAAATTAAAGATAGAAAATTAAAGAGAGAAAGAATAAGAGAAAGGAAATATGCATTATGTGTAGAAGAAGAATAGAGGAAACTTATATTATAAACACAAATCAGACTTATAAATGTTCTTTGAAAGAGATATAATCATTGGGAAAACCATTTTACCGCAGCATCATATTCATTATAAACTATGTCAATAGTTTCTGTCTATAACCAAAGCTGCCCATACAAATTATGTTTATCATACACAATATAAAGTAGGCATTTATCATTATTCCTTAAACACATGTGTATCCTGTGCTAATTCAGATTATTTTGACTGATATAATTCAGGATTCATTTGATTCAGTGTTGGCGATACAAAAGTTTTAACATTAATTACTCGCTAAATGTACAACATAATATAATATAATGAAGATTTATCAAATCTAGACATGATAATTATTTTCGATATAATATTGGATGGCGCCCCCCCCCCCCTCCAAGAAAAATGTCTTGGTAAACCTCCGCAACCTCATAAAAGACCTTCATATCATTTTGCCTGAATTCATGTTGGTAAACCCCATTCACTTATAAATTCTCAAACTATAAAGACCGTTTTGTTATTCTGACAAAGGAATTTCTAGGTGAGCCTTGATCTGGCTTATATATCAGTACCTGACACGCAAATGCACACACGTTCTGTTCCAACAAAAGGGAAAGAAGACTTGTATTTCAAGACCATATAACTTGCCTTGACATTCTGTACTTAGTGTTTGGT
The DNA here is from genome assembly GCF_000002235.5 of Strongylocentrotus purpuratus. NCBI lineage: Eukaryota > Metazoa > Echinodermata > Echinoidea > Camarodonta > Strongylocentrotidae > Strongylocentrotus > Strongylocentrotus purpuratus. The sequence continues at coordinate 7,571,900 of NW_022145613.1, read as the reverse complement.
GGAAAGGTGAATGGGTCATCCTTTTTTCTATATGTTATGACATTGTGTGACAAGAAAACTTACAGTAGAAAGACTTGAGAGGGGATTTACAAAAGCCATGACTAATTGTTTACACCTCCATCTGTATCTATCTCTCTCCCTCTCTCTCTCTCTCTCTCTCTCTCTCTCTCTCTCTCTCTCTCTCTCTCTTTCTTTCTCTCTATCTGTCCTACTCAGTTCCCCTTATATCTTTTTCTCTGCTTCTTTTTATTATCTCCGTTTATTATCTCTGCTCTTCATCTTAATTCTCGCTCCACCTTCTATTTCACTATATTTTCTGCTGCCCCCAGATCCCACACTCATTCTATTCCTCTCCACCCGCTTTACTTTGTATTTCCTATCTCTTCTCTCTCCCCTCTAATCCTTTTCTCGCTGTTTTTTCTCCTATTATCCCTCTCCCCTCAATAACAATTCTACCTTCCTCTCTGTCTGTCTGTCTCTCTCTCTCTCTCTCTCTCCCTCTCTCTGCCTCTATTCTACTCCTGTCTACATCTCTCTCTCTCTCTCTCTCTCTCTCTCTCTCTCTCTCTCTCTCTCTCTCTCTCTCTCTAGCTCTCTCTCTCTCTGAGGCGACCTTACAATAAATGTTACACCCACCCACCCCCCCCCCTTTTTTTTTTGACACGCAGATAGGGCTACACATGCTGTGGACATTTTGTTTTGTTCAGCCTTGCTCTGTTGTCCTTTCTCAACCTCAACCTCTCTCTCTCTCTCTCTCTCTCTCTCTCTCTTTCTCTCTCTCCCACTTGTTCAGAAAAACCACTCAAGCTCATCTGCCTTTCCAGTACCCATTATGAATCGAGTGGTGTCAATAGAGAGAGAGAAGGGCCCGAGCACGGTACACAGTTTCAATACATTTGCTACCGGTGTTATCTCCCATATAAGGCTAAATACAGGAATGCACACACCTGTGGATGAATAGCATTTGCAATATCATCGTCTTAATAACGCCGGGCCAACGGAAAAGGGTGGATATTTTCAGCGCAGTTATCTACACACGTAAGTAGACATGTTTTGTTCACTTGTGTCTTTTTTAAATACACGTATTTTTATCGAAAGTATTTTGAAGTGGTCGAAGTCTCGGCGAAGTCTTCTGCTCAGTTGGTTCCATTTCACGTTATATTGATTTTGGCCATGTTTTCGCTTTAGTTTCATAATGAGGGGAAGTACACTGGATCATGGTGTTCATTGTTGCTAAAAATGCATTTATGTGGATTTCAAAAAAAGTAATGTATAATGTTGTAGGCCTATTATATAAAACGCTTGGCTTCAAGATGTTTTGGGTTATCTTGTCAGAGAAAACTTGATGGAACATGACAAAACAAACCAAATATGAGACGTTTAAACTTGTTTCTCAAAATTACAATGCGAGAATTTTACTGTTGCAGTTGTACAGAAACGTTATAACGTACAAGTATGGATCCATCCCTCATCTTTGCGCGTTACCATCGTATATTATAGTTTAGTCATGAAATCATTGATGACACAAGCTCTCAGCAATTTGATTGAGGTCACTCGCTCACAGAGAGAAATAATAAATAATTTTTGTCCACCCCACAGTAGAGTTTCAATTCAAATTTGTAATTGAACATCGTGCATGGAGTATGATTCTGTAAATGTTTTGCTCCAAATTTCAAAAGACGAACCAAGAGAATAATTACGAACGTGGATAAAGTTTTAAATATGGTATTATTAATATTGTCTGTATAACATTGTCATTGACTTGTTATAATCTTGTGGAGTCGTACATAGAACCTGTATGAACGTATTTAGTTCAAACATTTAGTTTCGAATTAAGAAATCAAGCTTTCATTTCCATGCCGTCTGGAAATTCACATTGATCTAATGTTAAATCAAGTGTGTATTTTCGTGAGAAATGTTTTTCCTATACTGTGTATACATGCATGCACGTGTCTGACATATTACTTTCTAAACAAATGTGTATTTGTTATAATTAGGTATGCATTTACATCCAGCTGTCGTTCATCATCTACAATTGAAAGTAAAGATTCAGTAAAATATTTAGGAATAAATTTAACTAATGATCTGTCATGGACAGGTTTGGTAGATTCAATTGCCAAAAAGGCTAATTCTCGCTTAAAATTTTTGTATAGATACCAAACATGTATGAACATGAAGTCGAGACGTATTTTGTGTTTTGCTTTGATACAATGTTTATTTGATTATGCTAATGCTGCTTGGTACAGTAGTCTGGGCAAGATGGATAAGAAAAAGTTAAGAATAATTCAGAATAAGATGGTAAGATTTATTAATTGCTTAGGCCCAAGAACACAAGTCGGGAAAAATGAACTTGAAGAAGCAGGTATACTCTATGTAGGTCAAAGGTCTAAACAACTCGTGTTACACCATGTCCATAAAATATACTACTCAGATGTAGATCATTATATTACTAATAATTTTACTCGTGTCTCAAATATCCATGGATACGATACAAGAAATAGTCATTTTAATTTTGTTTTACCCAAGCGAAAAGGACAAATTGGAAACTCTTTTTATTTTAATGGTATCCAATTTTGGAATTCTCTCCCAAAACATGTCAAAATAGTTAAGAATTTTTTCACACTTTAAAAGTGTATTAAAACAATACCTAAAGCATGAATCCCTTCAAGAACAGTAATATCAGTTATCTTAAATCACAGTTCATTATGTGTAGCGCATGTTTTTAAGTTTAATCTTGCATAATATACCGTAGATCATTGTTTGCTATAAGTTCTAGAAATTTTTGTTGTTGTTTATGTTATATTATTTATTCGTAATATTCGTAGTAGTTATTAGTTGTGATATTTTATTCTCATGCCGTACTGTACACGTACTTTATAGGACCCCGTTGGAAATAAGCCTTTTCCGGCTTTCATGGGTTATCCTGTCAATGTATCTTCTCGTTTCATTTTGCTCTATGTAAGCATTCAATGTACTTTACTTGACGAATAAAATCAATCAATCAATCAATCTAATTACAGTATTAGGCTCGATCGGACTGATTACAAAATAAAAATGATGAAATACCCCTAACTAGAATCATTTGTGTCAAAAATCTCTCAGGTTGATGATTTTCAAAAGTATAAATCGCCAGGTTTATACCATAATGTTCCGTCAATTCAAATGAATATGATAACAATTTGATTCATTTCCCCGCGGACCCTCATTTCGATACAAAAGTGATAGGTTTAAAGGGAAAGTCCACCTTGAAATTAGGTTGGTTTTCATAGAAGCAGAAAAATAAGAGGTCATTGGAAGTTTTGTACAGGAAATTCCATAAACTTTCACTTTCACACAGGGGTTGTATAAAAACATATTTGCAATAATCATATTTAGGGTGAATGTTTTATTGAAAATTTTCTGAGGGAAACATATAATGTTTGAAGTTTTTTAGTAGAGAGGAGGGGAGGGGAGCTCGCAAAATACGTCCTTACTGGTATCTATACTATCAGTTATAATATGTCTAACAACATTCAAACCGATGAATTGTGCTTTTAAATCTAAGCCCTTGCCATAAGTCGTTACTTATGCCAATCCAGATGAACTGAATATGGAAATAGTAATTTAATTCTTCTTCCCGAGACTTGTTATAGAGATCCATGTGGAATATTATAATATATAGCAAACATATATTGCATACACACCTATTTGATCGCACAACCAAAGCAAACAGTCAAAGTAGACGAGTACTCTTTCATTTCTGATTTCAAGGACTACTCCAGCCAATATCATATACCACTTTTGTTCGATGTGAAACGGACAAACATCGAGAGTTTATGTTTTTGTTCGGAGCTAATGCAGAGTTTTCAAGGAAATGCTATCGTTTGGATTTTTGCTATTAGATGCCTGTGATAGAGAGAACAGCAAACTGTGTTTCTTTCGGATTGCTTATAATTTATGCATGTATACAACTCATAAGCAATTTTGTTCTGTTTTGTTTCTTTCCAGGATTTAAGACATGCAGTTCATGAGAGCGTAGTCGTCGATTTCTGTAGTCTGCGTTTGCTCTAGGGAGAACGTCTATCATGATCACCGTCATGTCGATTATTTGGGAAGCCATTTGATAGCAGTAATCGTTTGAAAGAGAACTTCCACGACAAATTCTTCTCACGAATCATGTTTCTTCAATTATAAAATTAGGACATCGGACAAATCACAAGTGGCAAGACTGAACAAGAAGTTCCAGAACTAAAGCTGAACATTATGTTTCGGTATCGGAGCATTTAATATTCTGCCTCAACGTACAGCAATCGTTACATTGTCGGGAAAACGATCCATTTTTTAAGAAGTGCAGTCTGGTATATTAATATATCGCCAGCCAAGCAATAGAGGAAATATCATCACCATGATGGATAAGCTGAGTGTGAACGAAAAGTTCAGGTTTGGTCGTCAAGCGATACAACTGAGGCAACTCGACAGCGATCAATTCCCGATCATCGTCAAGATAATTAGATGTGATATCGATGGGAGTGAGATCAAGAGTAAAGAGGTATGTAAACACAATATGTAAGGGGGAGGAATACAATTGTGCAAAGGTGTAGACGTCCCTTTCCCAAATCTCAACTTTTCCAATTTTAAATGATTGCAGGCGAGTGACGCGAGTGAGCAGATTTTGTTGACACTTCATAATAGTGACATCATAATTTCATCATATATAAGATATTTTAAATCTATACAAATATACTGTTTGGCATCCAAAAATGGCAGGGATATTGTCAGAATAAATTAAGATTGCTCTGATTTATCTATTGACCATTCATGGGTTGGATTACCCTTGTGATCTAGGAGATGATGAGGTGGCAGTTATCACAGTATTAAAGATGGCGGTTGCCAGGCTGTCGTTAATATCATATTCAGTTGGGAGTGTGGGCCTGCCTCGCACTAGGAAGTGGAAACATATAGTACGCTTCAACTTTGTGATAAAGAATACTGCCTTCTTGTAGGTGTCAGTATAACGAAGAAGGCGGGGCGTAACACTCTCACAATTTCTAATTCTTTGTATTTTATTACGTAATAGATCTTGAGAATCAACCATGCAGGCTTTGAACGTCGAGTCTTGGCTGTTGATTCGATGAAGAGGGTCTGGAGTTTCCCCATCCATACAGGAGCCAAGTTTGATATCATCGGCAAGACACTAGGTATGTCATTCCCTGGTCGAGCCAGTGACTGATGTCCGCTCTTGATCAGAGATTTTATTTATAATTTTATTCAAGCCTAGTTATGTATTTTTGTTGTTGCGGGGGGGGGGGGGGTCTTCGTGTTGTGTTGGAAATATGTAATTGTTTTCGCGACAAAGACTTGATGTACATTTTGTTGTTAAAATCAAAATTAAAATCAAAATTCGGTCTTTGAGTTGTAGATACTATTGTACTACAAGCGGCATGACTCGCATGCAAATAATAAAATTAATCAAAATTTAGTATAAAATATTACACACCTGTATTACTATTCACTTAATTACTCTCCATTCGGCATTATATCATCCCTTACAGTACCATAATTTCTTCTAACTGTCATTTTACTACAACAAATCGGTCAAAAGGGGTCAGTTATTCTGTTTGATATTTTTCTGTAATGGAAACCGTTTTTTGTTTCGTTCTACTGGGGAAGTTGTGTATATTTGTTCCTACAGGTAAATACATGTTTGATAACTTTCTCTTTAGGGGATGGAAAATATCTTGATTAGATTTGTCTTATTATATCAAATATTCCAAATAATTATAGAAGCCCTGATGATTTATGCAATGAACTAAGTTGTCAAAACTAGGCCAATGTGTTTTTAATACCACATGGCAGAGTTCATTGTATCTCGTCACCCGACTTTACTCAAAGAATCCTTCACCTTAATGTCAACTTGCAGAAAGTCGCAAGTCCATCTACATGCGAGAGATCGTGGAGGCTACCGAGGGAACCAGTAAACGACCCAAGAAGATCCGTTTCTCCCAAATCGATACGGCTCGAATCCGGATAGCTGGTCAGGAGCCGGGTGAGGGATCGTCAGACATGCTCAGTGGAGATTTCAAGATTAAGGATGTCACCCGGATGCAATACTTCGCGGCTAACCGACTTGTAGATGGTACGTTTTGGCCTACATTTAGCGGCTTGGCTACCTGAGGGGGGGGGGGGGTGTCCATAATCGGATGGCGTAGAGAGAAAGGGAGAGATAAAGATAGAGAAAATATTTCATCCACCTATAAAGACCGATGCCGCCCTATGTTGTTGTTGTTGTTGTTGTAACAACTGTGCCCCCCCCCCCCCCTCGATGACTGAACCCATGCTACGCCACTGAAGCCGGGAATCCAATGTATTATCATTCCTTTCAGATGGAAACAAAATCAAGATTTAAAACTTATAATGACTATCTAAATGATAGTTAGCCCTCCAAACATTATACGACTTGACTAGAGTTTAGAAAGAAATAGTACTGTATGGCTCTAAACAATCATAATTATGAAGAGCACAATTAAAATGATTTAAGTGATAACAATTTTTCAATTATTTTCTGCAGACGAAATCAGCCCCAAAGTCGTCATACTGCCCTCAAGTTTGGACATCCATGTTACCATGGCAACTGGCTTGATCGGAATGCCTGCCACAGCTATGACGTCGTACATGAGCCAACTCACGAGAGAGATCAAGTCATGGGTGAACTTTGACATGTGCAGAGGAAGTTCAGGTATTTAAAAACTACACCAAAGTAATTACATGAGTGAATAGGCAGTTTTCGCAACCAGCGACGGGGCCTTCTACAACGCTAATTTTTGCGAGGGTCGTACTCAGAGCGAAAATTTCCGCGTAGTGTCCAACCAACGATGGTATTCAGCTGTATTAACGTCGGGAGCTCATTTAAATACCCCGTAGTCAGCACTTGCGTCGCCGTGCGAAAAGTCCCTAGTGACATTGTCAGAGAGAGAGAGATTTACAAACATGGAAAGAAATCGGGGGAAATGTTATTGCAGTTTCTCCTACATGCTCAAGTTGTTTGTTATTGTGAGATGTCTGTTGAAAAAGTCTATAAATATCATGATGACATTTCGAGTGGTATTCAATTCGTGAGGATTGCAACGTGTATTTATTTACTTATGAGTTAGCGAAATATAAGATGGATCTATTCTCATCCAACAACCTCATAACTCATTTTTTTACTTACTATAATTGCAGATATCATGTTGTACGATGGAATGTCGAAATCTCAAAGAAGCAGTAAGACGCTCGAGGACCTGGCCAAGCTCCGGATATCACCCAAGATCGTACGAGTTAGTACAGCTTATCACAAAAACCGCGGGCGACACCAACCTAAGCAGACGACCTCAGCCGGAGATGAGGGAAACATCTCCGGCTCCGCTATGGCAAACATGATGGCTGCCTCGCGGGGTGAGAGCTTTAAAAACAGTGAAACAAGTAATAAGAGTGCCCTGCAATGGCTTCGAACAGCAAACACGTCGAATGGGACGACGAATCCGATATCAGGAGAAGAGGAAATGAGCGAGGAGGAGCGAAAGGCGATGATTCGAGCGCGGAAGAGGCTGCTGATGAGTTTAGACGACTACGGGTACGGGAGCGAGCAAGACACGGAGAGTCGCAACGGGGATAATGACAATAATAAAAAGGAGACCGATAATAGCGAAGTTGATAACAACGTTGGTGACAACGTAAGCAATGCGATAAAGCGCGGAGTAAATGTCGAGTCTCGGGAAGATGCGTCATCGAGCTCGAGAGAAATCGATGTACCGATCATGGTTGAGCAGACAGACGGGAGTACCCGAGTAGTAAGACGAGAGCAACCTAAACGAAAAGAAACAACTAAAAGATTCGGCGGGCTCTTCGGTTCGTCTGCAGATGCATCGGGCAGTCGTTCTGGTGGTCATAGAAACGAAGACGCTGCCGAACCTGTACTCCGTCAGAGTCGATTCGTTCCCTTCGAGATGTCCGGCTCGAATTACACCTCGGTGTCGAAAAAATGGGTGAATGGAGGCAGCGGCTCCGAGCAAAGTGCCACAACGCGTGCGGTGACGAAGAGGAAGTCGAACTTCAAGTTCTTCTCGCTTTCGAGATCGAGTAAACTGGAGGAAAAGGAAGCAACCAAACGAATGAGCTCGGTTTCAGGTGACGTCGAGGTTGATGAGCACATTTCTTCCCTCATGAGGTTCTTAGATATACAAGGAGCTGAATCCCACCTAGACTAAACATATTTTTGTATTCAAGAAGAAGATTACTTGGAACTTGTAAATGGCATTGTGCCCCAGCTATGTGCAAAGGAAGTATCCGCGTGCCAAAATTTACCAAGAAAATGTTTGGAAAAAATTATTGCAAAATACGATGTAGATATTATTTACAATGACATGTCTACAGATAGTTTAAGAGTGATTTCAAAATGCCTCTATATCTTATCGACAACCAAATATTGCAATTTGCCATTAACCCCTTTTCGTTGTCATTGTGGGACAGTATTGTAATTGTGAATTTTATTGCTTCTGATATGACTTTTTCTGAAATAATATCTTTCCGATATAACCAAGTTGCCTCAATACTGCTCTTCCGAATAGTTAAGCATTTAGCTCGCTTATGCTTACTTGGACAAAGAAATTATGGAGATTTGTTTTTGAGAATGTGACCAATGGGACCCCCAATGTACTTTCCCTTTGATTGTGCAGGGACATTGAACTGCTGAGAGTAGCTAGCTCTCATACAACAATAAGTACGTGGTAGCTGAGTGCTTCTACACAAGAGAAGCACCACCAATACAATGGAATACAATTTCAATAGTATCATTGTGTCTGTGAGAGTGATCACACAATGCCAAATACATGTTCAGTATGGTCTATGTATAGGCAAAACAGAAATGGCTGTACCTACAGTATGGCTGTACATACAGTATGGCAAAACTGAGAATAATTCTTACTCAATAATGTAAGGGGAATATGACTTCCAGACGCAGTTCTACAGAGGACGGATTTGTGAAGAGCTCAAGCCCCCCCCCCCCCCCAACGTCCCAGTCTCCCTATTTTGTTCTTCTTCTAGAACCGCTCTTGAGCTCCTCATATACAGTAAACGCAATGCAGAATTGACGGGAATAATCCGAGTTGCCAAAGGGTCTGTGTTAAGTACATGTGTTAACCTCCAGCTCAAAACAGTTTTGTATTCACGCTTTCCGATCTGGTGTATTATTCAACAGCATCGGTCTCTACTACATGACTTAGGGGAATATTATTATTTAACGCTTTTCTTATATTCCATAATGTATAGTACGTTGATTAACTGTTTAATAATCCATGTCAAATTTGTTGTTAGTGGTTTTGTTTTTATAATAAGGGAGTTTACAGATAGCACATGGTACAACTGACCCCAAATATCCACAGATCTTTTACACATGGAGTCTGGAGAAGTTCCACTTTGAGCATATTAGAATAATAACTGCCAAAGTCCTAGATGTGCTTCATGAATACCTTTTGTTTGTCCTCTTGAAAAGAATACTTCCACCTGCGTATCATAGAATGTACTGTTGGTGCATAAATAAATAATGTTACATAACTTCCATGAGCGCATATCCAGTATTCATCTCTGTGGGTTTTTACCCTTTTGGTACAAATGACCTTTATCTGCCCATGCGCAGATTGTATCTGTAAACTCCCTTAATCATTGTTTGCTTTTGTTATCACAAGCGGCTGGTCCGTTTTTATTCATTATGTTAAGTTCAAGCTATGATCGCATACTATATAAAAGCATTGTAATATCTAAGACGACTGGTTCGTCATCGGAGAATTTATTGAAATGCAAATGGAAAATAAAAAATGCTCTTTGAATAGAAATTCATGAAAATAGTCTTCGTATTTTTTGTTTATCTATTTTTCAGTGCGTAATGCTCTTCGAAATGTATTTCGAAGCTTTTCAAACAAATAATTATGAAATGAGAGAGAGAGAGAGAGAGAGAGAGAGAGAGAGAGAGAGAGAGAGAGAGAGACATCGAAATGGATAGAGGGGAAGAGAGCCGGGCCCGGCAGGTGTATACAGGCAAATGTATTTTTTTTAAGGAGAGGAAATTTGGGAGAGGGAGATAGAGAGAGGGGGGTTAGAGAAGACAAGGCATGAAGAAAGTTGTGATCATATACATGTAGATCGGAAGAAGATCAGAAGGAGACAGCTGATCTGATCTTTGATCTGATCTTTGATTGGATGTACTTGAAACCAGAAAGAATTGAGGACAAAAGCTGACGTCATATTCGCTCATCGTCTCGGTTACCGTGGTTCTAGACAACAGTGCCTACGCATGAGGTTCACCGCGAAATCATTCCAGCAAAGGGCTGGAGCAGGGAAAATTCATTATGTGGCGCTCGTGTGATCAACCCACCATTGTTTAGCACAAAAATGTTTGAACCAGCAACCTTGACAACTTGACCAATAATTATGACGTCACACTTCGGTACTCTATACCAGGAACCCCAAAGACGTGTAAAATGGTACTCAATTATTTTTTAGAGTTTGAATAAAAATAGAACAACGAAACTTTGTAACTGGTTCGATTAAGATACAATATTTTACTAATAAAGACAAGTCACATAGTACTGCGAATTACACTATCCATCTGTTTGCTTTTAACATTTTATAGCATACATATTTTTTTACATATAGCAAAAACATAATTCATTCTAGGAAAATAGCTAAATTCTTGCAAGCATTAAGTAGGATATATTTATCAAAAATATATTAATTCCCTTAATATGAGATAGAAATTCTATATATGTAATGACAAGAGAAATTGGTTAACAAGTGGTCTATCAAAATATAAAACATAGAAGATAGTGAAATTATACAGGATATTATTATCAAATAACAGGTTGTGACAATATCGTCACGGGACATAGTAAATCGTACCATACATGACGAAAACTTTCTATATATCACAAAACTTACTAAACGGTTTCCGTTTCTCTGTGTAACAAAGAATATTAATAATTCATCACTAGGATGGTCTTTTTCCGTATGATGTCCTTCCAATCAGGCGCTTACACCCCCCCCCCCCCCCCGCCTCCCGCTTATTCAGCGGCTGGCTGAGTCGTTGCGAAATTTTCGGCCCGATTTATAAATGTTAACCCCCCCCCCCCTTGAAAAAATCCTGCGTACGCGCCTGCTTCCAATTATATACGATGTGAATCTTGTTTGCCTATATTCAAGCCCATGAAATGTGTGTATCGGTAATTAATTCAAAACAACAGTTTCGATACTGCCTATATCCATCATTTGCGATTCCTCAAAGGTTTTTGCCACCAATGTTCTGACGTGTGGGAAGAATTGATATTCCCAAATTCTACGAAATCGAATTAAGTAATGAAACCTAATTGAATTTGTAATCACCGTATTAATTAAGCAAACCTCAACTCGATTCGATTCCGAAATTTTAATTTATAATCCACGATTAAAATTGTCTTAGGTATTTCTTTCACTTTGTAACTTACTGTTCTAAAGTAATTTTCCAGAAACTATTACTTCTCAGAGAATTATCAAAGGGGCTTTTGTATGTCAGTGTGTTGGAATGTAATTGTTTATAATTTAACATTTTTCAAATCTAAACGGGTGAAAATACGCAGTAGTGAAAACTCTGCCTATTATCAATCCAGATAAAAAGTAAACGTGACATCAAAGCCACACTGCACTACTTATAGCTACTTGCTCCCTCTATATAATAAACAATGCATAATCGGTGACCATTGATACCCCATGATCCTCTTTTTCATATGTTAATTGAGAGCTGATTTGATGAGATAACCAACTGTCCAGTGACGAGTGACCTTGCAGGTTAGTCTAATCCCTCCTGTTCACTAGTATTGATGGGCTTTAAAGGACAAAGTGAATTTATGATGTCTTACTCATTCATAGGAAAGTCTTACAGACAGAACAACTGATTCAAGCTTGACTAAACCCTTATACGTGTATAGTCAGGGTACCTTGGTTAATATGAACACGACCAGATCAAGATTAATTACACATTAATAGATATAACGACGGGTTGGAAGAATACAGCTGATCTATTTACTATGGCGGATCGGAAGTGATGGAAACACGAAATGACTGATGTGGACATTCACACAGCAAGCAAGCATGTAACGAAGCGTAGACGAACAGAGAACATCAAGCTGTGTCACCAGTTCGGTCATCAACAAAAGCAAAAACAGAGCAAATTAGAGATGATTAGTATATATATCACACATTTCAGTATTTTCTTCATTATAGGTGATCCAAAGTTCAGATCAAATATATTCATTACACTGCGAACAGTCAGCAGATCTTATTCAATAATAGTTGCATACAATGACGACGATAAGCTAGACAACTGGACGCGTACACATATTGAGTTGGTCCCTCATTACTTTTGCATGGCATGGTTGATTAATACGCCTAGATCGTTCAATACTTGGGCCTCCATCCAGTAATAAACGATTCGACCCTTTGCGCATCCCAGTTGTTGAGTTTAAAACTGTCTACTAACGCTTCCTTGTTGAGCTGTAACATCAATTGTCCATCTACAGAATTACTCTTGAAAGCGGGACTGTATTTCTCGAGGTTCATCAGTTTTAGGCACTGGCAGACTTGCGAGACAGACAGAGAGCTCAAGTCCTTGGGCACCCCGGCCAGCGAATCAAAATTGACAACGTCAGACTTTGGAGAGTTTCGGACCCCAGGAGAGTTTCGGACCCCGCCAGACTTTGGAGCTACAGGGGGAGTGTTAGAGTTCGTCTGTCTGGGGCTTGGTTTAGCAGCAGGAGGTGGTGGCGTTTTGATGGTATTCTGATCGAAGCCAGCGCCCTCTGCCGCCGAAAAGCGTTTAGCCAGACGAGCTTGCAGTTCGTTGCTTGGCTCGTCGTTGTTGTTTACCGACCTCGGGGACGAACTGTTGGTTCTCGGGAACTTTCCGAAGGTTGATGGCTTATTGGAAGGAACGAGTCCTTCCAGCCTGGATGCACGCCTCTCTGCTTTCGCTTTAAGCTCTTGTAGCATGTCGTCTCTGCCGTTCCCTGTGTTCATCTGAGGTTTACTGGCCGCAGTTTGATTGGCCTTGATCTGAGCCACGTCCCTGTATTGAGGTGGTTGTGGTGGTGGTATGAACCCGATGGGAGGTGGAGGCGGTGCACCCGGTATCACAGGTACAGGGGGTGGAGGTGGTGCTGCTGGTGCTGCTGGTGCTCCATTGGGGACGTTCTGTCTCGAAGGTATCGATGCTACAGGAGGTGGTGCTGGAGGATTGAAGCTTGATTTGCTTGCAGGGTAGTCAGTGTGGTCACCACCTCGCCCATTAGCCACATCATGATCAGCATCATAATCGGGATCGGGTAGTTTGCCAAGGAACTGGGTTCCACTTGCTGGTCTACTCCGGGGGTCATTACTGGAAGATGTAGAGTAACCCGAGTCAGCAAGGCTGTTCATGCTAGACCCTGAACCTCTGGGTGACGAATTTGCGTTTACCGGCCTTGGATAGTCAACCCTGACAGGGCTCTTAGCTCTTGCGTCCAGATGCCCAGGTGAGTGAGATGCACGCCTGCGTGATTGGGGAGAATGCTGCCTGTCACGCATGTATGCCATTGGGTTACGAACCGAATTGCCCGTCATCGTCTCTACAGGAGGCGGTGGAAAGCGATCACCGTCAGCTTTCTTTAAGATGGACCTTGGCAATGTGCCGTGTATCGATGTAACTTGAGCGGACAACGGTCTTCCAGGGGATTGCATCCTTGGTCTGTGAGCAATGAAAGACGAGCCACTCGGCGACTCCGACTGTACGTGACGCAGGGGTGGTCTTCCTGGCCTTTCACCGGCTTGGACTGATGCATTGTCGCGGTCCTTGTTTGTTGCTTTACCAGCCGAGGCTGCAGACAACGTCCTAGCACCGCTTGGTCCTGCTAGGACACTCCCTTGACCTTTGTTCTGTTTTAACCTTTCATTTTTGGTGGTGATGAAGAGCGTTCCCGAGGGGGTGATTTTTTCGTACTGTTCCTGCTGGTTTGCAGATTCCAGTCCTTTGTCTGTGAAGAATGTGATATCTGTAGGAAACAAGCAAAAGTTCACAATTAATTTGGTGGAAAAGCTACATGATAAAGTAATCATGACGATTTTTAACTACAACTTTTTTTTTACTTCTTACGCAACATACCACGGTATTTGTATCTGAGACAATCTAAGGTATTTTAAGTACAATATTTTTGGTATTGCTAGATAAACGTGATAAACATACATATCTAAACTTATCGCAACATGCTTATTTCTCTGATATGTCACAGAAATATTCTCTTAAAGAACAGTTGTTTATTTTTATTCAAGAATGAATGAATGTTGATGTTGCTTACCAAAATGCATTTACGCTTTCTTAGCAGTCAGGTAAAATAACCCCCACCACATTTCACTATAAAACTTAAGCCACCAAGATGCAGTCTACGGATCTGTCAGGCTGAATATATTTTGAAAGAAGGCCTACCTGATACCATTTGATTTCTATTTGTTGTTTTAGAGCTGCTTGTTTTAATAAATCGTTCAACTTTATTTAAAGGCAACAACAAAATATTGAGCGGGTCTTACGTGGATTGCCAGGATGGAGTTCAAAGACGACGTTCTTGGAGACAATTTTATCGAGCAGGGTTTGGTACCGTTCCCACCTCTCCCTGGAGCCTACTATAAACGACTCGGCCAGGACCACCGACACAGGCGAATGGAGAGGGATGTTGAGAATCATGGTGTCCAGATGGTCTACGAAAAGAAGAAAAATCAGTACCTCGATTATTTAAAAGAGCATTGAACTTCTTGTAAAAGAACGAAGCACGTACTCGTTTTTTTGTTTACATTATACCCTTGAAAGCAACAAAATGAGTCATCATGATCGCGATATTATGCTTGATAAAAACACGTCTTTTTTCAGATGCGATATTGGACACATTTTCTTTAGGAAAAGAACTGCAGAAAGCCTCGATAATCATTTTCAATATCATCGAATATTCAATGTTAATGTTTCACATCCAAATATCATTTGTATATGCAATCACTATCGTCACCACCACAAGCGTTTATCTTCTCGTATCCTCGTTCATTTCTATTGCGGTGCCTTCTCAGTGATATTGTCCAATCATTTGCGATTTATCAATTTGTTTACTTCATATACCATATCACATCATCATCACAATCATCATTACCACCATCATCACAATCATCATCACAATCATCATCACCATCATCATCACCATCATCATCACAATCATCATCATCATCTTCATCATCATCACAATCATCATCATCATCATCATCATCATCATCACAATCATCATCACCATCATCATCACAATCATCATCACCATCATCATCATTATCATCACCATCATCATCATCATCATCACCATCATCATCATCAAAATCATCATCATCATCATCATCATCATCATCATCATCACAATCATCATCATCATCATCATCATCATCACAATCATCATCACCATCATCATCACAATCATCATCACCATCATCATCACAATCATCATCACCATCATCATCACAATCATCATCACAATCATCATCACCACCATCATTAAAATCATCATCACAATCATCATCACCATCATCATCACAATCATCATCACCATCATCATCACCATCATCATCACAATCATCATCACAATCATCATCACCATCATCATCACAATCATCATCACCACCATTATCACCATCATCATCGCAATCATCATTTAAATGGCGCCGTCGAATTCTTACCGTTCTGGATGGCATTGCCTTGCAGATAACCAGTCTCGTACATTTTCTGCAGGGCGAGGGCGCCAAACTTCTCCTTGGTATTCGGGACATTGCTCTTGAGCTGCAGGTGAAAGGTCAAATCGTCTCCCGTGTGGAAATTCACCTTCTGTGGCAGTAACGATTTGTCGATTATCTCTCGCATGTACATGGGCTTCGAACCTAGGAACCAAAATGCAAGAATGTAGTCATGGTTCGAAAAGGGAAAGCCATGTGATTGATTCCTACTGCTATCTTGCTCTTACAATTATTGTTCTAGCAGGTTGTGTTGGCGAATGAAAACGACAACATGTAATGCTTAAACTGTGGGGGTGGAGGGGGTTGGAGGGGGCTGGTGGAGGGGGCTGGTGGAGGGGGCTGGTGGAAGGGGACTGGTGGAGGGGGGCTGGTAGGGAGGTCTGGGCCGTTGTCTAGCTGTCATTCATGGTTAATGTCCATAATATGATTCAATTCTAGCACACAACCTAAAACGCGGCTGTGGAAACAATGTTTTGTTTTACACTATCATAGACCTCTACTTTAATGATTATTTTTGTGTTGGAAATATGACCACAGAGACATAAAGATAAATCAAACGACTAGATGCTATTTAAAGTTCATTAAAATGTTGTATAATCTAAGAACAATTTAATATTTTAGTTTATCTGAAAGTTGCTAAGAGTGTGTTTTGATTAAGGATCTCCAAAAAAAATATTCTAATAATAGGTGATTTAAGGGCTCTTCTTCTCATCTTTAGATTTAAGCGACCATTCACTATTGCATGCAATACTAGTAACCGATTGAAAATGAAAGTCTAAGCTCTTACGTTTTCCACCCGACACGACTTCGAACCTTGCTTCAGCATATCGTAGAGGGATACTAAGCCATCGACCCTTCTTGTCTGTTGTCGCCAAAACTCTAGTCTGAGTGTGGATTTGATGTATACGAAGAATCTGAAACAAACAAACGGTAAAAGATTCAAATACAAATAGAATACTGATGTTTCTTTCAAAACTGTCTTTCCCCTAGATATGCAATGCTTGTTTCCCGTCAATATTTGCTTTCTCTATGTGTCTAAAGGTACAATATTGAATCCCTTAGTAAGGGTTTGCTTACATTACAGTGATTTTTATTCCAATGGTTTTTCCGGTGTTGCATGAGGTGCAAATTTCTCTTCTTTTTTTTAACTTATGTATATGCCAACACATGGCACTCTCCAGTTAATGTCTTTGGTTTATTTCAGATTTCAGAAGAGGGTGAAATTTGTAGAATCAAGTGATGACAAGAATGACGAGAAAGGAAAGATACAAATGTTGTCAAGAATAGGTGCAGAATAATGAAGACTTATTGGCCCGAATTCACAAAGGAGGTTTGTAGACAGACCTAGGTTTATGTGCGTCATATGACGCGTTTTGACGCGTTTCAGACCTCGGTTTGTCGACAAACTTCCCTTGTGAATTCGGGCCAATATCTTCAGGAACTCACCTGTTCCCGAGCTAACGTTTCGGTCTCATCGGAGGACTCGTACCCCTCCACCACTTTCATGATCTGAGGAAAGGTACATCTCTTCAAGGCCTCTCTCAGGGTGTACTGCTGACGGGACCATTGGATGTCCTTCACGTTCGCTTTGGTTGTCATGGTAATGATATATGTGGAAGACTAAAGAATGATATTCTACGCCGACTTTTATACCGCTACGTTTATCGTGGTTCCTGCAGAGAAACGGAAAGGAAAATAGAAATAATATTTGGTAACATTTTTATCAGAATTAAAGGTAATATTTCACTTATCAGGTAAAAGACAACATTAAACACAGTGTGACAGTGTGACATATTGAAGAGAGACAAACTGTGGTAACAAGTACACCGAATTGTAAATTCAGACACCTTCACAATATGACTGTGTTCACATCAATGTATTAATGTGTAACTATCTATATTTCACACCAGGCTATCTCAATTGATGTATTTACTTGCTGAATGCACCAAGGCAGATTTCAATACTTTCTTAGTGCGGACATAATGAAAAAACTGTTATCTCACTACAACCCGAAAATTAAATTAATTAATTTCAACTTCATACTTGAAGGTAATAACATGTAAGCATCAAACTTTTCACGCCTTGAGAAAATTTGCTCATCGTCAGAAATTTGTCACGATTGATGGGACACTTAGGCAAATGTGGCAACCAAATAAAATAAATGTGAAAATGGTTAGAAAAGTAGTCATTGTAAGATGTGGAGCCGAATAATACGAAGCAAAAACATTTTTGTTTTGTTACAGTTAATGTGATTTGCCTGAAGATACAGCATGTAGGAAGGATGCCAAGTTTTATAGTTGCATTTTTTAGAATCAGAATATCAACAAATCACTTCGTTTAAAAGCATTTACATGTAACCAATAAAGCAGTGACACTAATTTTCTAGAAAGACCAGAAGCACATGTATTTGATTGTGTGGTCCATTAGTTTAAAATTGATTATTCTGTCAAACCTAAGTACCCCCAATGTATGAAATGCACACATTGTCCACTTTCCCACGGCAGTGGATAGCAGGTAATTTAAGTCAAAAGTCATTTCCAAAACCGATACAATATTTGTTTGATCTCGAGATGTGTAAACTGAATTTTTGAGAGCCGTGTTGACTTTGCTCTCGCCTTTCACCAGCCGGAATTTGACCTGAAAAAGAATAGCAGATGTTACCTTGAATCGTGCTCCTAGATTTGCAACTCGATTCTACCACACATGAGTACGTGCACATCATTTCCAGTATACACCTTAGTATATACACACAGTCACATAACCCACACCCACATGGGTAGGATCACCTAACCCACAAGCAAAAGGGAATTTATAGAATGCAAAGCGTACGAATATTAATTAACACCGAAATAAATCAAATAGACACACCTATGCCTTTGATAAGTAAGTTGTTATGAAATCAATACACAATTAATTAAATTTTAGAAGGTAGTAGACCCACCCTATATTCTGTAATACATCTCAAAACTCAAAACAACATATTAGGACACGTCATTATTTGTTCTTAGAGTGTAATAGATGTCTACAAAACAGTTCACGATCAAAGTACTTCACTTCGATCCCTTTTATATTGATAATACTTCATAACCCAACTTGAAACCGTTCTCTCAAAGGAAAACTTATTTTCTGTTTAAAGTTTGGTTTATTTTCAGCAATGTCTCTGTCCGTTGTTAGAAGATAGTGGATGAACGAGAATATATTGTCACTTTGTATAGATAGCAAGCTGAAATTCAGCTGCTTAATTGTCGAATGTTATCACACACCGTGACACAGTGATTACACATCCAGGATAACTGTTGGGTCACGCCCCGTCACGCCCTAGTAACGTCAAGTTCCTGTGCTTTGTATGCTTTTGGGGTTTTGCTGTGGATTTTTAGGTCCGACTGTTTTCCCCGAGTTACATGTACCTCAATATCCAATTGCCATTCAACTGATTATGACGGTTTCAATTTCCAATGTAGCACTATCTGTATGCTATGAAGCTGGTCATAAATGTCAAACGCCTAGAAATAATAAATAATAATGATGATTTATAGGTTTCCACATCGTTAAGTACAAGAGAAAGAGTGAAGTGGGTTAGTTTGAAAGGGAACTGTCATAGAAGGGCATTATTTCATATCTGCATAAGACTGGATATCGCCCGAATGAAAGTGAAATTAAAAACCACAAAATTGAATCTGTTATAAAGTTTTATTTTGGGGTGTTCAAGGGCTATACGCACACAGGTATCATGCTTACAATGTTGAACAATCTGTACGTATAGACCTACATTGTAAATTGTTAGCATGGTGTTTAAAGCCAAAGCAACCACTGAGTAATAAACTTGGGTGTCTGCGTGTCCTAGAATCCAGCTTTCTTTAAACATCCGCCATATTTGAGCCGATTCGACAGTTTACTGTATAATGAGGTCGCATCACAACAGTGAAATTCTAATTTCGCCTACTCTTCTGTGGTACACGCCCGCGAGGCAAATAAACGCCATTGTAGGCTCGGAAAATTCCAGTTGATCATGTCAACATGGGGGTGAATAAAGCTCGACATTGGTGCATTCACTGCATTCATTGACCCGGCAGGCATGAAGATCAATCTTGTCAGACGAAAGTTTACACTCTGTCGCGCTCTCCACCACTGCAATTCTGCACCAAAGTCCCTGCAATCCTATATATTACATAGAAGTGTGCAGGCACGCAGAGGGTGTAATCCAAGCTTGATGTGAACGTTTCGTTACTACAGGGTAAAGGAATTTGGATAAAAGGTTCCAAGGAAATCAGAGGTGTACACTTGGGGCTGGAAAGCCCAAGAAATGAAGCTCACATTTCTTCTCGGCTCTTAAAAAAGAAAGTAATCCCTTCATGAAAGGGGGCATAGAAAATAACCAGGAACATGTCGTACTTTTTGGCTTCGGGTCAGACCAGGGCTTCCCAGGCCTTCTCGAAGTCTAGGTCTACATGTAGTCTGAAACGATAATTTACATGTTATGCCATATATGAGTCATAAAACTGACTGTAAAATAATGTATAGATGTATTTACCAATGCAAAATAATGATAATAATAATACTAACAATGATTTGACGACGAGAATAAACATAAACCTGTTTATACTGATGCCAAATAAGTACGACAAGATAGTTCATGTTCTTGAGAGACAAACATTGTCAAAATTGATGTACATTGTATAACAGCGACACTGAATCAATTTTTTAAATTCTGAACAGACTGGAAATTACCATACATTATAAAAACTAAAATATTTTTGAAAATATGAACATTTAGCACTGATTGCGACAAGTACAAGTGAACATGTCACTCTCTTTTTAAGGAGAAACATCATTTAGGCATAATGTATTATAAACATATCAAGAAACAGTACATAAAATCTATAAAATAGTATTTGTTTCTATGAAATGATAAACGGTGTGTACGTGACAGGATTCATATTTGATCATTATACATGTACATTATATATCAAATATTATAAGGAGGTGTTGTAGTCAACTTCTTATTTACGGGCAAATTTCAAATAAAACCAATGTATTTGCGTAGAGTTCCGGAGCATGGGTTCATTATGACGTGTTACTTTATCATTACAAAAGAGTTTCTGAGAGATTACATGTACAAATGTAGGCTTCAATTTGGATTTACAATGCAATCCTCTATGAAACCTTTACTACCAAAGTTTTGTGTGCATGAGAAAACTCATTGAGGATCTCCCTGTATAAAATCATGCAATACTCTTTATAATACCAGATATACAGTCATCTTAATGCGTGGTAAAACATAATTGTGGAATCAGATTATATTGTGTATTGATCATTTAACTTTCCCTTTCTTCCTATCTTTCTTTCGTTCTTTTTCAGTCCCTCTTACTCAACCCTCCTTTATATTTATCTTGATTGCTTTCTCTCTCCCTCTCTCTCTCTCTCTCTCTCTGTCTCTAAATAGTCTTGTTTCCTCCTTTTATTCCCGATGTTAACTCTTTCATTGTTTCTGTCACTGTTCATCAGCCTCTCTGTTTCTGTCTCTGTTGCTCTCTCTCTCTCTCTTTCGCCTCTAAAATAACGATCATTTCCTCCTCCTAATCCCAATTTTAACATCTGTTTTAAACTCTTTTTATCATTCATTCTGTATACCAACCCGTTCATTGCCACCTTCCTTTATGCTCTTTGCCTTCTCCTTATTCCAACCCTTCTTTCAATTCCCCTTTTCAAGCGGGGGGGGGGGGGGGGAGGGCTTTTCGAAATATTTACTTTATCTCTAAATTCATCAAACATAATCAGCTACCTTGGTTATAATCCCTTCTGAAACGAAATCATAATGCCAATAAATCTTAATCCCACTTTTGAAATCTGTTTTGGACTCTTTTTATCATTCATTCTGTACCCACCCGTTCATTGCCACCTTCCTTTCCTTCTCCTTATTCCAACCCTTCTTTCAATTTCCCTTTCCAAGTGGAGTGGGGAGGGGGCTTATTCAACATATTTATTTTATCTCTAAATTCATCAAACATATGATATCATCTACTTGGGTTATAATCCCTCCTGTAACGGAATCATAATGGCAGCAAAAATTTGTTCTAGCTCGGAGCAGAAACGGTGTGAAAGGACACGCTCTGTAATCCTATTATATTCCACCCTACAAAATCCTACGCCCCGGGTAAGGTTTTACTATCTTGAAAGGCACTTTTTGTTACTCACCAATCTCTTAAAATATTAGTTTATCATATTGTGATTGGTTTACCTGTATGTTTTAGACTGACCCTGTACAGCTTGAACTTTAAAAGTTTGGGATATTTCTGTTTTCATGAAATGGATTCAGAACTGGAAAGGCAGGCCCTTTAAGATCTTTCTACCTACACCTGTATATAGTCATGAACAATGAAGCCCTTTGACAGGACATTTTGGATTCGTTTGTGTTTTATACTTGTTATTTTTTCTTTTAATTTATATGTTATTGTCATTGTGATTGTTCTTTTTATTCAAATGTTATAATAAAAATGAATTTAATTTAAAATAAATAAATCTGTATATGTGTCTCAAGGATTCAAGTATGCGCTCCTACAAAATGAATATAATACGAAATAAGTAATGAAATATCTATTTACTTCATATATAGCTGGATAACTCACAATTTTAGCTAGCAGGTTATAATGTATACTATATGGAATAGGTCTGTCAAGTGCACGTGTATTATAATTTGTATGTCATTTCCTAAATAATATCAACTCATTCAAATCTTTTTCTTTCGATTATTACGTGGTTAGTAAATTGACAACAAAGCCTTCTTTGTATATATACCACACCTTGGAATTTACCGTGGTTACATGCTTTTTGTTC
Organism: Strongylocentrotus purpuratus; assembly: GCF_000002235.5. Classification (NCBI taxonomy): domain Eukaryota; kingdom Metazoa; phylum Echinodermata; class Echinoidea; order Camarodonta; family Strongylocentrotidae; genus Strongylocentrotus; species Strongylocentrotus purpuratus. The sequence continues at coordinate 7,549,232 of NW_022145613.1, read as the reverse complement.
TTCTTTTGGTAACAATAGAAAATACATCCCACTGAGTAAACTGTGACCATTTAGTGTGTTTGCCATGCATGCTTCAATACATCGCTAAACAACAACTCATTATGCAGAGTTACCCTTTCAGAATATGTCGTTTAGCCTTATCCTTCAAGTTCAGAAAAGGGCATTAATTTCTGAACATTAATTTCAAAGGATCCAAAATCTGTCAACACCTTTGAATAAGAATGCCACATTGATCGTCCACTCAAAACCTTCCTCGTTCTCAAAGTGAAACGATCCCATACATTTAGGTTCCTAAAAGAAACACAAATGGTTCGATATGATTATAACAATTACCAACTTATCTGCGTTGACTTTGATTCACATGTATGCTACAATAGATATAAAAACTACTAATTTAGGATGTAGTAACTTTGTCAAAGTTGATGCAAGATTTTTTTAAACAGTGGGTATATATTTAAGCAACTTTGAAGAAGAAAATAAACCGGCACGAATCGCATAGAAAAAACAAATCATAGCATGAAAAAGGACCGGCGAGATAGATTCAAGTTGTAAACAATCGCTCGATATTTATCGATCGATATCAGACAAGAATGCATCTAGTCTCTCTATATTATCCGCTCTTAAAAGGCTGCAAATCGACTACTTCAGTTTACTATAGCGAGGAATCTTCAGTTTAGTGGTATATTGCAAAAGTAAGGGTAGTCAGTATTACTGGGTAAAACTGAGAATGTGCTGTGAATTTGTTAGGAATTGACTGATATTAAATTGACTTGAGCTATTTTAATGTTCGCAGACATTACATTGCTTCCATTATTAGCTTGAAGTTATTTTAAAATGTTTAAACTCTCAAAGTATTTCATTCTTAGAACATTTACATGTATATCAACAACCAGGCAACTGATGGATGTATAGTTTTGTACATGTACTTTGTTATGGTTTATCATCTGAAAGTAAAGTTTTTGTTATAGATGTATGTACATGTACGTGTAGTAAGCTACTTCAAGATATTTTATTAGTTGGATTAATAGGTTTGCTATTAAAATCTTGTTAAAAGAAATGAACTACATGTACCCACATAATCCATTGATTACCGGACAAAGCAACAGTTAATACATTCCATCCGCAGGGGTGCTACATGTATGATAACATCATGGGTCCTGTGAAGAATCTTTAGTACTCAGGAGAAAATGTGATACACTGGGCTATATTAAAGCTGCGTGTCTTTTTTGTTTACGGTTATTGCTAATTCCGCTGTTTAATAAACATACAATAACAAATTTTCGCTCACCTTATAGAGAATGGGTACGCAATAAAAGAGTCCCTCAAATAGAGTGAGAAAACATTCTACATGACTGTTTGTCTTTTACTCAAAGCACATTAGACCTACCTGCATTGTACCAGGTACCTAGGCTTGGAATGTTGACACATTAGGCCCAGAGCTTTTCCATAGATTAAGGACAGGCCTTGGTCCTAAACAAACGCTCATAGCCTCACATTAATGTGATTGGATTGCGGTCCGGATTGAGGTATATAGATCTGTGGTTTTGGACCGACTCGCCGCTTGTAAATTGCGACGCTTGCAAACGATGGCGGCAAAATGACCATTATTTCCTTTCCATTGAGACGGTAATGAGCAGAATCAGTTATGTCTTTCTCTTTCATGCTGACCATTTTCTTTTCAGGTATTGATCATTAGGGTATTGATGAGCCCTAGGGCAGGGTTTTCTTTCCCTCAATAGAAGAAGACATGAAAAAGATGTACTGACTCGAAATGCTGTCATGAATGAATAGTGTACCCAAAGCATAGAATAAAAAAAGTGAAGTTTATCTAACTGAAATGTACAATGTACGCCGAAAAATGGCGCCCTTTTTTGTCAGACTGTTATCAGACAATTACCATGTCCATGTACAGTACACGGACATGTACAAGCTTATGTTTGTGGGAGACATATACAAAACAGGCACGAATGCATATATCTACAAATTTGCATCATTCTGTCAATAAGTCTTGTGAACTTTCATAGGTCTCTTCGAACAAATTTGTTTTTCAGTTTAACAAAGAGGCGCCTCCGTGGTTAATGTACATGTATTACCACCCCCTATATGTACATGTACATCTTATTCTCTCTCCCTTTCTCACTCTCTAAGTATTATATGGTCTAAATCTATTATCTCCTCTTTCTTCACGGCAGGGGTAATATACATGTAAAGTTATGTAGGCCAATGGAAGGAAAAGACAATTGTATATATATATATATACTTGAAGTATTGTATCAAGCCATATTATGTTCATGAAAATGTATGATGAAAAAAAAAAGATGCAGAAACCAATAAATCAAACCAATAAATATATTCATATCCTTCCTTCTTGCAGAGTGGCGTTTTATTGTCAATGAAAACAGGTTATCACAAAAACAAGATCTCGGTGAAGGGGAATTAGATGTACATGTAGCCTCCTAAAAAAAATAGGCTATGCCACATCAACATTTAAAGAGATTTCTGTGATAAGACTTCAACATGTCATTTCAACCAAGAGGCATTAATAATAATGATGATAATAATGATAATAAAAATAGCAATAGTCACATTTGTATGGGGGTTAGTCATAAATTTCCGAGTGCTTTACATTGTAATTATTACATTGTGTTACCCCAGTCATTGGATTTTATGATCTTATTGATCTGGGGTTACCCTCAAAGTCGAATGAGACATCGGTACACCTGAGGTATTTCATTGTCTTCAAGATGTCACCAACAGAGGTGATTTTTGTTAACGTCCCTACGAGTGGTCCTTCAGGGCTTCGATGATTACCTATTATGCTTGTCCTTAAGGCAATTCCTTAGTGTATCTTACCGATTGTTTTCGAGTGAGGTAGCATGATGAACCTTTTATTTCAATCTTCTTATCTACAGTACTGTACATACATGTACTTCTATTGTGAATACATTGTAGGTGTATTCATGTCATGTACATGTACCTGTATACAGAATAAAGATTGTCTGATGTCTAAAATTTAATTCAATTACTACAATCTAGGAATTCGCGATTATCATGAGAAATTACTGAAATATATAAAATTGTAGGATGAATCGTGTGAAATTCTTTGTGGATGAAGTACACGTGCATAATGGATACATCTATCAACAAAAGTCATATATGAAAATAGCATTAATGATGGAGTAATGTAATTCACTTTGCTTCTCTGCATGTGATTCATTTCTTAAAGGCATCGTTTAACAATGTTAAATCTGATGCACGGCCCTACGTGTTATCAGTGTCTGTAATACAGTGTAATATTGAAGCTCTAGAAAAATTGCGCTTCAAAATGATCAAGAAGTGCCTCAAAAAAGTAAAAAAAATTGAGTGACCGCTTTTACCATACTCGTTTTCGCCAGTAGACCGTAGTGTTATGAAAACCGTTAGGAAAACGCAAAATTTGGTTTCGATTTCCAATCATAAATATATTGATAATCAGAAAGGCGATCGGCTTGTAAAATTCTTTGGGTTCCTGACTTAGTTCCTGGTTTATAATTATCATTGCAGCATGAGCTAAATCCAGGATTTTGTTTCAGAATCTAAGACAAAGTTACCGGATCCCTTTAACCTTTTTCAATTGATTAACATACACGCGATTTCAGCCACTTTAATAACATAGGCCTACACCACATCAGAATGAGAGGAGCAAATGTACATGAATGTTAATGGGACGCTTTTAGGTGACGAAAGTATAGATTTCTCTCAGAACTCATCAAAGAATACAAAGTATAACTTGGCATTTACGTCTAGAATGAAACGAACAGAATAATTCCCTCTTTGTTTTTTTTTCTAAAAAGAAAACAATTTTCCATCAAGACCCATACAATATTAACCCAGTTTTCCATGAAATAACAAGCTATCATCATCGGAAAGCATCGCATCGAGAAGCTATCCACGTCTTTAACCTTTCCCAAACGGGGCGTCAATTAATTAAGTAGCCATAAAACACCCCCAGAGGGGTGCGCTCTTAGCACCCTCCGAAGGATTGGAGGAATCTTGTTAACGCCAGTGTGGCGGGAAGGATATTGCCCAGTCATCGGGGGTATGTTATTAAAGACATATTCCATTACCGTCAAAGAATGATGACGAATGTGATGATGATGGAAGTGCACTGGTAGAAAAGGGAATACGTGTGTGGAATGTTCCAAGAGCTTTTGCAAATTTGTAGTAATTATATTTTCTGTGGTATCAGTGTATACCGCGTCATCGGGGTGTTTCTAAATGCTTTATACATTACCGTCAAATTCAGATATTGGTGATGAGGATGATGATGATGATGATGATGATGATGATGATGATGATGATGATGAGGCTAGTGATGATGATGATGATGATGATGATGAGGCTAGTGATGATGATGATGGTGATGATGGTGTTCAAAGTTATGATGATGGGGATGATGATGGGGATGATGAAATATAATGATGATGGTGGCGATGATTTTGATGAGAATGCTGATGTTGACGATGATGATTATTTTGATGTTGAATCTAATGATGGTGGTGATGATGATAGTGATGGTAATGCAAAGGCACTGATAGAGAATGTGCATACCTGATCTGGATAGACAAATTCTGCTCATGATTCTTTAGGCCTCTTTTACCCAACCAGTTTCATGAATCATCGGTTTACCTCCTGGATTTCAGGGTACTTCTTATGAGAATTTAGTAAGAAAATACTGAAGATTCTTAGAAAAGCGATACATTTAGTTCTTTTAACCTGACTTTGCACCATTCATCATGTAGCTCGTTGTTTCATTTTCTTTTTCTTCACGCAGTATTAGGAGAATGACAGCAGAATGATGAAGCGGAAACAAATAAGGTAGACAATGAGAACAGATGCATCAGTCACAAGATGTTATAGCAGAGCGGGTATAACAGTTATGTCTAGTAAAAGACATACCACTTTAAGCATGGTGACTGCCTCTACTATATTTGCACTTTGTGTACATGCATGACAATAGCAAAGTCATCTTCCGAGTTTTCCATACAAGCAGAAAGATAAATAAGCTTCTTTTCTATATTTTTCATTTGAAGGTCACGAATAGAATAGAACAAGATGGCGGACTTTGCTCAGTTTCTATTCCTATTCATTCGACATTGTATATACCAATCTTTTCGAAAACACTGACAATACATGTACAATGTCTGCTGTACAATCATTATGAATATATACATGTACATGTACACGCAATTACGATGACATGCGAAAGCAGTAGATAATTTGGGATAGAATCCGAAACACAGATCGTTGGTAGCAATAAAAGAGATGAATGGATCGACTGAGGTAAAACGAAAATTTTGTTTTCTGGAGATAAAGGGACAGATTTCTGAATTGGAGATCTCTAAATGGGATTAATGGGAGTAAAGCAGTTTTCACTGTTTGAATGAACATTATACCAATAAATGAATGAAATGAAAAGAGTTTTGAAAGTGGTTAAAAAGATTTACATATGAGCATTTTCTCATGAAACACTAAAGAAATATGATGGCGAAAATTGACCATGTTCTTGAAAATGCAAGGTTATTAAGAGCAGCTCAGTCAATAAAATTACGAAATTGTGATTCTCTGTACATATAAACTTAATTTGTCTGTAGCTTCAAGGGAAAAGGTGATGGGAAAGGGTGATCGCAAAGCGAGAGTATGAGGATTATGGTTAGTTATTTAATGGATATGTGATTGATCATATTGCGCCATTAGCAAGCCTCGGAATGACAGGTCGCGATTATATACTTGAAATTAAATCAAAAGTTGCTGTCAAAATTAATGGCTAGTAAAGGGTAATTAACATAAGTGAGACAATTTTATTTTCATACACTATATTGCCCATAAAGTTGGGGTGACAGTGTCTTACCACTCCCGATGGTGAGGAAGTGATTTATTCTTGAAAGACAAAGCTTATATTTTCTCAGATCTATATGGTTCTGGGAAGATACGATCTTTGTATATTTTTAAAAGATCATATTGTTACAATCAGATCCTGAAAATAGGGAAGATATATACTTTATGGGGAACAGGTGTATAATCCCGTTTCGCTGAGCTGTCTATCCATGTGAAGGGCATTATTGGCTGAGGGGTTGTGAGGTACATGTAGAAGGGGAGTGAGGTAGAAGGGTTGCATCAGTTTAATTGGATGGATGATTTGCGAGAGAACAAGGCGATGGAGTGGATTTACGATGTACCTAACTATCGTTCTCTTTCCATGCATCTTTTCCCCATTTCCCCTTCTTTCTGCCCCCCCCCCCCCCTGCCACTCGATTGAGGGACACGTACATGTATCTCTGCGACCCCGAACTTTGACACTGAACAATTATGATAACGAATTAAACTCACATTAAATCGAAGTCAATATCAAAGCTAAAGGCACAAGGCAGGAGGCTGAGATAATTTAATATTAAGGGTTTTGGAGGTTGGGGCCAATAAAGAAATGGTAAATATTATGGCGGTGACTGTAAGGTCTTTGTTTAAAATGATGCTGATTGTATTAGAAGCTTAAGGCCAATAATGAAACCTGAATTAAAAAAAAGGTAAAGCTTTAGAATACTTCATTTAACATATCGGTATGCCTGTATGACAACGACTAAAATATTTTACGAAACCTGAAAACAGCGGCATCACATAAATGTAATGAAACCTGTATATAACCCCAGGACAATTACCCCGGCCAATTACCAGCGGGCCAATTACCCCTAAAAAGTATTCCGTTTGATAATCATCCCCCCACCTCATCGAGGGCAATTGTCCTGAGGTCAATAATTACACCTACATGTACCCCCTGGGAAAAAAATCTGCTTTGAATAAAAACCAACTTATTAACAGGGTTGACTTCCCCTTTAATGAACAGGGATAATTTTCGGGGGTGGTAATTAGCCTCGGGATGGATGACCTTGTCATGGGAGGGGAGGTAATTGTCCTGGGGGTAATATACCTAGGGTTATCGTCCTTGGGGTAGTTTTCCGGGGGTAGTTATCCGGGGGTGATTATCCAAGGGGTAATTGTCCTGATACGGATTATGTTCTGTCTTCAATATTTTTCTTTTATCATTTTATATCTGCAAACATTCTCTTAAAGTTTTTTTTAAAAAGGACACCATAGACATGTTGCAATTACAGATGCCCATAAAAGAGGTTTTGACAAATTAAACCCACATTATGTAACAGTTATATACGAGTGACAGTTAAGAATGTTAGATTGTATGATTTATGCCTATGACTCTATGCGTATGGTGGATACATGTATATGTAAAGTTAACCTGCTATATACATCCAAATTGCGAATTGCATTCCTACTATATACATTTTGAAGTTTTCCCACTTTGTAACTGTTTCCTCGTCGTAGACGTAATAACAATTAGCGAGATTATACCGAGAGTTGTGAACATTATAACTCAAGGAAGTTGATCGATGTTTCAGCATTTCGTAACCGTTATTGCTCTGATATGTAGGCACTATATTTCTTTGTACCAGTCCCGTGGCATAATGAACAGACATTAATCATAATTTCAATAACCTGTGAGAAGAAAAAAATCTCATCAAACCCCGATTATTATTCTACGTCAGCCGTAGACAGCTGAATAAGTAGTCACATGATAAAAATGGCCTGTACCTGCCTGTACCTACCTGTACGAAGTGAATGAAAACAGTCTGGTTCTACCGCTCATGTAGTATCCAAATTAACTCCATCCTTCATCAGAAAGTACCAGCTAGCAACAGATTCCAAACAATGAAACAAAACTTCAATCAACACAAAAAGTTGGAGAGTTTTTTCCATAAATATCAGCCATCTAAAAATAAATCAGAGTTACTTTGCTGATCCGCCGTACGCCACAGGAATGTAAGTTTGGTTCAGTAGAGCAATACAGTTTAGCACGCATGCAATATGTTCCTATTTGTCCTTATCCGTATTCGTCCCTCTCTCTCCCTCTCTCTCCTTTTCTCTCTTCTTCGCTGCCATTAGATGTGTGTTTTGCACTGAACGGGGGCCTCAACTTGTGTTCGCTCAGCTGAAAAGCTTTGAGTCACTTCATTTTCTTTCTCCCTCTCTCCTATTCTTCTGGTTGCTCGATCGCTAACCCCCGAAAAAGAAGAATAGAGAAGGTGGGAGTGCTATTCAGGAGCCCACTTCGATCCTATTGTGATGCAAATCAAATTTTCAATGGGATTCCGTGAGGAAGAGAATAAAGGGTTTGATCAACGTTTAGCGCACTGCCCTCAAAATGCCAAGAGCGAGTTTGGTGTGCAAGTTCGTCTGGGCGCCGAAAATATCACATACATTGCACAAAACCAATGAGCTCCTGTATCAGACATGACATTAAAAACATGTGCTTGTGTGTGTGTTGTTTGAAACAGTTTTAAACAAAATTAAGAGTCATAAAGCATATGTCAGTCCCGTTGAGCTCGTCATGAGGTGTGGAATAATGAAAACCATAGATGTTTGATTTTGGCTAGTGAACAATTGCCCATTTGCGACTTTGCGGAAATCGTTTTGAATAGGCCATTTTCGTAATGTAATCAAATTTGATGCATTAATCTTTTTCAAGTGCCTTGTTGCAAATTATGTCACTCACATGTTACGAATAATCGTTTTTCGATAGTGAGAGTGACAATTGCATGCATGATGTGTTGTTGTAAGATAGGACACGCCATGTTTGTCCTACCTAGCAACGATAATGATGTGTGCAATTCGCCTTCTGCCTATTGTAATACATTTTTTATAACCGGTAAATGGCAGAAATTATAACATGGCACCTAACACAAATTTATGCATTGAATTTGAATCCATGACGAAAGGAGCTATTTCTTTGTTTTTTAGTCCACGCTTGAATTGATGACTATAGTTCTGAAAGTCGTTGACGGTACTCTTGGTTTTGGGGATCAAATAATAGATCGCGCCATTAAAGGATGCTTTTAGTATGGGGTCTGCTCGCTATTCGCAAGGACCGCTATTCATACTGGATCGCTATTCATTTTGGCGCACGTTATGGATAGCGATCCTTATGAATAGCGGTCCTTATGGATATCGAGTTTGACCCTTTGGTATAATTAGTCTATTAATGGTTGTTATTATATTATCATTATCAACCTCATAAATTGGATACGAGAAATTATGCTGACATTTCCAAGTAGTATCGTTGTTTTAATATAAAGCTTGTATAACATAGTAAAGGAGCTATTGATAAGTCTGCATACATTAATCTTTCAGATGTAATGACTAAGGCATGTGAAAGACAAATAGTTTGAAGCGTTTATATTTATAGTTATCTCCTGCATGGCTTGCCTGTAATGTTCTAAAAGAGACACAACCTGGGTCTAATGATATTCATGCTTCCTAATTAATCACTCATAGCAAGCACAAGTGTGACCTTGATTATTGATTCAAAATGATTTGAATTTGACTATGGGATTGAGACATGTAGACTGACATCATCTCATCAGACACAACGTCAGACTATTACTTTACATTTACCCCCGATTATACAAACTAATCTGCTCATCCAATATGCACCGGCTAGGTTACTTTTATGATTACGTCATCAAATCAAATCAAATAGACAGTCTACTCTTAATACCTAATCAAGTCATCATATAATGTGAACGACAAATGTCCTATAACAATGTGATATGACCCTGTCGTAGTTTTTTTTAAATCCCTTTACATAAAAATAGGGAAAATGTCGAAAATATAATTTTGTTGACCATGTCATCATTGGTTAGAGCGTAACAAGTCAAATGTAAAAGCTTTCAAGTTGTGTGAACTTGCATGATAACTTAATCTGTGGTAAATATTATAATATTTATGAACGTTGACGACCCAACCTCCCTTCAAAATATATTTTTTGATCATAATATTTTGTGGCGCATCGGTACCGTGTAATATGGAGAGATGATTCCCTTTAATAAAGAACCCACATAACAATAACAAACAATATCAAATCTGACTTTGTTCATGTTATTTCAGGTTGACTACCCATCCATTGCTGGGTCGTGGGAAACGATTGATCGCAGGTAGTGGAGGCGTTAAGGAGAGAGAGAGAGAGAGAGAGGGAGAGAGAGGGAGAGAAAGAGAGAGACAGAGAGAAAGAGAGAGAGAGAGATAAAGAGAGAAAGATAAAGAGAGATAGAGAGAGAGAGAGAAAGAGAGAGGGAGAGAAAGAGAGAGGGAGAGAGAGAGAGAGAGATAGAGAAAAAGAGAGAGAGAGAGGCTGTTTACAAAAAGAACAGCATATATTTTGTAATTCAATGGCAACGTCAATTTTGTGGTATTTTTTTTCTTCCGTCCGTGATGCTATTTATTATCATAATCATTATTATATTCCTTATCATACTTGTTGTCTTTATCATTATAAGTATTATCAGTATTATTATCATTATCATTATCATTATAAGTAGTAGTAGTAGTAGTAGTAGTAGTAGTAGTAGTAGTAGTAGAAGAAGAAGTAGTAGTAGTAGTAGTAGTAGTAGTAGTAGTAGTAGTAGTAGAAGAAGCAGTTGTAGAAGAAGTAGTGATAGAAGTAGTAGTACGTAGTAAGGCCATCGATGTGTCCTATTTTGATTTGCTATAAAAGTTATTCATGTATATATATTTACAAACGAAAGTTGATAGTATGAGATACCAATAAAAGCAATTTATGTATATATATTTACAAACGAAAGTTGATAATATGAGTAGGTCACTTCCGCGATTGAGAGCATTGCGAAAGTGACCTACTGGTATCTCATATTATTATGTTAATGTTCTTTTGAAACTTTCATTGTAATTCATGTTCATTTTAGTTTTTAAATGCCAGACATGAAGATCTAAATAAAATCCCTTTATCTATTTACCTATCTATCTTGTAAATCCTGAAGTAAATCATTCTCTATCGTCTATGGCCAATTTATAATTTTAGACACTAAAAACATAAATAATAAATGAAAGTACGTAGTTATTGTCTTCAGTATTGTAATACTTGGTGTTTGCCCAGAAATTTATAAACGAGAGGAGGGAATCCTATCCAAATGGAGAGGGGGAGGCTCAAGCACCTGGGCAACCCCACATGCTAATCTATCTATCTATCAGGTTATAGTACATCCAGACGTTGGACAAAGCCCTCCTCATAACATTTCCATTCTCTTCTGTCTCTAGCTATCCTAGTCCAAGCGGCCGTTCCCATGTATGATGTTAGGTCATCTCTCCATCTTCTCTTCTGCCTTCCTCTTCTTCTCTTCCCCATCCTTGGTTGCCATTCTGTTAAGCAATTTGTCCATCTATTGTCCTGAAGTCTTGCTACAAACTTTGATTCCCTGACTTTCTCCATGATGTCTTTAACCTTTGTTTTCTGGCGTATGACTTTGTGATTGATTTTGTCTCGCAGAGATAAATGTTTCTTTCCATAGCTGGTTGAGTTGTCACAAGCTTCTGTTCTAGATCCTTTGTCAGTGACCATGTTTCTGATCCGTATGTCATAGTTGTTGGAATGCATTGGTTGAACATTCTTCTTCTTAGTGACATGGGTATGTTTTTTGTACGACCTATTGTAATTTAAGTTTTAGATTTTAAGTTAAGATATTTTTCGGTCTTGTTTCATAGGCCTTCAAACAGGGGAGGGATGTACGCCTGATTTCCCCTATGCTAGATATACCGCAGTTAAGTCCCAACTTTTTCTCCTTTGCATCCTCCTCACGCTTTTTCCTTAATTTTCTTCTTTCTTATCCATATCGCCTTTTACAATTTCCTTCTAATTCTGTCTCTCTCCCTCTTTTTATATTCCTTACTTTTTCTCCTTTTCTCTTATCATGCCATTTGCTCCTTCTTCTTTTTCTGCTTCACCTTCTTTTCCCCTCTTCCTCCCATTTCTCCTTTCCCCCTCATCCTCCTCCTCCTCCTTGTTCTTCTTCTCCTTCTTCCTCTTCGTCTCCTCCCACTTCTTATTCTTCTTATTATTATTTGTTGTCTTTTTCCCCCATCCTTCTGCTTCTTTTTCTTCTTGTTCTTGTTCTTCTTATTATTCTTATTCTGTGACGTCCTTCTCCGCTCTCTTTAATTCTTACTCTCCTATTTTCTTCTTTTCGAATATGAATATAAAGAAAACGAATACTAACGACAGCAATTCAAAATATAATTCCAGATATAATATCGAATATTCACTGTCATCACCGTAATACATGGTAAACATTTTACATTGAAACAAGGCAATTCACAAACGAGTAAAAGGACTTGAAGCACTTAACACCATATAGGTTATAAAAAAATTACATTTAAAATGATGGTAGATAAAGAGAAACTTGACTGAGAAATAAAATGAAAGACTGATGTCACAATCTTTTAAAAAATTGTGATGTTGTAGTTTTTATATAAGATATCAAGGTTTAACAAACCCACCATGCATACGCAGAGAAAGAAATAAAACAAACTGACACGTTTTTAATGAAAAGATAATTTCGTATAGTTTTTACAATTGTATGATGATATATGTATGGTATGAATACATCAGTCATTACTGAACTTCAGTAGTGAAACATCTTTTGAACGCCACATGCATATTCATCTACTCCGTATGTTCTTTTTTCATACTGAAAAGTTAAACTTATAAATGAACACAATCTTATTACAAACATGAAACAATACGTTATGAAACAACTCTTTAGAAAAGCCAAACACAAAAAGAGAATCTTATTACAAACCAATATACAAATAAAACAAGAATATTATGAGATGCTTTGAGTATTTCAGACATATATGAGCATAGATATCACGGCAAGACCTTTTTCCTATCTTCAACCAACTAATTAGAAGATTATTAACATTCTAAAAAGTAAGAAGGTAACAGAAGAAAAAACGAAATGTATACTTCAGGAGAAATCTGGTTGACGACGCATTACGCATTCTGAAAGTTGTGCCCCCCCCCAAAAAAAATAAATAAATAAATAAATAAAATAAAAATCGGGACGGATTTTTAGGCCACATATTCGTGTAGCCCCATATACATCTTTCTGTGTACAGTGCTTGTAACTTTACAAAGACTGGGTCAATTTTTTCTTCATTTTGATGATTCCAGAACCTGGCAGTACACACCAGTACTTATATGCTAGACGATGAACCTGTTCTGATTGATACCATACCGTTTCTTTCACAATGCAATTGCATGACCAGAACTCAACTTTATCTTTAATGACTCCTTCTATACATTCAATTTCTGTATCTAATGATTTAATTTAAGATTTTAAAAAAAAATCTGTTGAATATATGTATTAGTAATATGTTCGTCACTTCAATTCAACAGTAATGAATTCTGTGAATATTACAGAGGCGTATTACGTCATCTGAAAATGATTGCTATGAAATTTACGATAGAGTATTTTCCTTGAGTTTGTTTTTCGAAAGACTTTGAGATCGTGCTAAAACGATAAACGAAATGACTACATATAAAGACATAACATCAATATTGAAGTTGCATCCACAAAAATATATAATTATGATAATAACAGGTCTATACCAAACATATAGAATCACCAGTATTTTTTAATATCTTTATGATCACAATGAAATAATATATTTCCATGGTTTATGAAATCATAATATTAGCATGTAAGTGAAAATCATTTCTGCACAATTTCTAAATATACAGCAAGTAACCGATCAAGTTGCTTTGCACTAAGAACGAAATTGTATGGAATATTCACAAAACTTTAGGCTATCTGTGTATCCGACCAACTTTGGACAATTTTCAGCTCAACTCTGGTAATATTTTGCTCACTTTGCTGCAAATATTGTCATATTTTTATTATAATCAGGGGAGTTTATCCGAATTTGGCATAAATCCACACACAGTTGTCTGACAAATAATTATCCTCGTATTTTTTTTTTACCCATTACTTTAAAAAAAAAACAGAGTTCAGAATATGATGCTGGTGATCGGATGCAATAACATTTTTCCGCACTCCTCTCCATTTGGAGCATTCGAACCATTAGCCATCTTAAAAACGAGCACATGCTCATCCCCAACGATAATGGCGTGGAGAGTAGCAATGTAGCCTGTGGGCAAATGTCGAGACGAAGGATCGTAGTGACGGCCCTCGTATCCCTAGCCGATTGATCAAACCACTCTGCTTCGACACCTCTAATCGTGATAATATTAAAGTAGACTTATTTTGTTTTAAGATCTGCTTTGCCATTCTGCTTCCCGAAACCCCAAGTCGAGGGATTGTTGAAAGAAAATGCAGAAACTTTTCCAAAGAGTATATTCGGTGGGGCTATTTCATCATCGTCATCGTCATCGTCCAACTTGATGTCAGTCCAGGGAGCTGGCTGAACGTCACTCTCTGTATCCTCGCTCTCGAGTTCATCCGAATCGCTGATGTCATTGGCATCGAAGGCGGCGTTGTTGAATTCGAACGAACTGCCGCTGTTGTATAGCGGCGATGGGGGCGGTAAGGCAGGTGGGTTGTTTTCCTTCATGCGTTTCTCTAAGGCAGAGAGACTGGGTCGGTTGTAGGTCGAGTCTCGCTTCTGATATCGACTCGCTGTGGCACTAGGTGCGTCACCGTTGGTGCCGTTGTCGTTGACCACGTGGCCCCTGACGTCGGGTACTGACCTCGAGCCTCGGAGGGTAGAACCCGACCTCGATCGCGTCTCGTCTTCGTCGGCACCGATTTGTATCAGTCGTTTGATCACTGATTGGCAGGAAAGAAATAAGAGTAGTGAAAGTCATTGATATTTCTTGTGGAAATTAATCTATTTTATCAAGAAAATAGCTCTGATCATTGAATGAAAAAAAAGATGGACTGAGAAGTTGCCTACAAGAAGTTTCTGTTAAATGAAGATTTCTTTAAGTGATGCGGGACTAAAATATATGATAAAAGAAGGATTGATACCAAATGAGATAATCACAACAAATCGTCATCACTACTAACCACGATAAATTCGTCACACGCTGAAACTCAATAGTTACAATTCCTGTAGCATCATATCAGCGTGCGATACCATTTTAAATTAAACCTTCTACTTACAAATACTTGTCACCAATCTACACCATCACTAATCACCGCCACTCGTCGTCACCACCACTCGTCACCATCACCCGTCGTCATCACTCACCATCATAAATCGTCACCATCACTCCTCACCATAAATCGTCACCATCACTCCTCACCACCACTCCGCACCACCACTCGTCACCATCACTCCTCACCACCAATCGACACCACCACTCGTCACTATCACTCGTCACCACCAATCGACACCACCATTTGTCACCATCACTTGGCACCACCACTCGTCACCATCACTTGTCACCACCAATCGACACCACCACTCGTCACTATCACTCGTCACCACCAATCGACACCACCACTCGTCACTATCACTCGGCACCACTCGTCACCATCACTCGTCACCACCAATCGACACCACCACTCGTCATCATCACTCGTCACCACCAATCGACACCACCACTCGTCACTATCACTCGGCACCACACGTCACCATCACTCGTCACCATCACTCGGCACCACCACTTGTCACCACCAATCGACACCACCACTCGTCACCATCACTCGTCACCACCAATCGACACCACCACTCGTCACTATCACTCGGCACCACTCATCACCATCACTCGTCACCACCAATCGACACCACCACTCGTCACTATCACTCGTCACCACCAATCGACACCACCACTCGTCACTATCACTCGGCACCACTCGTCACCATCACTCGTCACCACCACTCGACACCACCACTCGTCACTATCACTCGTCACCACCAATCGACACCACCACTCGTCACTATCACTCGTCACCATCACTCGTCACCATCACTCGGCACCATCACTCGGCACCACCACTCGGCACCAAAACTCGTCACCATCACTCGTCATCATCACTCGTCAACATCACTGTCACTCAACACAATCATTCGATGCCACCCTTCTTCACGTCACTCTTACCATAACTCATCACCATAACTCGCCGCCACCACTTGTCACCATCAATTGTCACTATCACTCATCACCATCTCTCATCAACATAATTCGTTACCATCACTCTTCACCGTCACTCGTCACCATTCCTCGGCACTTCCACTCGTCATCTTCACTTGTCACTTCCACTCGTCACCATCACTCGTCACAATCACTTGATACCAGTACTATTCGCCATCACTGGTCACCATCACTTCCATTATCATAATCATAATTTACTGGTTACCACCGTCATCCCCATATATCCTTCCAATTACCACCAGACAAATTAATTCACACCTTGTGCATCGACTGCGTCTCCAAATCGGACTTCTTTCGCAACCTTATCAGCTAGTTTATTCTTGAGCTTCTTAAACTGTGACTCTTTGCCTGGTCGTGGTCCAAGGGCTAAAGAAACTTCCAAATCAGAGTGGTCGGGGATGTTGAGTACCGTCGTATTGAGTTCACCTGCATAATGACCAATATAAGGATAACCTTGAAACATTTATTGAGCTCTAGTAAGGAAAATAATATTCTAATCAAATTACAGCTTATTGTATGAATAGCCACCTTTCGTTTCTGTTAGATTTTCTTCATTACATGCACGATTATCAATAACTTAATCGAAAAGATAGTAGGTATTAGAATGAAGCGGTATGAAGAGGTGCCAAGTCTGCAGAAACTTAGTGCAGAGGATCACAGCCAGACAATGAACATTCTGAGAACAGTTATGTAGACAAGATGGGGTAGAAGAGATGAGTTCGTCAGGAAGAAGAAGAGGAGTGGACAAAGAAATATCCTCACATGAATACTACGTGATGCATTAAAAAGCTGCGTGGAAATGCAAGATTAGGACAAGGTGGTAAGACAGTGTCTTCAACTTTCATGACAAGGCACATGATGAGGAAAATAAAAATATTTTCGTCTGGTGCCAATTTCAAATTAAGTTAATATGTCTATGTAATGACAAAACATATATCATCTCATATAAAGCATAACTGTATTTCAGTTTGAAGAAACGTTCGCATCCTTACCAAAGTTAACAGCATTTCCTTGGAGGTATACTTCTTCCTCGAGTTGTTGCAAGTCGATTGGTCCCGTTGATAGGTCGATTCCAACGACATTTAGGACGATGTCCCTGTTACGGTGGTCGTTTGGCAGTTTGACCTTATGCGGGAGCTGGTAGTTACGTACTAACTCGGTGAGTTGCATTCGTTTTAATTTCCTGACTGAAATCATGATGGAAAAGTGAAAAGAAAAATACATGAAGATTATTAAAAGTATATATCCTGACAATCTGGAGGGCAGTATCTTAGATATGTTCGTAAATTGTAATTGGTCAGTTGTCATTGTACATGTTGTTTTTAACATAATATTTAAATCTGCGGGATTCGACAGATGAGAAGGAAGAAGCAAATTTATTTTCAAAGTATATTCATTTTACATATGTGACACTTCGTCACTTATATTTGATCATTTGATTGGCCCAGATTTGTTCTTTGATGTCACGTCGAAGTCCCAGGGAAACGACAAATGTATTCCGTCTAGCTTGTCTGTCGACCTTTCTTTTTATCACTATATCCATTCATTCATCTATGTATCTATATCTCTCTGTATCTGTCTATCTATCTATTTATCTATCTACCTATCTATCAAACTATCTGTATTCATATTTGTATCTTTCCATCTATCCAGCTATATATATACAATTGTATCTTTGTATGTAGGTATCTATTTGTATATCCATCTACTTGTCTATCTACTTATCTGTCCATCTACTTGCCTATCTACTTATCTGTCCATCTACTTGCCTATCTACTTATCTGTCCATCTACTTGCCTATCTACTTATCTGTCCATCTACTTGCCTATCTACTTATCTGTCCATCTACTTGTCTATCTACTTATCTGTCCATCTACTTGTCTATCTACTTATCTGTCCATCTACTTGCCTATCTACTTATCTGTCCATCTACTTGTCCATCTACTTATCTGTCCATCTAATTGTCTATCTACGTATCTGTCCATCTACTTATCTATCCATCTACTTGTATATCCATCTACTTGTCTATCTACTTATATATCCATCTACTTGTATATCCATCTACTTGTCTATCTACTTATATATCCATCTACTTGCCTATCTACTTATCTGTCCATCTAATTGTCTATCTACGTATCTGTCCATCTACTTATCTATCCATCTACTTGTATATCCATCTACTTGTCTATCTACTTATATATCCATCTACTTGTATATCCATCTACTTGTCTATCTACTTATATATCCATCTACTTGCCTATCTACTTATCTGTCCATCTAATTGTCTATCTACGTATCTGTCCATCTACTTATCTATCCATCTACTTGTATATCCATCTACTTGTCTATCTACTTATCTATCCATCTCTACTTCGTAACTTACATGTTCTCCTGATGGACCCAGATTTGTTTTTTGGCATCACTTCAAAATCCAAAGGGAATGATAAGGGTATGCTGATCAGCCTGTCTTTAGCATCTTTGGCGACGACACGGTTCTGTGTGTGAATACGCGCTATCCTAATCACCTGTTTAAAGAAACCAAAGAAGACAAAACAATAATGAGGAATATGTAATATACGATAATGATATGATATATGCTGATGTTATGCTGATTAACATATATCAAAGAGGCAATGATGATATATATAGTACATTTCCAGGAAAGTTATTCCTGATGAAAACAAATAGCAGTGTGATTTCTAATCATCAATCTAGTTGAGCCAAGTGAGCGTTCAATATTTTGAAAATTAATTAAAGATTTTTCTACTCTGTTAAGCCGTTAAAGCCCCAGATAACTTTGGAAAGTGATATGTACCTTTAAAAACCAAACTAGTTGGTCTGGAGAATGATAACATTTCGACAGTCGACCGTGCATATTTTCTTTTTTGTGCATATTATATATTTGATAAAATTCAAACCATCAGGAACTGTGCACACAGAAAATCGGAAAAGGAAAGAAAGGTGAATGTGAAAGGAAGAAAGAAAGACAGGCAGAAATACAGACAGATGGAGTGTTAGTCGGGGAGACATATCGGCGAGAAAGATGGATAGAAAGAGATAAAGATCTAGGCCTAGGAGGGGGGAGTGGAGTCACTGGAGTGTACATTTCATTTGTCAGATTTCTTTTCAACACGAAGACATTTGCTCCTGTCGATGGCTGTTCTAAATCAGTTTCTATAGATGAATAGAAGTACATTTGAAAAGGACATTGTATTTGAATCTTGAATCTGTTCCCGCTGTGTCAGTGATCTACATGAACCAAAACGAAGAGGAGTGGGGTGGAGATAGACATAAATACATGTGAAATTTGGGCACGTAATTTTTTTTCAAGGATTAGATCTTTATCACCTATTCATTTTGGCATATTGTCATTCACTGGTAAACAGGTTAATGTATCTTTAAACAATAAAAGTGATTAATAAGAGGGTGCATGTAACCTCGTTTTCCCTTTCTTCTACAATGTTGACTAACAATGATCCATTCTAAGCAATATCGTATCCACAGCGTACCTCGTTAAAGTTCACCCATCTCCACAAATTGACATGTATATGAAATTGGAAACGAAACACTTCATAAATCAAGATGGCTTGAAAAGACTACCAAACTTCGATTCAGATGTCAATTATTACAATTTACTATGAAACATGAATAATTTCATAAAGTCCACAAGTTAATCGAAACGATCCACCATTTACCCAGGGAACGCTAAACGTATTAGAGACGTAGTTGGAACGTCTTCACACAGGTCCACACAGCGTTTTGCAAACGTTTTAAGCGCGTTGTGTCCTTCCAGGGTAACAACCATCATAAAGGCTTTAGATGTTTCGACCAGGGCCCCGTCTTACAAAGAGTTACGATTGATCCAAATCAATCGTAAGTCCTCCAATCAATCGTAAGTTTGCAGTCTCCTATCTCTTATGTACATAGTTACGATTGATATCAATCGCAAATAAGTTACGATTGATATCAACTCTTTGTAAGACGGGGCCCAGGAGTCTTCAAATCATGGTTCATAAAAGTATATAAGATGATAACATATTAACGGACAGGTCTGGAGTACTCGGTAACCGGGAGGGTACAAAAATCTATATTTTGTTGCGTTTTTTTTCTTCTTCATTTTAAGGGGAGGAGAGAGAGAGAGAGAAGCCTATATTTTGTTTTTATTTGTTATACTCTTATCCACATTGTATATTTTAAAAAGAGAGAAAAAGAGAAAGAAAGAAATTAATATTAAAAAGAAAGGCGTTGGTGATTATTTCAGTTTTTGATTGATTGCCATTACAACAACAACAACAACAACAAAACAATCATACCAACCTGTCCCTGGCTAAGTGAATCTTCTTCCCTAAGCGAACAGTGTCCTTGTCTCACCATGGCAATGATGGGCATCTTAAGGTACGACATCAACTCCCTCATGTTATACGTCTCCGGCGACCACGACACCGATCGTGCGATGTCCATGACGACGTCGAATGATCAAATCGAGAATACCTCGCGTTTTAAAAGGGCGTTGCTCAAGCCACTTGAGATAATAATTGGGCAAGAGCCTTTTTTCACTGGAAATTCTGAGCCCACCCAGAAATGGATGTTTGATTCTACAGACAATACTCGTTTACAATCTATTAATCAGTGTTTGACAGTTTGTAATCACTTTACTACTGTCTGTTACATTATTCAATGTGCCTTTTATCGCGTAAGAGTCCAGTGTGAAGTACATGCGAAACGCAAAAGACGCAAACACGACTTCATTCTTGGTGTTGCTTTTCCAATTCCAGTATTGATCTGTGAAAGAAGCGAAAAATGAAGAAAATGTCAATATTCTGTAACGAACGAATATAATTAATTATGTATAGCTTTAGAAAAATAAATCACGATTTTGTTTGAGATACACGATTGTTTTCTTTTCATATACAATAAACTAAGTTTAACTTAGGCCTTCTAGTAAGAATAATTCTTGGAGTAACCCCAAATAAGAACTATAGGCCTATCAAATTCTTTTGAACTTTACTGTATCACTGGGCTATATCAACATAATATTCTTATCTAAAGTGTAACAATCTCGAGGCCCCCTTCAGTTTAATGTTAAAAAGTCTATATAATTTGTGGAAGTCCTTCTCAGGGGCCAGTGTGACCTTCCTAAACACAAATCCTAACTATTAAATATAGGCTTTGACCGATATGCTTTCATCTACCCTTCCATAATTGTTCGGGATTTCGTCGTTTATTCACTCTTTGATTTGTCAAAATCGACCCATCATATTTGTTCACTTCCTGTAAGAATGTCGGAATAATCCAACAAAATTCCATTCATTATTCTCCTGCGCCCACAGCACAAAGTACCCAATTGATCTCAATGGCAAATATTCATACTGAAATATGTATTAAAACTATTTAATCTGTGTTTTTTTTTCTTTTCTTTGCAGCATTCATCCTCTGTTAAATACTCTAAACAGTGTATGTACATTTGATAGAGGGCAGAGGTCATCCAACTATAGAAATGTGAATTTTTAGGGTGTGTGCCTTGTGTCTTGTTTGTGTGAAAGGATACCGCAGTCGGGTATACAAATTTGTCTCTGTGCATGTGGAACTATGAATATTTAATAACGGCATAACTTAGTCATCGGAGCGTTTCGTAGTTCTATTGACACGGGAATTGAAGAAAAAATAGTGAATAGGTGAATTCAATAAAGTTTTGAAAAGAATATGAGGGTTCACTGCTGTGGAGGTGTAATACTTGGGGCGATTCTGGGTAACATGCCAATGCAGTGGTTTTGCAATGTAAATTGCATTGCTTTGCAACGCTGATTTTGTGATTTTTATAGGAAGTCTACATAAGAGATTATTTTTCGGCAAATGTATTACTTTTTTTTCTTCTTTCAACTAGAGTACAACAGGAGATAATCTAAATACCTCATGGTAGTGAAAGACGATTTTCAACACTTGCTGTAAATGAAGAAATCCACTTTAAGCTTTAAACGTGAGACATATAACAGGTGTGGTCAGAATTCCGTGCATGTATTTTCTTTTTCAGACTCGCCAGAAACAATACACGATAAGATCTGTCATTACGATCTGATAATATAATGTTTACCTGAGTCTATGCAGTCTATAGGTAGCATATGTAGTCTATGTAGAATATAAGTCCAATGTAAAACCTTATCTATTCCTATAAGTCTAATGTAAAACTATAAGTCGAATTAATATCAGGCGCAAGATTCCACTTTAAAAAATTCTTTCTCGCTAGTAGAATGTGATACAAAATCTTAAAGTGAATTTTTTTCAGCTTATCATCATTAATGTTAATTAAATTTCTTTTAAAACAATTTGGCCAATTGATATCTTTATCTAAGAGCTTTTCCCCCAAATAGACGACATCTAGCAACCCTATCATCTACATGTAGGCGTAGCATGGCATAGCATTGTTTACTAGTTAACTCATACAGTTTTTTTTATTCTACCTCTATTAAGAATTCTTTGAATTTGTAAATTTGTTCTTTTCAATAGAGATTTATTGCCTTTGGTATGCAAATGTTTTGGAATCGCTTTTTAAAGTTTTGCAAGGTCAAACAATACATTGCTATTCCTCTGCTTCAATCAATTCATACCCAATTTGAGCACTACTTCTAAAGGTACCGTTTCTAAAAATGGCGTTTACATACACAATGCCGCCACTTTGATACCAGTTCTTAAAGAACACCAATTTCTTTCTGAAAATAAAGTTCGGATTAAACCATAATATTTCCGATTAGGCATTTTAGACTTTATTGCCTTTTACCTTATACCATGCTAGTAAGATTGCACAATAAAAACATTGGCAATCTTGATACACAATAATGTAATATATAAATACAAATCTTTAAAAACCGTCTTAAAGCCTGTCTAAAAAGAAGGCCTTCACAAACAAATTATGTATCACCATATTAATAGTGATTCGAATATTCATAAAAACATAAATTTACATCGTTACTTTCGTCCAAGTAAATACTGAGAAACTGATATAAAGCATTTCTCAAAAAGTTATTTAAATGAAGTTCTAAAAGAATGATATAGCGAAAAATTACTTGAACACGATTCATACTATCACCATTATGTGATCTACAATTTGGTAAATAAATGAGTGTAGGATTGCTTTTTGACGCTGAATTTCCATTCACTGAGTTGCTTGCAACCATATACAGTCACAATGTTCATGACATTATTTGTTTATCTAAATAAAACATCAAAATTGTGTGAATTGTATTAGTAAATTCGGGGCATTGTCAACGAGAAACGTTCAATTATGAGCCGAATATTTAAAATTCCTCTTCATTGTATTGCACTCAGAATAGTGCAACAATAAGAACAAAAATACCTTATAACAAATATATGAAATCATCGACCATTCAACTTTATGTATTTACCTTATGGAATAAGCGGAGGTTTAACTGAAATACTTTACAGCGACTTGTAACTTGTGTTCCTGGTTTTTTAAATTAAAAAAGGACATCATTTTCAGTTTGAGGTCCTGGCTCAGACAGACACATTGGTGTTTTTGTTTGTTCGTTGGTCTGGTTTTTTGTTTGATTGTTTGTTTGGGTGTTGATGTTTTTCTTTCTTTTTTTCTTGGGGGGGGGGGGGGTTACTTTAATAAATGTACATGTACTTGCATGAAGAAGTTCCGAAATACTACAAACTAATACCCCAGTTTATGGCTGTCAACGTAGTCTAAGAACATATGTCCGTTTGCTTCATTTGCTCACGACATTGCATGCCAATACATTATGACCAGAATCATTATCCACCGACAAAAAAAAAATTAAAAGATTATTCATGAATACAAATGATAAAAAGTGGGGGATATAGGCCTAGCAATGCTTTTTGCAGTAATAAATGTTATATATCAGGGACTTTGGGGCGAGAAATGGAGAGTTAATATTCAGGTATGAGTGCACAGCCCCCTGGGTGAAACTCTACCCCTATACGACCATGTGAGCACCATGAAGTTGACAAACAATAATTATGACTGTATCAGTCAAATCACACGTTGAGCACGTTTGATAATAATTCAAAAAGAGTATAGTAAGCATATACATGCAAACACTATTCGTGGTCAGGACCTGGGTGTGGTCCCATTTATGATACATAAGGATTGGAATATGTTATTGTTCCAGTCACAAAATATTATAAAAACACATTTGATCCATATCCTGTTCTTTGATTTCGTACATTCATATTGATAAAATAAATTTCAGGAAATGTGCTCAGTGAAATATTTTCGAAAAGATGAAATAATTGATATATATAATATATGTACATTTCAGAATTCTATAATTATGTAGATGTCAATAGTCTGTAACTGAAGAAATGTTGGTTAATTTCCCAAATCGAGGTTTTTGTGTTAGACCAAGCTGCATCAAATAAGCAACAGTTAAGGCACTATTCTGTTCTTTCATGGTTACACAATTTAATTATAATTCACAACTTTAGAACAGCGTTGATCATCAATATACAACATGTGATAAAAAGGTGGGTTAATTGAATGATATCAAATTTATTGAAATGGGATAACTAAAACCAGTGCAGAAACAGAGCAAAGAAGCCAATGTCAAATTTGGGTGAAAACACCAACGGGTCTATAAATGACAACATTAGAGAAAGCTAAATACTCACATCAAATCTAATAAATGAATAGGATCGTTTGAACGGGTGGTTATCATCAACTGTTGTTATATATCATATTAACATCACTGTCAAATGCGTTGAAAGCTTAGATTTATTATCCACTTAATTTAATTTATAGAATCCGCAATCAAGAAAAATTGCACTTTGGAGTCAGCTAAAATGGTTTTCCTCAGTTAGTTGTGTTCGCCCATCCATAGAAACATTACATTTACAATTTTATTCGCATGCACCTATGATTGATCTTCTCATATTCCTGTTTTGCAGAATTTTATGTTGATATCCACTCTTCTATTGAACCACGTTGGTTATGGGTACGGGACGCATAGGCAGGCAATCAAGGACACATGAAATTGGCCACCAACAAATCAATAAAATGGCGAAGCCAGCGATTTC
Organism: Strongylocentrotus purpuratus; assembly: GCF_000002235.5. NCBI lineage: Eukaryota > Metazoa > Echinodermata > Echinoidea > Camarodonta > Strongylocentrotidae > Strongylocentrotus > Strongylocentrotus purpuratus. Next base: position 7,524,160 of record NW_022145613.1, on the reverse strand, counting down.
TTTCCACCTCTTCATGATTAAAATTTAATCATGAATTGGGGAAGAGTTAACTGACGACTTGTGCTTTTGTCTTTGTGGTCAGGAAGAATAAAAGGACTTGTTTATCTAAAGTTTCCATAGAGATATTGAAAAATAATTCCATCAAAATCAAATCATTAGAGTCTCATACGATTTTTTAAACATCATTCATGTAGTGATGACATGGAGAGAAAAAAAAGCATTGCAAATCATGATTTACTTTGTCCCTTTTTAAATACTAAATTTTGACACATATTTTTTAACATAAAGGACAATCCTTTTTCTTACATTCGATACAAATTATAAACGGTTTGTCTCATGGCTTAAATACGTTCAAGACGAAATCATAACGTTAGAAAGTATATTCCTTTTAAACTAGGCCTAAATAATAAGTGATGCTAGATGAAAGTATCCCTTCCGACGGAAATCAACGAAACATGCAAGTCAAACCATTATCATACTTACTATTATTGCCACTAATATGGGTATCAGTATCATCATCATTATCTTCATCACAATCAACATAATCAACTTGATCATCAACATCATTTATCAATGAATATGTTAATAGTTTAGTATAAGTCGTATTAATGGTAGTAGCAGTAATAAAGTTAGTGTAGTATTAATATCAGCTGATTAATAGTAATATAAGTCGTCGGCGTCGTCGTAGTAGTAGTAGTATTAGTAGAAGTAGTAGTAGTAGTAGTAGTAGTAGTAGTAGTAGTAGAAGTGGTAGTAGTAGTAGTAGTAGTAGTAGTAGTAGTAGTAGAAGTAGTAGTAGTAGTAGTAGTAGTAGAAGTAGTAGTAGTACTAGTAGTAGTAGTAGTAGTAGTAGTAGTAGTAGTAGTAGTAGTAGTAGAAGTAGTAGTAGTAGTAGTAGTTGTAGTAGTTGTTGTAGTAGTTGTAGTAGTAGTAGTAGTAGTAGTAGTAGTAGTAGTAGTAGTAGTAGTAGTAGTAGTTGTATAGTAGAAGTAGTTGTAGTAGAAGTAGTAAAAGTAGTAGTAGTAGTAGTAGTAGTAGCAGTAGTAGTAGTAGTAGTAGTAGTAGTAGTAGTAGTAGAGTATAATAGAAGTAGTTGTAGTAGAAGTAGTAAAAGTAGTAGTAGAGTAGTAGTAGTAGTAGTAGTAGTAGTAGTAGTAGTAGCAGTGATGTATGTACAATGTAGTACTAGGTGAAGTAGAATATACTAGAAGTAGGAGACGTAGTACTTAGAAGTAGTTTATAGTCAAACAAATCTCAAACTCAGACGGCATTACGAGTGCAACATGTTACCAAATGCTTAAATATAATAACGAATTGATCTTCTGTGACTTACCAAAGAAGAAACTCTTGCACTGTACTATCAATGACAATAATTATTGGCAAATGCCTCCTATCGTGCCATATCTCCCACATACGCACCCACGTCATATCTCGAAATATGGTGATTCATACGAGTATACATTCATATCGTGGCTTTACTGCTTTACATCAAACGCTATAAGTCGCTTCATCATGCATTTAGTCGTTGTCAAAAAAGGCCCCTTATTCATGTTCACCCAGCCCTTTTCTATTATTCTCGTTCACCACGTACGAGCACTTGTCGCTGCGGTGCTATATAATATATTCGCATTCAAAGTATGGTGTTTACACTGACTTTGCTACATTGTTAAATACTCGTTGTTTCGAATAAAAACATACCTGATAATTCTCCCAGAGTCTCTCAGTCTCTTGTGTCATTTCTCCATCTCTAAAAAGGCAGAAATTCACACATCAGTTTAATTATAGAAGAATCGAGATTGTGGTATATAGTTTTTAGGCATATATTACAAGCGTGGAATAAGATTAGCCTGCTTCCGTGGTAGAACAAAAAGTAACTTGGACGACTCCATTTATTTTTCGGTGTGTAAACGGTCTCCTTGTTGAGGTGCACTCATGAAATAAAATTCAAAACTAATTTGTTGCTCTTTCAAGTGTTAATGAACTGTAATTAGTAAAAACATCATGAAGGATTTGATTCGAATCTTACGGCCAAGGGGATCAGAGAAATCCTCCCAATGTCCCGTTTCCATGTGATTTGTTTTTTAGCCCGTCCCTCCGCCCAGCTCTGGATGTTTGAATGGAGTATTAGGTTTGCTGGGGGGGGCAAGGTCATTTTGACCCCCACCCCGCTCTACACATTGTTGGCAGGATTAACCGCAACTGATCTCTCCTTCTTTTCTCCCTTTTTTTTTCTCCTTCCTCTTTTTTTGTTCCCTTTTAGCTCTCCTCTTTTCCTTTTCATTCCTTCTCTCTTTTTTAGTGGGGACGGGGGGGGGGGGGAGCAAGGGCCTTTTGCCCCCTCCCCCCCCCCCCCCGATCCACAACTTGTTGGCGGGAAAATTGCAACTGATATCCCCCTTCTTTTCTTTTCTTCTTCCTCTTTTTTTCTTCCCTTTATCTCCTCTTTTCCTTTTTTCTTTCCCTTTCCTTCCTTCTCTTTTATTTTTTGATTGGGGGGGGAAGTCCTCCTCCCTCCCCCCGATCTCCTTCTTCCCTCTTTTCTTTTCTTCTTCCTCTTCTTTTTTCCCTTTCTCTTCTCTATCCCTTTCCCTTCTTTTCCTTCTCTCTCTCTCCTTTTTTTCTTCTTTTTGGCGGGGGGGGGGGGGGAAGGGGCCAAGGCCCGCTCGGCCCTCCCTGGATAAGCGCCTGGTAACACCTACCTTTTAACTTTGTTTAACAGTGTAGAGGCCTGTATTTGAAATCAGTATCCTTTAATATGATTGTTGATTATTACTCAGTATACTTTTGAGTAATTTATTTGTTTGATAATGATTCATTTGAAGGACTTCTTCCTTTGGGTATGTTAATGATGTTCAATGTTTTCTGTAAGATAATTTGTTTGTGTAAATATATATAACAGTGTTTCAAGAACGAAACAGTGCATACGAGCAGGGGCGTCTCCAAAGAGGGGGTGTGGGGTGCGACACCCCCCCCCCCCCACCTGTCAGGATATTGTCGGTAAAATTGCGCTGCCGTCGGGAAAAAAAGAGATAAGGGGGAGGGGAAGAAAGAGAGGGAAAGAAAAGAAAAGAAAAAAAGAAAAGGAAAAGAAAGGAAAGAAAGGAAAAGAGGGAGGAGGGGAAAGAAAGGAAAAGAAAGAAAAGAAAGAAAAGGAAAAAGGAAGAAGAAAACAAAAAGAGAAAAGGGAAACAAGGGGAGGTAAGAGCCTGATAGAGGAGGGGTGGGAGTAAACGAGAGAGGGGGTTGTTGGGTGGAGTTGTCTCGTCGAGGGAGCAAGAAAGACACGCGGGGGTTGGGCCGGACCACGAGAGTGCAACCAAGTTAAACTGCGGTAGTGCATGCCTACATGTAGGCTTTACCACCAGCGCACTTTTACGAGTATTACGGCGAAACTGGCCAGGCTAGCGTGTAAAAAAAAATATTCGCTGTCCGGAGAGGGGTGAGAGGTGGGGGGGGGGGGCACTTCAGAATTGTGATTCGTTTGAGACTTTGGGGGATAGGGGGCTTGAACACTTTCGGACCTTGACGATTTTCGCGTCATGTATCGTACAAAGAGATAGTTCAATCCAAATATGAATCAAACATTTATTGTCTTTTTTGTTGGGGTGAGGGTGTTGGTGATGGGTAAGGAGGTCTTATAAAGTCTTTTTAGTGCAACACAATAAAAGTTAAAAAATGCCGTGAGAAATTTGTCTTCGTTTTTATTTTGGGGTGGGATATCTAGCCATCGTAGCAACAAGGGGGCCTGATATAATGATAAACACAGAACAAACACATGAAAAATACGGAATGTAAACATAAATTTGAATGCAGGTTCAATAAAAAATAAACATTGATTAATTAATTCGAGACATGGTAAATTCAAAGCAAACACAGAAAATAAATGTAATAGTTGTTCGAGTCGATAATATACATGCTCAAAGGTTCACACACGAAATATAGATAATCAATTAATTTAAATAACCAAACCATAATAAAAAGAAAGAAAATACAATAACGGGAACACATAGAACGAAAATTAAGGCTGATGTAAGTTGTCATGAAACAAGATAGATAATTACAGAACAAACACATCATAATGTACATATCACCTGTCAATTCATCATACACATTGAGAACAGGAATATATTGGTTTTTGTTTTTTTGTTTTTGTGAAAAAGCATTATATATTGTCATCCTATGCTCACTGTCTCCCACGAGTTTGAAATAGTGTCTTATTGTCGGGGTCATCTCGTAGGAGAGGTTGGTAATCATAATATTATTGTCTTACTGTCACGTTCTAAATCTGTCTTTTTTTCTTTGTTCCTGGTCGAGGTGGTTTCCTTGTAAAATATATCGTCTTGTCACCAAAGATTGACTATCAGTTGAGGGGGGGGGGGGGATATTTCACACAAGGGGGGCAAATTACGATAGGATTACGTGTGTGTTATGTTTCCCTTTTTTGTCACCACTGGAGCGGGGGAAATATATTAGCTAGATTATGGGGATGTTTTTATATAATTATCAAAGCTAAAAGAAAATATAGGCCTACTTTTAAAAAGACATAATATAGGGGACACCACCGTTTGCTTAATGCCTTACGATCGCAAAATCGTTCCTTATTTGACTTAAAATCTTGAAATTATTACTTCTTTACATAATTTATGAGGAGGAAAAAAAAATCGTGCAATATTGTATATTTACGAAAAGTTTGAATATTGTATATAATCTATCTCCCTACAACCAGGGGCGTCCCCAAATGGGGTGTAGGGGTGCGACACCCCCGCCTGTCAGGATATTGTCCGGAAAAGGAGAGGGAAAGGGAAAGAAAGGAAAAGGAAAAGAAGGGAAAGAAATGAAAGAGAAGAGGAGAAAGAAAGAGAAAAGAGGAAGGATAGGAAAGAAAGGAAGAAAGAAAAGGAAGAAAAGGAGCAAAAGAAAAGAAAAAAGAGAAAAAGAAAACGAAAGAAACAGGGGATGAAAGAGAGAGAGAGAGAGAGAGAGAGAAGGGGGTAAGAGCCTGAGAGAAAGGGGGTGAGTAAGAAAGAGGGAGTATGTTTGGTGGAGTCGCCACGTCGAGGGAGCAAGAAAGATACGCATAATATTATGTCTGGCTACACCATTATCTCGGGCACATGTATAGCGGTAAGCGGGCACATCTACAGGGATGTGATTGTTTGACAACGTAAAACACGTAGAATCCAAAGAAAATCCATGAAAAGAAGATAAATTGATATTTATGAAACTCATTTGTATCTTAGGAGCTTTATTATATCCATGACATGACGGAAATTCAATATACAACACTAGTTGTATGCCTCACTATATTTCCCCTATCTCGGGCACATGTAGCGGTACGCGGGCACATCTACAGGGAGGTGGTTGTTTTGACAACGTAAAACACGTATAACCCAAAGAAAATCCATGAAAAGAAGATAAATTGATAGTTGGTAAGTCATTTGTATAATTATAAGGGAACTTTTTACATCCTTTATTACAGTCATGTCGGAAATTCAATTTACAACGGTAGTTGTATGCCTATTTTCTACACTCCCCCTATATATCGGGCACATAGCGGTAGGCGGGCACATCTACAGGAAGGTGGTTGTTTGACAAGGTAAAACGCGTAGAATCCAAAGAAAATCCATGAAAAGAAGATAAATTGATATTTGTGAAACTCAATTGTATCTTAGGAAGCTTTATTATATCCATGACATGACGGAAATTCAATATACAACACTAGTTGTATGCCTCACTACATATATCCCCTATCTCGGGCACATGTAGCGGTAGGCGGGCACATCTACAGGGAGGTGATGTATTGACAACGTTAAACACGTATATCTCAAAGAAAATCAATGCAAAGATGTTGAACTGATAGTTGTAAACTCATATATAAGGGAGCTTTAATGTTACATCCGTTATCTCTCGGATATTGCATATAGAATACTATTTTATAACTCGATCCCTATCTCTATCGGGCACATGTAGAGGTAGGCGGGCACATCACCTCGAGGTGGTTTAGCCGACGACCGGTCGAGTTGGTCACGTATTCTTTGGAGTTAAAAAACGACCAAAAGAATCGCCAATTTTGTATAAACACGCTATCAAAATCCATACTAAATAAATTTACTTAACACTCAAACACTTCTACCTCATAATCACGGACAATACAACTGTATAATAGTAAGATTTTGCCCTGATTTGGCTGAACCACTGTGTTGCACGTATTACCTTCATGCATTACAGTCATGACCCCAATTCTGCTCGTACGTACGTACGCGCGCAGTCAAGAACATCAATATTCATGATTTGACACGACGTCACTGATATGCATATTCATTGACCTCCTTGTATGTGCCCGATTAGAGCTACCGGTCATGCACGATAAAGCCTTCTTGATTGCTTATTTACCTGACGAAATTGACGAGTTGTGAGTTTTATTTTCACTCATTTCAAATGTAATGTATTGTGTGCATATCATGTTATATTTCGCGACATGTGCGAATGTTTTGTTGAAAATTATGTTGTTGGTATAGACTATGCCAATTGGTGATGTGATCATCGGCATGGTATCCAGATGTTGGGGGCAGTCCCACTCATGTGTGTTCATGTGGTGTCAAGATTTACAATCTGTTATTTTTCAATTTTGTGTATCGATTGCTCGCTGATAAGCATTATTCATATTAGTATTTGATACTTCTGTTTCTGGTGTGCTGATAAGCTTCAGTGGTGAAATAGATTCGAATTATACCCTGGCTTTATTTTTGGCCTATTCAAATAAACATGTAGAGTAGTGGCTCTGGTCTGCGGCCGATCGGCGGGAACTGCCGATTCTATTTTTATTGGAATACTCACAGAATACTTCAATACCCTCAATAAAGAGTCCATATACTTACTTATTAAATAGAAGTCACAAATAACCAAACTGACCCACAGCGTGGTCAGCATTGACCATGTTTCGAAATGCTTCGAGTTCCCCGGTTTGCGGGCACGCAGTACCGGTTTGCGGCACGCGTACGTCACAAAGCTTTATGCGCTACGTCACGATGAAAGCATGTACCAAATTACTACGGGTAACCCAAATTCTCATGTTTATCTGTTGCTACGGTAAATTTGTGAAGTTTTAAACAATTTCACCTTTTCCTCGAATGGATCATCCCATACGGGGGTACGTACTACTAGAAACTATCGGGTCATAGGGGGTACACACATCAGCACACATACCATCATACACAATCCCGCATGTTATGTGTGTATTAACACCCCCTGCCGCAAACCAGAAAAACACGTAATTACGTGCCGGTTTGCGGTCACCCCATGCAACTAGCCATGCGGTGGCACAATCAAAATATCTGCGATAGGAGACAGACCACAGCCATCATACTTCCACAAAAACATCAAATTTCACCTCCAATCGGACAAATATCGGACAAATAGAGCTACAATATTGATCTAGTCATGCCTCGATCTCTTAACTTAAAAGTTAGCACCTGCTGGAATTTTCATCGGCGACTGGTGCCGTAGATTTCCGACATCGCTGACGGATACTCCGTACCGATAGGAGCACCTGCTACGGACATTTTCGGCAAAGCAGAACTTACCGTGGAATCCACGGTAGGTTTCAATGATTATTATCGAGTCATATTCATTTTATTTTTGAAACAAATACCCCTGGCCGCAAACCGGGCGATGCCGCAAATCGGAGACTCTACTCTAAACATAGATCTATGACCATTGAGCAGCTGTTCAAGATTACGCCTTCTCAGAGACAGAATGAAAAACCAGACCTCAAAATCTATGAACAAGCACTCAAGGTGTAAGATGTATCGTTTAAATTTAATCACATTTCTTTCTATTTATCTCAAAAATGACAGAAATGGCTGAAGTAGCCAAGTCCACACCCCACCCCTCTACAGGAGGGGGGAAGAAGATCAAGGAGGGTGTAGCGAGCCAAGATGGAGGTGATGCAGGGGGAGAAGGAGGCGAGAAGAAGCTGTCTAAGAAGGAAAGAAAGATGCTGAAACAGAAGCAGCTTGCTGAGCAGCAGAAGGAGAAAGAATCAGCTCAGGTCCAAGCTCCACCAAAAAGCAAGGCAGAAATGAAAGCAGAGAGGAGGGCAAGACAGGTAAGTTGTTGAAGCAAGATATTGTTAAGTATGGTCTGTGATATCTTGTAGTGTAAAATGTACTTTATTAAAAAGATCATGTTACATGAAGGGCAGAGTTATTTCTTAATTTTCCAGAGCTAAATTTGATACTTACCACTCCTTCTTTTTTTTTTACTGAAAACGTTTTACATTCATGCCCAATATCTCGTGATATTTTTTTTCTCCTCCTTTTCACATTAGCCTTTCAATTGATGACTCATTCTTATTGTTCTGTTTGTTAATATCAACATTTGTGTATGTTTATGTGTGTTGTTTTCCATCTTCTCTCTTCTCCTAAGCTATTCCTTTTCATCTGTACTCTGTAGAATTTTTGAAAACAAAATTAACCAGAACTACTTGCAGCAGTTTTGTATATCTATCAAACTCATGGGGTGGTTATTAGTTATGTTCACATCCTAGCCTAAAAATAGGGCATTTAATAAAATTCTTCATTTCATTTGAAGTTCCTTTGTCATCATCACCCAAACTCAGGATTCCTTTTTATTTCTCTGTCATGTTAAATTTGTTCTTCTGCGTACTTTCAGGAGACAGAGAGAGCCGCCAAACTGGCCAAGAAGTCTGGAGAACCTATCCCTCCAGGAGTGGGAGCAGCAGGAGCAGGAGCTGGAGCGGGAGGCGGAGGGGGGAGTAGTTCACTTCCTAGTAGTGGATCCAGTGGTCAGCTACAAAGTAAAGCTAGTAAACAGACAGGAGAAAGTGAGTCAGATGAACTTTTTCAAATTAATTTCATTGACCAGCACATTCATAAGTTGTGTTGTATCAGTGTTTATGATATGTTTCCCATTTCTTCAATTAGAATGGAGGTAACTAAGGGAGTGCTTCATCAATTAGGATCAATTTTGTTTTAATAGATTTGTTGTATCATAAATGAGTTGGTTCAGTTTTAAAGACCATTTTTTGTAAAGGCTTACAGTTTATGAAACACCCTCTAAAAGAAGTAGAATAGGTAAAGGCCACTGATCCTTACTGACTTATATTTGTTTATTTTCAACCACATTTTCTTTTTACGTTAGTTATTTGAACCCTTGCACCTTCCCTCTCACAATTACTGCAATGTAATATTTGTATGCTATTTACAGTGTACTTTCATTTCAATTCATACACAAACATTTAATCAGTGTTGGTAAATTCATGTTTCTCTTCAGCTTATCTCAAGAAAGATATTTACAGAGTCTCGGATGATATCAAACTAGATGACCCTACTGTGCAGAAACGAAGAGCAAAGAAACTTGAACGGCAACAGGTAACTTCATACCTTAGCTATGTAAAAAGTGCAATAACAAATAACTTGAATGTAATGCTCAAATTACTTCATCAATTGATGATCTGACTCAGTTGCATCTGCTTGAACAAGACAACTTTACCAAGAAATCTTCGTAAAAATACAGAAATTTAATTATTCTTGTTTCAATCAAATTATATCCCAGACACTTATTTTGCTTTCTTACCTATGCATTTATTTTGATTCATGACATCATAGGAAAAATAGACAAATATGATTTAATTGTGATTGGATCTGCTGTCTATTGATGATGTCGAAATGAAGAAGCATGTCAGAACCATATTGGTCTAACCTTGGACCAGCTAAGAGTTAGTGCTGGTCTAGTTCCATCTAAGAAATATTATATATCAGGGGTGCATTTAGGGTGATTTCAGGCCCTGAATTCTCTTCATCACAGCTTTTTGGGGCGACATATAAATGGGACTTATGCCAGCTTATCAGAGTGTCTTTGCAGGCTTACTGAGTGAAACCAACTGGTATCCCTGTATTAACCTTTAAAGGTAAAGACCAGTTCTGGTCTTGCGATTGCATTGTGAAAGAAACGTTGTGGAATCGATCAGAAAAGGTTTATCATCTAGCATATAAGTATTGGTGTGTACTGCAAGGTTCTGAAATCATCAAAATGATAATAAATTTGGCCCAGTCTTTGTACCATCACATATTAGTCAAAACATATTCTTCCACATGATGGGTAGTAGGAGCTTCCATTTCATTTTTTGAGAGGGGGGAGTTGCCAAAACTGGTCTATACCTTTAAGACTTGTATTAAATCCAGGTACCACAGAGGGCCGAGAGTCAGAAGAAAGTGGGTCTCTTCTCTCATCTGAACCAGTTTGAGCGACAGGTCTCGCTGACGAGCCGTCTTGGCTTTGGCTCTGGTGGGATCCATCCGGCTGTTATCAAGCTAGGTCTGCAGTACGCTGAGGGTATCATATCAGGAGCTAACTCCAGGTCGGTTACTCTGCTCTTCTTCAATCGGTCATTTCCGCTTCAGGAATCATGATCGTAAAGAATGCATAGGCAAAAGTTTCTTTTGAGACATGCTCCTGAAAATGTTCCACTTTAAATTGAATAAACACAATTTGTGAGACACTCATTTAATAAGTTGTATCACTGAACAGAAAGATTACTGGAATCACAACACTTATGTGAAAAAAATACTGACAGGTATGGAATATGATATTTACTATGTCTTATCCAGTCAACAGATTGGATTAGCAAAGTGAATGCAAACCATTCAGATTATAAATGTTTTTTTATGAAAGTATATATGCTCTTGTATATCCCCCCCAATATTATTGTTGTAATGCTATTTCTTCATATTCTTGTTGTTCCACATGCTTTTGAGCCTGAACGCAACTTCCTGTAAAAGCATGTTGTGACAAATAGACTTTCAAAATAGATGAATGGTTCTTAACATGTTATGATTGCTTCTTTTTTTCAACAGGTGTGTAGCCTTGCTGGTAGCCTTCAAGCAGGTTATAGCTGATTATAACACACCACCTCAGAAAGACTTGTCCCGAGATCTAGATTACAAGATCAAACCGTACATCAAGTGAGTGCCGGTTTCACAAAGTTTTGCCATTCCTTCTCTGTGTAACAACATGATTAATCTTGGAAGGACAGATAATGCTATGTTCTTCATTGCTTTCTTGATGTGTAATTCTTATTTAAGGCTACAAATACTTACATACCTGAGACATTCTAGATCTAATTTATTTAATTAGTTAATAAGTAGGGGTTTTTTTAACAAAAATCTAAATACAAGATAGAATTTTGTTTATATAATGCAAGATTTTTTGAAAATTTATACTATTATCTCTATGTTGTGTAGTTTTGGCAATAGCCGTTGTGTATTATTATTTTGTATAGAGTACAAAATTGTTCTTGGCTTCTTGCAGTGTCATAGCTTTTGAATTTCTTTTTTAAAGTATGCAGATGAATATGTGTATGTTATTTATACTTCAAGGTGTAAAGAATTTCTCTGAGTAGTCCGTCTGTTGAAGTTTCAAAGGGAAATTCTCCCACATTATAGCGTCGCTGAAGAAAGCCTCACACAGATTTTTAGATTCTCTAGTTTGAACTCAACCTCGACCTCCTCTTGAAAAGACCATTATACCTTACAACCCATATTGCCATCTCTCTCCTAGTTTCCTCAACCAGTGTCGCCCCAAGTCAGTCAGCATGGGCAATGCTATCAAGTATCTTAAGATGCAGATCAACAATATCCCTCAAGGCATGCCAGACAAGGAGGTGAGAAAGTCTGTCGTACCGTTCAAGATTCTACTAGAAATTTATTTCAAAGTTTTCACACATTGCCAAGGGGACATGGTTGATCCCTGTGATGAGATTATGGGAACAAAATTCAGTAGTTACTAGATGAAGCGTTCACATGAATGTTAAAGATGATGAAGAGAGGACAGATGTTAGTATTATCCTGTTGGTACATTTATTTTTCTCCAGACGGGTGGGTTATTGTTGTATTATCCAGTTTTGTCATGTTGTTTGTTCCTGAAGTTCTGAAGCAGTCCATTGGATTAGGACAACTACACCCTTTACTACCACACCTAGGCAATAACCCTCATGGTAGCCTATCCGATATGCATCGGGCTTTACAAGTATTCTAATTGCGTTTATATGGAGAGTAACATCGGCACGGTCAGCCCGAGCGCCTATCATCACTGGTGCATGCGAAAAGTTTTATTATATTTTATGTACCATGTTTCATTCGTAGAAAATCTATGAACCCCCTGTGAAGCTCTTTCATGAATATTTATATAGCATGGACCAAAATAGGCCAATGAGCGATGCGGAACCCGGAGACGATATTTGATTGGTTGAATCAAAGGGATCGATCACCAAATAAGGCTAGTCTTATGAATCATGCATGAGAATACGCTCGTCACACATACGATACACATATATGAATAATGATGAGTAGACCAGTGATGAAAGGCGCTCGGGCTAACGCCCGCGCCGATGTCAGTCTCCCAAACGCGATTAGTACACTTGCCATTTAGTCCGACGCCTTTTGGATAGGCTACCCTCATGGGAAAACTTTCTTAAAACTTTACCCCTTGTAATACTGACCACGTACTGGAAATGGGGGAAGGGGTGGTGGGGGAGTTCTCAAGGGGATGATTGACCTGGGGGTGTTTGTTCTAGGAGGGAAGGCTTTCTTGGAGCTGTACTCAGTTTGGTAATTTTCATAGAAACTATTCTCTGGAAGATTTTAATCCAGCTGAATCTTTCGATCAGTCCCACAACAACCACAGCTCGAGATACAAGGTTGGAGACTTTGTTTTCATCTTCTTCAATCTCTACTTTTATATCCTTTTTATAGGCGAAACAGAGGTTGTGTGACTGCATAGACAGTTACGTGAGAGAAAAGATATTCTTAGCCCAGGAAGCCATTTCCAAGACGTTTGCTTGCAAAAAGATCAGAGATGGTGATGTCATCCTTATATACAGTTGGTAAGTTTGGAGACATCATCCGTTTCATACTTTTTTATATAATTTGTTTTCCTGTACCTGACTTTATCCATAGTTTCTTTTTTGTTATGTATGGTTGTTTATCTGTCACATGCTGCAGTTACAAATGTACATTGGTCAATACCCTATCCTATCAATTTGTTTAACTTCAACCCCGGACCAAATCTTAAACCTAAGCCTAACCCTAATCTTAAACCTTACCTTAAACACAACCGATAACCTAGCCCTAATCTCATTGGTTTGATGAAATAGAGCCTGGAACAGTTATTGCCTGTGCATATGTTGGAGCACCTTGCTTACTGGTACTACATTTAAATTACTTCATTTTGTAGTGTCCATTTTAATATGTAAGCACCAAAACATGTGTATTAAATATTTGAACAGGTTACCCTGAATCTGTCACTTGTATGTAGATTGCTTGCTTGATGAAAACCTATTGTACATATTCATCTTTTGGGTTATGTAAGTGAGTTTCACTGCATACCGGTAAGCAGAAACAATGGGTTATAAGACATGAATATGTTCAAGTTTAAAGAAAAAAATTGAAGTTTTTACAGATAGGATGTCATGTCCACCTGGTTAGAAAATGAACTTTAGATGACTTTAGATGATGTAACAGTATTTATTTTTTCTCTCTTTTCCAGCTCATCTTTAATCAGGAAAGTCCTGTGTGATGCTCATAAATCTGGTATCAGCTTCCGGGTCATCATGGTGGATAGCAGGCCGAAGGTTGAAGGTCGTGAGGGCATTAGAAGGCTTGTAGCTGCTGGGATCAAGTGTAGCTATATCCTCATCAATGCAGTCTCCTATATGATGCCTGAGGTAGGATATTGATGCAAGCTTACCCCCTCACATGCCACATTGTCAAATTTTAATTTAAATTTGCTTTGTTGGGATTTATAAAATTCTAAATTTCCCTGCATTTCTTTTGGTAGAAAATATATATGTTTTATGTTTCTGTACATACATGATTTTTGAATTTATTTATAGTGGAATCCAGATGTGAAAATGGAAAAGTTGCACTTACACGTTACTAATGGCAAGTAATGGATTTACATATTGGTCAATTTGTTTAATGCAGTGGTTTTAGAGCAGATGCTTTATGACAAAGATTACCTGATACTAACCCATTCTATTCGAAAAATAGACTTTCTATTTTAGTCTAAAAAAATTGACTGATTTTCAGTAAAATGAGTGCTTAAAATTTTGATAATTGTACTCCAATTGTTTCAATTTTCAAAACTAAATTTAAAAAAGTAATCACAAAGTGCGGCAGCTTTATTGTATTGCCCAAGTTATTGAAATGCAAGTTCGGCTTCTGCCGAACCTGCTAGAGCACGTTGCCAAGGTTTGGCTTCTGCCAAACCTGCCAGAGTAGGCCGTCAAAGTTCGGCTTTTGCCGAACCTGCTCGCTGCCAAGGTTTGGCTTCTGCCGAACCTGCCAGAGTAGGCCGTCAAAGTTCGGCTTTTGCCGAACATACTAGAGCATGCTGCCAAGGTTTGGCTTCTGCCAAACCTGCTGGAGTAGGCCGTCAAAGTTCGGCTTCTGCCGAACCTGCCAGAGCATGCTGCAAGGTTCGGCTTCTGCCGAACCTGCCACAGTAGGCCGTCAAAGTTCGGCTTCTGCCGAACCTGCTAGAGTAGGCTGTCAAAGTTCGGCCTCTGCCGAACCTGCTAGAGCATGCTGCCAAGGTTTGGCTTCTGCCGAACCTGCCAAAGTAGGCCGTCAAAGTTCGGCTTTAGCCGAACCTGCCAGAGCATGCTGCAAGGTTTGGCTTCTGCCGAACCTGCCAGAGTAGGCCATCAAAGTTCTGCCGAACCTGCTAGAGCATGCTGCCAAGGTTTGGCTTCTGCCGAGCCTGCCAGAGCACGCTGCAAGGTTTGGCTTCTGCCGAACATGCCAGCGCACGCTGCCAAAGTTCGGCTCCTGCCGAACCTGCAAGACCACCCTGCCAAAGTTTTCTTCTTACAAAAAACTTCTCATTCCTCCTTACATCGATCATCCCGGCGTTTCTTTGTAGTGCAACTTACTTTCAATCCTTGGGGAAATCAAAGGCATACACTGTTTATATACTAAAGACATATAATTTGTATGCAGTTAATTGAAGTAATTATGGTACTCTTTGCAATTTTTTTGGCCATGATGTTAGGCATATTTGTCCTGAAATTATATTCTGCTACTTGGTTTTAACTTGGAAAGAAATTGTCTACTGAATGTATGAACATAGATATCTGTAGCAGCAAAATAACATCCATGTATATTAATGATTATTTCTATTTATATTGTATTTGCCCCTTTAAGATGACCTGATGGGCTTGTGCAAAACTATGCCTATTCGCAATGTTCATGTACCATACTGTATACATGTATGTAGTATTTGATGGGCACTTCTAGCTGGTCCAGCAATGTTTAGATTACTCCTGACCTGTCTGACCCCTGAGTTCACATTGTCCACATGAAGACACGTCATGTATATATTGGGGCATCGGTAACTGTGTTGTAGGGCAGAGTGAGCACCTCTTGTTACAGAGTGAGCTGATGAGCATGCACCTTCAGATTTTTCCAGAATTATGTTATTTTATGTTGAATTGGGGTTAAAAAACAGAAAGTTGCTCTGAGGGAAAGTAGAAAAATTATAGTAGATTGGTGAAAATTTGACGGAAATTAGACAAAGAATAAAAAAAGTTATGATTTTTAAAAAGTTGTAATCACTACACATAAGGGAATCTCAAATTGGCAAACTATAGTGATTCGACTGTGACGTATTCCCTGAAAACTCTCCCATTTGTTGTACCCTAAAATAACATTAATTTCCAGTGTTCTCCTAAACACCTTTTCACTCTGGGTAATATTCAAAATATATATGGATTGCATGTATGATGTTAGGGGTCCTGCAATTAACAAGAAATCTCTATCATAAATTCTGAAAAATGAGATTTTAGTCATGTTTGGTATTAGAACAAATGACAGGGTTGTACGGGCACTATGTCATAGTGGCATTACCGATTCAGCCAATTTGAAACTCCCATATGTAAAGTGATAGCATTCATTAAATTTTACAACTTTCAGAAATTCAAAGCTATATAACGTATGATTTGTCCGATTTCGTAGAAAATTTCACCAATCTGCTCCAATGATTATTCGCTTTTCCCAAGAGTAAGTTGCTATGAAGGTAGGATTTCCCTTTAAACTTTAATGTAGCATCTTCATAAGAGGGTTTTTTAATGTCAAACTCACTCGATTTATTAGATAGATTAGTTTTGGACTGATCTAATCATGCCATCTATGATAGTATTTTTCCCATTCCTCCTTGCATCATCCCATTTCTTGTATATAGTACAACTTCCTTTCAATCCTGGGGAAAATCAAAGGCATGCACTGCATATATACTAGAGACATATAATTTGTATGGCCATGTGTGAAGGTATGAAGTAACAAATGATATCAGGTATCTGTCCTGAAATTATATTCTTCTACTTGGTATTAACTTGGAAAGGAATTGTCTACAGAATGTATGAACATACCGTAGATGTCTGTATTGACTGTAGGGGCAAAATAACATCCATGTCCATTAATGATTATTTCTGTTTATATTGTATTTGCCCCTTTAAGATGACCTGAAGGGCTTGTGCAACATTATGCCTATTTGCCATGTACATGTACCACACTGTTTACATGTATGTATGTATTCCATGGGCACTTCTAGCTGGTCCAGCAATGTTTAGATTACTCCTGACCTGTCTGACCCCTGGGTTCATGTTGTTCACATGAAAACCTGCCATACACATTGGGGCATTGGTCACTGTCATTTGTAATATGTGTCGGACATAAAAGTACAGTGCAGATGGCTGTTTATGGGGGAAGTTGGTACTGCATGTGATTTTTGTAAGTAACTTAAGTAATTAAATTTCTTGACAGAAGAGCTGAGAGTAGAACATAGTGCAGATCTTCCAAAGTCAGTTAACATTCAAAATTGCATGAAATAGAAGTATCGACGTACAGTGCATGTAGACATGGACAATTTAAAAGGGCACACACTCACAAAAATCTCTAACTCTCTTGATTCATGTATGTAGACCTACATGTAAATATCAATATCTTAATGAAAAATTGATTCAATATCGTACTCGCCTTTTTCAGTTTTACGTGCCAGAAGAATAATTGCGTCCACAGCTTGTAGAATTCAGCTTGCCCAACAACAGTGGGATCAAATAACTCTTCCTTGTGGCTGATCCTGGAGGTATTCATTGTATATCTTTCTTGTGGTAGACATGGGGCACACAAATTTCATCTTTATGTGGCATGTGGTCACCTCTGATCTGCTTCAAATGTATTCTTCCAGCCAGATGGTACAGAGAATACTGGTTTGAGACATTTTTCTGTTCGTGAATTTGGAAGATGAGAGGCTTCCCATTAAGGCAGCTCTCTTCCTCTGAAGAATGATGCTCTATGAATGCCCATGCAGGAATGTGTAGAATTCAACTTGACACACTTTTGGTCCTTTTTCAATTTCAATTCTTGAGTCCTTTGAATGTTTAAAGCTTAATTGGCAGCATGCTCTGGCAGGTTCAGCAGAAGCCAAACTTTGACGGCCTGCTCTGGCAGATTCGGCAAAAGCCGAACCTTGGCAGCAGGCTCTAGCAGGTCTGGCAGAAGCCGAACTTTGACGGCCTACTCTGGCAGGTTCGGCAGAAGCCAAACCTTGGCAGCGTGCTCTGGCAGGTTCGGCTGAAGCCACATTTTGACGGCCTACTCTGGCAGGTTCGGCAGAAGCCGAACCTTGGGAGCGTGCTCTGGCAGGTTCGGCAGAAGCCGAACTTTAACGGCCTGCTCTGGCAGGTTCGGCAGAAGCCGAACTTTGGCGGCCTACTCTGGCAGGTTCGGCAGAAGCCAAACTTTGACGGCCTGCTCTGGCAGGTTCGGCAGAAGCCGAGCCTTGGCAGCATGCTCTAGCAGATTCGGCAGAAGCCGAACTTTGACGGCCTACTTTGGCAGGTTCGGCAGAAGCCAAACCTTGGCAGCGTGCTCTAGCAGGTTTGGCAAAAGCCGAACTTTGACGGCCTGCTCTGGCAGGTTCGCCAAAAGCCGAACCTTGGCAGCGTGCTCTGGCAGGTTCGGCAGAAGCCGAACTTTGGCGGCATGCTCTAGCAGGTTCGGCAAAAGCCGAACTTTGACGGCCTGCTCTGGTAGGTTCGGCAAAAGCCGAACCTTGGCAGCATGCTCTAGCAGGTTCGGCAGAAGCCGAACTTTGACGGCCTACTCTGGCAGGTTCGGCAGAAGCCAAACTTTGACGGCCTGCTCTGGCACGTTCGGCAGAAGCCGAGCCTTGGCAGCATGCTCTAGCAGATTCGGCAGAAGCCGAACTTTGACGGCCTACTTTGGCAGGTTCGGCAGAAGCCAAACCTTGGCAGCGTGCTCTAGCAGGTTTGGCAAAAGCCGAACTTTGACGGCCTGCTCTGGCAGGTTCGCCAAAAGCCGAACCTTGGCAGCGTGCTCTGGCAGGTTCGGCAGAAGCCGAACTTTGACGGCCTGCTCTGGTAGGTTCGGCAAAAGCCGAACCTTGGCAGCATGCTCTAGCAGGTTCGGCAGAAGCCGAACTTTGACGGCCTACTCTGGCAGGTTGGGCAGAAGCCAAACCTTGGCAACGTGCTCTGGCAGGTTCGGCTGAAGCCACATTTTGACGGCCTACTCTGGCAGGTTCGGCAGAAGCCAAACCTTGGCAGCGTGCTCTGGCAGGTTCGGCAGAAGCCGAACTTTAACGGCCTGCTCTGGCAGGTTCGGCAGAAGCCGAACTTTGGCGGCCTACTCTGGCAGGTTCGGCAGAAGCCAAACCTTGGCAGCGTGCTCTAGCAGGTTTGGCAGAAGCCGAGCTTGCATTTCAATAACTTGGGCAATACAATAAAGCTGCCGCACTTTGTGATTACTTTTTTAAATATAGTTTTGAAAATTGAAACAATTGGAGTACAAAAATCAAAATTTTAAGCACCCATTTTAATGAAAATCAGTCAATTTTTTTAGACTAAAATAGAAAGTCTATTTTTCGAATAGAATGGGTTCACTGAATAAGCAAATCTTGTCACAAGCAAGTTATCAAGAATGGTTGAATAACCTAGCAAGGAATGTGAAAATGAAAGAAAGTCTAGTGATTTATGAGGACATGAGTAAGGATTTAGACGCCAAGATAGATGGGGAAGAGGTGCAAGAGATCAAGAACAGTAGTAGAGATCGATAACAGATGCTTCTATTGAATGATATCTCTTTGAGATCCAATACATGAGGTAAATATGTTCAGGAACTTCAGGCCTTTCATCTTAAATTGTCAGTTTATGATGGATAATTCTGTTATTCTCTTTTTCTCTTAAATATATTTGATCCAAGGTATCTAAAGTTTTCCTGGGTGCACACGCCCTCCTTGCCAATGGCTACGTCATGTCAAGGGTCGGATCATCTGTCATCGCTATGGTAGCAAAATCCTACAATGTTCCAGTTCTCGTCTGCTGTGAGACATACAAATTTAGTGACAGGGTACAGACCGACAGCTTTGTAACAAATGAACTTGGTGAGTGGACATAAGTTTTATATTTGGAATGTTAAAGTTTGATGGTTTTTTTGCAGAATGGCAGTGCCATATTTTCTTTTTATTTTTTATTTTGCACTTTACAGCTTAACACCAGTAATTGCAGACCAGGCATTTTAATCCTTAAACAATATATTGTACCAAAGATTAATCCTGTGATTGCCCCTCAAGGTTATTAACAAATGACCTCTACCTTCTATCATGATATTATTTAACATTTGCAGGGAAAGTAGGAGTAAATTTAAACCTTTGGAAGTACAAAAATCATGTTATTGGTCCTTTTTTTCTATCATGTTCATATTTATGAATTACTAGCACCTACAATACCATTATCATTTCTGAACTCATAGTAGATGATTTAATAACCTTTGACTTTTGACCTTTTCCCTTTTCCCTATAGGTGACCCTGGTGACCTAGTCTCTATCAACCGCTCAAAGTGCAACCTGGCTGACTGGAGAGACATCAATGCCTTGACACTTCTCAACCTCGTATATGACGTCACCCCGCCAGATTTTGTTTCCATGGTGATCACCGAGATAGGAATGTTACCGTGCACGTCCGTGCCTGTTGTACTTAGGGTCAAGAACATAGAGAGCTGAGGTCAGCAAGAGTAGCCGGATATGAACTCTCATCAAGTAGTGCTCTATGATGCTGTATCTAACCCATGTAGATACAGTTTGAAAATTGGTTTAACACACATTTTCCATAGATTCCAGCACTAGCCATCTCGAGATTGGTATCCAATGGGTTAAAGGGAGTGTAGCATGGCAAATACTGGTTAACGCCATCTACGTCTTCTTTTAGACAACTGCACGTAAACGAATGGACTTGATTAACAGTAGTCAGCGCGTGCGAAACAGACTGAAGTTCTCCTCACGCTTCGGATTTGCGTATATTGCATGCACATGAATGATGTGGTCGCTTCGTCCGTTGTCGTATTATACCCAGTTGGCCCGAGTATAGCCATGCTACACTCCCTTTAAAGGCTATATTTACATGTACAGCTTGGCTTGGATTAAGGATAGCTCAGAGGAATTATAATACTCTGCAAGGAATGGAGATGGTGCTCAGTCATGCCATTTGCAGATGTGATAAAGATATGGGGTGGTGACTGTTATCTGTGAACACTTTGGGCAACAATGAATTGGAAAATGTTCAAGTTTATTGATATCGTCACTCTTCAGTGTATCCTTATTTTCCTTATTCAAAATATCAATTACAGATAGTCTATATTCATTCATAACTTTAGTTTTGCATGATGTGATCTCTTCTAGATTCTGTCTCTTAAAAATATCTAATCACATGTTACAATTTACACATTTTCTTTTATTTGGAGGGGAGGAAAGTTGAGCAAGGATTACGATCTAATCCTTATGTGTGCGATGGGAATTTTGAAATCTTATTAACCCCATTGCCTCCAGGAACCAGATGGTACCTGTATAAAGCGTATAGAAACTGTATAAAAGAATTAACTTTTCAATTATCAACTACCAGGAAGTATTTCTCCTTTAACTTCTGTATTCTTCTTCCGCTTCATTATAAGTACAGGCCACTGCCGGGTGTATTCTCATACTGATGTAGGTGCTGTGCAGTTGTATATATAGTGACTCAATAAAAGACCTACAAAGAACTGTGCAGCAAAACAGACATCTGTAGCTTAAGAGAGCTGGATCTCGAGTACCTCTCTCTTAAAGCTTGGCAGAGAGGTACAGGTGACGGCAGCCTGGGGGTAGTGAGTTACAGAGCCTGGTGGCATCAGGAAAGAAACTCCTTTGCAGTACTTGTGTCCGAGCATATGGCACTTGGAGTTTCTGGTCATGGCCTCTTCTCCCGAAGCAGGTAGGGATGGAGTCAGAGCTGCCAGGGGGATGAAAATCAGCGAGTTCTTAAAGGGATCGTTTAACAATGTTAAATCTGAGATACACGGCCCTACGTGTTATCAGTGTCTGTGATATGGTGTAATATTGAAGCCCTAAAAAAATTGCGCTTCAAAATGATCAAGAAGTGCCTCAAAAAAGTAAAAATCTTTGAGTGACCGGTTTTACCATACTCGTTTTCCCCAATAGACTGTAGTGTTATGAAAACCGTCAGGCGAACGGTTTTCAAAATTTGTAATTTCAATCATAAATATATTGACAATCAGACAAGCGATCGGCTTGTAAAAGTCATGGGGTTCCTAACTGACCTAAAGGTTTATAATTATCATTGCATCATGAGCTAAATCCAGAATTTTGTTTCAGAATCTGAGACAAAGTTACCGGATCCCTTTAATGCAGAACATCATCGCTACCTTCACCTGGGCTCTCCTTTCTTGCAGATATGGCCATTGTAGTTGGTCACGCATGGCTTTGACACTGCTGGTTCTGTGGTGGTCATTGCAAACAAAGCGTGCATATCTCCTCTGGATCATCTCTATATTTCCTGATGTTGGCTTGGGTGAAGGGATCCCAGATGATGCTCCCGTATTCCATGACTGGTCTAAGCAAGGTTAGGTAGCAGAGCACTTTGACTTTACGTGGGCATGATCTGATGTTCCTCTGGAGGTAGGCTCGGATGGAATTAGCCTTTTTTGTTACTTGGTCGATGTGGTAATTCCAACTAAGCTTCTTGTGTAGATGGATTCCAAGATAATTTGCTGGGTCTGCATTCTCCAGAGTGCATCCATGAATGATGTACGACTCGATGATAGGCTTGCATTTGTTGGAAACATGGAGGACCTGGCATTTCTCCGGGTTGAACTCTTACTACCCAGTCGGCTTCCCATTGCTCCAGTGAATGGATGTCTTCCTGGAGTTGTGCACTGTCACTTCTGACCCAATGTTGCGATAGACTAGGCAGTCATCTGTAAAGAGTCTAACAGTGCCGTGGTGTCAGAAGACAGGTATTCTGGCAGGTCATTAATAAACAGCAGAAATAACATTGGGTCGACGACGCTACCCTGCGGAACTCCAGATGTCACTTGGGACTTGGTAGAAACGGTTCCTTCAAGGACTACCTGCTGCATATTATTACAAAGAAAGTCAGCTATCTATGCTTGGGTAGAGTTTTGTATGCCGTAGTAGTCAAGCTTATGAAGAAGCCTTCCATGTGGTACCTTGTCAGAGGCCTTGGCAAAATCTAGGAGAATGACATCAAGATGTTCCCAGTTTTCTATACCCTTGGCAAGATCTTGGACGGCAGGGTCATTAACTGATGAACAAATCAAGGGTTCAGTGACACAAAGACGTAACTCCACACTTCGCCAAAATGAGTATTTGATATCAAAATGTTCAGAAAATTGTGTGCTTTCCAGTAAACACAAAGACTTAACTCCACCCAACACTCCAATGAAGTCAATGGCTAGTGAAACATCTAAGTGCTCAGTGACACATAAACCACTTTTTCTCAAAATGGCCGAAATGGAGTTACATATTGGTGTCACTGACCCCTCGCAATCATCTCAGCATATATGGGACCATATATAGAATGAACCACTGCACTTGGGACGTCAATTTTGTACATGAAGTTTGTACATGAAGTTGGGCTCGAAGAAGTGCAGCTTGGTCACATACTCTAATCAGCTAATTGTAACAATACTGAATATGAAAAGCTGTATGGGTATATTTGATTATGCTTGGATTATTTTCAGTTTTGAGAAAGTATATGGTTACTCTTCAGTCTTGCATTTCACATCTTGGATAGTTATTTCGCATGATTTAATTGTGCATACTTGTGCATACTGATACGATATGTTGGCAATATTGGAAACTTTTTAAGCACGTAAATGTATTGTAGCTTAAAACCTTATGCATCAGAAAATCCAGCATATTCTCACCCAATGGAGTTGTTGAACTACATATGTGTATGTTTGGCATGAACATTTATCTCTTCCTCGAGCTGAAACAGGGACATGAATGGAACCATAAATTTCATTCATAAAATATGTTGGTAATAGATGTCTGAATAACCTTTAGAAAAGCGAAGTGAAACTTGTGCAAAGTAAAGTTGCCAAAGTTAAATGCATAATGAAAGCTTCTGGTTTTGCAATATGTAAAAACTTCTAATTACATAAATGTTTATCTTTTCTGACCACAGCAATTTTACTGGATGCTCTCTGTACAAAGCTCGACAATACATGGAAAAGAGAACATGACACATGATTCATTATGATAGAAATCTCAATTTATTGAGCATAATTATCAATTTCCCTCTCCAGTATAATCAGTAATAAAGATCACTGCATGTTTATTTCTTTGTCTTCCTGAATTTGTTAATACAATATTCATGTACATGTAAATACAAGCTAGATAAACTATCGCAGATAGAAAAGTGTTGTGAATTTCATTCTAATGTGTACAGTGTTATATCTTTTGAGCAGTAATAGGATATGCATTGGAAGTGAATGTTATTACATAGAAGAGAATGAGAGGGATAAATAATTCACAAAGAAGATATTATAAACAGATATTCGTATCTCCTTCCCATTTTATGACAAATTAATTGATTTTTTTTAAATAAAAAAAAGAAAAGAAAAGAAACAAGCTAATCATGAATGTTAGTATGTTTAAATATGGTAATGACAAGTCTGAAGGAAAGACATGTGATTTGAACACAATAGCAAAACATAGAGAATTTTTGAAAAATCTACTTTGAAAACAATATCTAGTACTATTCCTTAACATCCAATTATCATCTACAGTGATTATCGCAGTGACTCGTAAACAAAGATTTGTTGTTATAAAGAAAACCTGAAAACGGTCATCAGCAAATAAAGTAAACTGTCTGCACAAAGAATAGAGAAAGCTTTGACATTTCGTCAAATTTGACTGTCGTAAATGTGACCGCTTCCTGAGAAAGAAAATGCTGTTTTCATGATCATGTGATATACGTAGTTTAATTTAGGGTCAGATGGTTTTTGGGGTCAGATGGTTTTGAGAGTCCAATGATGTTGAGGTCTTTGGTAAACCAATACAATGTACAGCATGGAAACAAAATTACTAAGACTTAAACAAGTTACATATGGTGTTTCTGTGGTAAGATGAAAATAGAATAATATAAGAGCAAAGTACAATTGCAGCAGTATGAAAATGGAATACAATTTTAGAAAGTTTTTTTTTTAAAGATCATTTGTTTTTTATAGTTGCATTCATTACACTAAACCCCTGATTATTTTCCCAGGGCTGTATGTATTGATGCACTGTAAAACCAGAAATTTTCATGTACAAGAATCTATGGCAAATTTTGTATGTGGTCTAGATTTCACAAAAGTTTCATGGCATTGGCAAATTGGAAGACAGGCCTAAAAAAAATGGTCTTAATTTCTGCTGCCAAATTGGCCATAGTGAGGAATTAGCGAAAATGTCAAGTCGTGAAAGTTATTGGTTCTATAGTACAGCTCTACCACTTCATGAATAAATGTTAATCATGATTTTCAGACTTAAAGGCGAACAGGTAATGAAATAAACTTTGCTAAACAAAAATAAGGCAAATTCAGTCAATGAACATAAGAAGATCATACATATATTTAGCATAATATCTGGGATAAATGCAGAGAAATTGGGAATGGGGGAGAATACAGAAATAGAGAATGAAAATAAAATAGAGATATGACCTCTTCAAAAGGTCGAAAACAATACATTTGGATGCAAGTAAATAATACATCAGTAGTGCAATGTAAAACCAATGTAAAACCAATGATTTTACCAATGCTTCCATATATATTGCAGATAACAAGTGTCATATTGTAAACATAATGTAAACATGTAGTAAATCCCACATTCATATCGCTCATAGGTATAGACTTCTATGAAGTCTTTGGCAGAAGTTTCTACTCCAGACATGATTCAGGTAATAAAATAGAGCTCCAAATTCATTACATTCAAAATTCCACACTAGTCTGAAATGTAAGACAATAGTCATCTATGCTACCCCCAATAAATCCCATCAAAATAGCACTTGAGCTTTCCTCCAGCAGGCATAGCCCCTTCTGATTTGTAATTACAAGAGAAATAAAGCTATCTGTAACCAGACACCACAAAGCAGAAACAAAGTAACAAAAAATTCCTTTTCTTGATATTTCTATCTTCAAAGTTCAGGTTCTGAACAGTCCCACAGCATATGAATATCTTTGCAGATACAGAAGGAGAATTTTAGAACTATAAATCCCTGAACAACAACTTTCTTTCATTTTCAGTTTCACTGATATGTTATTGACTTTGTCCAGGCTTTGTGGTGACTTGCTGCAGTCTCATACTACTTAGTAGTTCTACGATCAAATGAATACAACTTTATCTTTTCTTCCAGTCTGTGCTTTAGCAAAAATGGACTGGATGCTTGCGAAGACTGCGTCGGGTGCTCTAGCAGCATCTACCCGTTGATGGATCCCTCGTTTGGAGTAATAATCAACGAGAGGTGCAGTCTGCTTGTGGTAGGCTTCAAGGCGTGTTTTCAACGTTACCTCGTTGTCGTCTGATCGTTTGATCAGTGGCTCACCAGTTACCTAAAACATGGGGAGAGGGCAAAGGGTACATTTGTAATTATATGTACATGTTCAATCAAACCTGTACACGAACACTGCTCACATGGAGCAAAAGAAATCTTGTTTCGGTCAGGTACTGTAGTCATCATATACAGGTTAATATACAGTATGATTTAATGAGAATTAGAGTGATTGGCAATATATTTGTGTTTTCTTTAAAAACGTTTACAAAAAACATGAGAAAATTTTGTGCCAAGTCCAAGAACCCTGAATTCTGCTAATCACTGAAACCTACAGGCATGAGCAATACCTTGTCTACTGATCAAACTGTTAATCTTTGGCACACAAAATCTATGACTTTTACATGTCTACATCATCAATGGGATTAGCTACCTTATAATCTACGACGCGAATAGGAACTGACTTGCATCTGTGATTTACAATTAACTAGAACATATACGATGGGAGAATGGATCCCCCATACACATATAAATTAAAATCTCCATGGAAATGAGTCTGAATGAGTCTGGGGCATATGAACATGGACATACTTCAGACACTGCCTTACCATCAATTTAACATTTTTTTATGGACAATGAGGGTAGTAGGAGAGGGGGATAACAACTCTAATGGGTATCACATATTTCCCCTGCCCCTCAACCCACGTAGATTATTCTGAAGTTCTTACTTACATCATCAGTCATAGGCTTCTTTGGAGGGCTGAATTCTGTGTGATAAGACCTCCCACTGGGCTTGTGGATCAGCCGTCCGGTGATTCGTTTCACAAGAAGTGAATCGTCAATGCCGAACTCGACTACTGAGTCCAGGGCAGTCTTCCTCTTTGTGAGAAGTTCGTCCAGCTGTAGAAAGAAGAAAGATATTATGAAGTTATTTAGATACACGGTAGTCATGTAAAACTGTGGGCAGCAATAGCTAGATATCACTTCTTTTTTTTAAAGGCTACAACATATACTTGTCATCATTTGCTACATATTTCTATCACTATGTTGTTTGCCTGAAACTTAAAAACTTGAATATTTATAAAAATGCATCTACAGAATTTTTAAATCAGCACTACCGGTATTACATTTAATTTTCATGTCAATGTAAAAATGAGCAAAAGATATGAAAGGTCCAAACATTGTATATGGTTGGTCACAGAACTGAAGATGTCAAAGACATCATGTTTTCAATTCAATTCAATTCATATTTATTTCATTTCCAACAGAAAGGATAAACAAAGGTATTACATTCTTATCTTACATAATTCATTTTCTTCTGGTAACTATACAAATACACTTTGCACATAATAAAATTATTACAACAAGAACATCATCAACATCAACATCATTGATAGATCACCTTCTCAGCCTGGACAACGGTCCTTGGGAAGCCATCTAGAAGGAAGCCATTCTTGCACTCAGGTGCACCCAGCTTGTTATCAATCATCTCCACCACCAGCTCATCGCTGACCAGCTTACCGCTGTCCAACACCACCTTCAGCTTCTTACCGAGGTCCGAGCCTGAGGCGATGACCGCCCTCAGCATGTCACCCGTTGCAAGGTGACATACGCAGTACTTCTCTGCAAGCTTGGGTGCCTGTGACGGAAAGAAGAAAGAAATGCACAGAAAGATTTGGTGATGGGGGTGTACTCTTGCTCCTAATTCTGGTGATGAAATCAATTTATCTCTAAAGCAGTTGGAAGCGCGACTAAGATATCGCATTCCATGTTTTGGTTCATGGAATGGAGGGCAACTGCGATTTGTTTTCTTCTTTCTTTTCTTCTAACAACCATCTAAAACAATTTATCTTCAATTTCAATCTATATCAGCCTCTAAGTGCTTCAAGAGATCAGTGGTAACAAAGTACAGCCTACATGACTGCTATAAAGAGAAGCACATGTGTGTGAATAGATCCATGGGTTAAAATGAAGACAATCGTTGATGAGGGGTATTTTGCATTTCCAACGTCCATTTAAAATTAAAGATCACCAATTTTATGTAACCAAACTCATGGATAACATGTATGATATTTACTGTTTCTATATTCTCATATATGGTAGATTTAAGGGGCAAAATGCCCTCGGCTTCATATCTTTTTCACTGTGTGACATATGCATAATTCATGCAGACATACATGTACTGCAGTTGAGTATCAACACGCATGTATTGGATTCAATACCAGTATATAAATAGCATGGTTGCTAATAAGCAGTTAAAATATAGCATTTGTCTCTCAGGCAAGCTACTGGTACTGTATTTACATTTGAGCATCAATTAAAGGAAGAAATATCATGCTTTCCTAATTTTAAGTGATTCATAAATTACCTAATAATAAATAATCCTCCACTAAAAAGAGCATATGTCATACATTCTTGTAACAAGCTTCTTTCAACAGTATTACCAGTAATGAGGATCCTTAAGACTATTACAACAGTGTCCTGTATGCACAGACTAAGTACATACAGTACATGTCAAATTCAATTATCATATCTCATCCTACGTTAGTAAACAGATGACATGTACTACACATCAATTGAGAACCATAAAAGGCAGGCGAGGCCTACCCCACCCCCTCAACCAATATCAATATAGCATTGGTGGTAGGATAGGAGCATACCATGAGGAAGTAAACAGTAAAAAAAAATGCATGCACAAATAAGTCACCCTCATAAGCACGTTTTGAGGGGGGCTTTGTTGCATAAAGCTATTTACTATTAAACCCCTCAACAATTCTTTTGACCATTCATTTGCACATAAAGTAAGTTTCTAACTTTCTATCTCGCTGCGATGGGTTTTGACAAAATGTGAAGATGTCTGTATGGATTTTTTTATTGCCATCAAGCAAATTTGCTTCAAAGGCCCTTGGGTCTGGAAGAGATGGACTTTGTGCCCTATTAGCAGTTAAAGCATCAAACATATCCATTTACAAATTACTGTTACTGCTATTTCACATCTAGCCATTGACTTTATCCAGTTATCATCAACTACAATTTCATTTTTTGTTAAAATGTTTTTTTTTAAAGAGTGCTTGTTTGTATTTAAAAAAAACGGATGAACCAGCTTCCTTTTTTTGTTTTGTTGTTGCATTGAATGGTAATTTCATCACTCATTCCAGATCTAGATGATACCATCGATGACATCATCTTCTCCCCAACCTTAGCAAACAAGATTTTTGTTTAAAACTTCAAGTGAGCAATTCTGACTATACCCTGTAGGCCTAGCCTCATATATTTTACAGAGTATACATGACGATAGTGAGGTTCACACGACAGTCTCTTAAGTTCAAATTTAAGTTGTCATTTTAAAAACGTCTAGTTTACTCAAAGAGTCAAAGTTAAAAACAATGGCAGATCTAAAGGTTAGCACGATAACTAAGTATGAGCAGTGGGGGGGGGGGGGAGTGGCTCAGGTGGTCCTCGCTGTAAGTTATGTGCCGTACAGACACTGAATTTTAAATTTACTCCAGCTCATAGTTAAAATAAATGCTTTCCCTGGCTTGTGGTTGTTTTGGTCCTGTGTGAACCCTCTTTGTTGAGAACTTTGACGGATCCGTGTAAACATAGCTAATAAAGTCCTCTGCATGTTCATGTACATGTAGATATGAGTGTCTACCACACAACAACTGATGATTAGCTGTGATAGCCGCTTGCCTAGAAGGAATTTTAATTATGCTGATACAGCCGCCGCACGTACACCATCACACAATGACATATGGGTCCATCAAACAGACTGTACAGACACAATCAAATTAAAGGGACACATCAGAAGGTGAACCCAAAATACCCTGTATATATAGGCAGACAAAATGATGTACTACTGTATAATATGTATAACTAAAAGGGATGTAAAGTTGGTTGAGAACCAGAGGGAGAGGGCCAGAAACATGTTAATAAAAGTTTATTAATTTTATTCTGTCCTTTTTTTTTAGCTATTGAACATCTCCCGCCCTCTTTATCTCTCATGACCTTTGTCATTATTGCCGTCTGAATATTTTGGCTGTATACATGGATCTGTAAGTCTGTTTTGCTGTCTCTGTCTGTCTGTCTGTCTGTCTGTCTCTGTCTCTCTCTCGCTCTCTCGCTCTCTCTCTCTCTCTCTCTCTCTCATTCTTCTCTTTAGTAGTACAAGTACCGGTATTACATTTTACCTCTCTGTCCCCTTCTTTGCCTCTTCGTCAAACCCATAGTGCTGTCAAATGCACATTTCTCTTTACCCCATCTGAGAAATGACCCAACTGTACCTGGACTCCTTTTCCAGCTCCTGGTGGACCAAGGAGTACTCCACAGATCCCTTGCGGTACTCCCTCTTCCTCTGGCTCCTGCATAACTGGATCCTGACTCTTGATTGCGGCAGCCATCTTGGTTCACAGAAATGCTCCTTCCAATTTCCAGTCAAAAATTGATAAAAGCTCTACTTCCAATAATTTCAAATGACTGCTTGGATGTGTATGATGGCCTATTGCAATCGTTTCAGATATTTCCCAATCTGTTGACTGTTGGATATAAGAATGAAGTTGATTGGACGATGCCAAGAACATGCAGCCGGATGAACACGCTTCTGAGTTCTGACCAATACAAGATTGCCTGAAATTCTGAAAAACCACTGAAGCTGAGATCTGGTGGAATGGTCAACATACAGTACATCAGGTACTAAAGAGAAGTATCAATAATTCGCCATCACTTTGAAGGAGGGAGGGGGGAGGGGGGAATTAAACATACTTTCATCCAGACAAACCAAATATCATATGTGGAAAAAAAGAAAAATCACAACCAAAAACAAGGACCAAGAGGTCAACACAAAAACCACAAGTGGAACTAAATTTACTTAAAACCAAATCAGATACCTGTAGCATCTGTCAAATTGGTAGCTTCTGAGTTCATAAGTACAAATAAAAAAACCTGGACGCTCCATGAAACTGAAAGGCAAGCTAGTACAAGTAATCCTAGCAAAGCGAAGTCTGAGAAAGCAGCGATTATGAAAGTTGTGATTTTCTACATGCAAAGATAAATACTTGTATCACATGCCTAAGGAAAACAATAAAATGTACATTTCCTTCATACATACATGTACGGTACATGTAAATATATGCACTACATGTACATGTACATGTATATACCAGTCAGGCACTACTACTAGCTTACTGCAAAGGGGGCATTAAACACCTCCGGTAAAGGCCTTCAACAATACGGTACATGAACCAATACAATCCCAAAATCAAATTGAACAGGAAGTCAGCCTTCAGCCTGCCGTGAATGATGCAGGTACATAATCCAACCAGGCATTGGTATTACAGACAACCATTTGTACAAATAAATCGGTCGAGTTAACAGAGTCAATACTGAATTATTAAGCTGATCCCTCAGAAAGCCTTGTGAAAGCCTAATGTAGCTCACTTTCTGCTGCGAACCAAGCCACTCCACAGCACGAGATAGACATTATACTGAAATGCTAATCCCATACACACTAATCCCAGACACATCACCATAAATAACAAATAATTACTGCCGCAGCCTCTGTTTACATCCAGACTCCAGAACAAGAGAGCTTTTCATCTGCAAATATAAAACAAATGAAGCTTCCTCCAGATACACACTGCACTAATAATTCAATGAAAAACAAATCACATGAAAATAGCCCAGCAAACAGACGGATAACAAAACACACAATTCAACTACATGTATCATGTATCATGTACACTACAAGAGTGAAGAGTGAATCCTTTAGGCTTCCACGGTGTAGAGACAGCGTAATAGCCTCAATCAGTGAGGTGCCTCGGTACTATACAAAAACACGGACGAGAGTGAGAGCAGAAATGCTAACCAGTGATTCACGTCAGGGAGAGTTCAATGAGGGATGCCCTTGGACTTAATAGTCTGTAAATGCAGACCTTCTGACATTCATACAGTGTACATTTGTGTATGTAGCTCAGTGAACTGGTCTTAGAAATAAGTTAGGCTAAAAAAGACCGCACAATGTACATGTGTTGCAGTACACATGTACAATGTATGTGGCAATGTGCAAACTGATAATTAATTACCGGTAAAAAGAAATATACTGCATCAATTTATCAATTTTATCAGTATTTAATATGGATTAAAACAACAAAATAAATACGATGGACTGAGCGATATCATTATATCATAAATATCGCCTTATCGGTATATATTGAGTAACATCACTATGGTAATAATCACATCATAATAAATATTAATATCAAAGTCATTTTATTCTACTCAAGCTGTTACATTATCCCACTGAGAAACTTTGCTATTTGCTATTTTCCTTTTTCCTCGTCAACAATGATTATTGTACACAACATTTCGAGGGGTCAATGACACAAAGGCACAACCCCATTTTGAGAAAAAGTGGTTTACATGTATGTGCCACTTAGCACTTGGACCTTAAGGAGTTAAGTTAAGTCTATGTTTGACTAGCCATTGACTGTTGGGTGGAGTTAAGTCTTTGTGTTTCCTGGAAAGCCCACATTTTCTGAACATTTTGATATCAAATACTCATTTTGGCAAAATATAGAGTTGCGTCTTTGTGTCACTGAACCCTCGATTTGTAAATAAAGTTATGAGGAGATTTTAGCCAACTCCAAGGCTTATTTCATTTCATTTCATCTTCATTTCATTTTACCTACATGTATGTACTCAATACTCATGCACAAGATGGTATATTTCCGCATCATGATTTTCTTCTTTTTTAAAATTAGAAAAAATACACTTTTCAGTGGGCTATATATATATTTATAACATTAGCTTTTGAAATTTAAAAAAAACTTCAAATTCTTCAGATAATGCAAAATTTGGTATGGTGAAACTGATTTTTTTTTTTTTTTTTTTTTTTTTTTTTTTTATTGGGGGGGGGGGGGTTAAATTCCATGAACGCATTAAATAATGTGCCCACTAATACTATTTACGATGCTCTCAGATATCTGCTTCAGAACTACATTAATTAAGCAATGTATTAAGTACTGATTTTGATAACAGTTCAAAGAGCCATTAAACAATGAATTTTCATCAATTTTCCCTTGTGTATTCCCCTTCTACAGACCCATTAATAAAACTAGAAAAATTCTGCAACAAAAGTTCTTTTCGTCATGTTTTCTCTTCCCTGACACTCAAAGGAGTCACGATAACAAGGAAATAAAGAGCCCCTCTTTTGAATACAAAAATACCTGAAAACGTTTCCTTATGGGTACTATGTCCCATTTGCAGGCCAAAAAAATAATTTGTATATTAGGACACTACATGTATACACTGTATATACAGTATTTACCTGTTACAAAAATTATGTTTGTCATTATTTTGAGGAATCCACATTCTGCAAGCTCTGCTTTTCAGTGGATCCCTTCATTTCCACAAGTTTATCTTTACAAGAAATAATATAAACCCATTATACTGGATATGCATGTATACTTTCTATTCCACAACTTTAAACCATGTAAAATGTATTATATTATTGAATGTTGAATTGTATATTTTATTTCTTGTCAAAATAATAATAATAAATTATATTTCTATAGCGCATTATACAAGGTATGTCTCTATGCGCTTTGTACTGTTCTGTTGAAAATGAAAAATAAAAACTGAAACTGAAACTGAAGCTGAAACATGACATAATTCCTGCAAAGTTCTACAGACATACATGTAGTATCTTTAAAGAGAAGGTTCATTGAAATTTGAAAAATAAGCAAATTATATGTCTACAGTACAGATTGTTGAGAACATTAACAAAATGAGTAAAGTACTTTTTAAGCCCTCACTATTGTGAGGTATAATAAATGCAATTTCGTTACCATTTCAAGTTTCAAGAACTATCTCACAAAGTGAAATGACAGCGCTATTTACATGCGAAAAGGTGACGTCACAATATGAACAACCTACATCACACATTCGGGACAATGTTGGATACCCGTTGCAATATGGGTTACCGTTGTTTAAATTACCGCCAGTGGTGATATTTCCTTTACTTTCAGCATTTTGAATGAGATACCGATACTCTGAATTATTATTTATATGTTTTTATGTTTTTATGTTTTTATGTTATTTTCCGTCACATTCAAATCTGAAAAATAATCACATGTTCTGAGGGCAGGTCAGCGTGTATTATGGTGTCTGATCTGGGAGTGCAGAGGACATTTTTCATGCTAGCCTAACGACTCTACTGGAGCAAAATGGCCGCCAAATCAACATAAAAATAAACTTATCCAGATATTCATTACGAAAATATCGGATTAGGCCAATTCATGGTACCAGAAAAAAGGGGAAACTGAGACTAAAATCAGTCCGGTTCACGATCCCCGAGCTCGAGCGCTGGGCTGAATTGCATTGCTAGCCCGAACCAAACCACTGCACAATTGCATACTGTTGTACCATACCAACGAATGGCGCGGCAGGGTGCAGACTAGAGTTCGTAAAGACGTGCATAGTTTTTCAGTCATGCGCAGCGAGAGTTAAAAATGCGGCTGCAAGATTTTCAACACGGACGTCGATTTTTACCCATAATTTTCTAAAAAGGGACCATTAAACAGATTATTTCAGTGGTAAGTGGAACCGAAGTAGTTACATTGTTAGACCGAAAACTTCAGTCTCTCTAATCGTCGGTTGTTCCACTGAGACTACGTCTGGCTCCACTAGACCTCCGATTATAGAGACTGAAGTCTGGGGACCTCTTTCTGTGAGGCACTGTACGGAACAAATGGTTCGGTTTGACCGGACCGCGATGAATGAGATATGCAACGAGATTTTCACTCTTTACATCCTCATAACTGCTGCAATTACAACACAAATTAAAAATAACATATATATAGCTTATTTGACTTACGATAGCTTGCTCATTTAGACCCTAAATTAATGATTAATCCGAGAAAGTCTCGTCGTCAACATTATCCGTCTTGGTTTTAGTTGATGAATATTCATTTTTTCTTTTCGAGCGTCCAATAGCTACCGTAGCTACGTACGAGTCGGCCCAGCTTGACCAACGAACTCCCACGAAACGAGTGCTCTGATTGGCCATTTGGCTATGTTTTGGTAGGTGGACCCGGAAATATATCGGCCGCCGGGTAATATTTCGAATGCATATGAACGTACTGCTTCGCGGATCTGAGATACAAATTGGATAATTCATATAAGTAAGCCCGTAAATTATGTATTTAATATTAAGTTATCAAATTTTGATAACTGTAATTAGGACAAATGACATACCGACCTAATTTACATCTGATTTAGAAATCAGAAAATTAGATCTAAATAAAGAAAATCGGGGAGAAAATGTTTTGACAGAAAAAGCTGCCATTGTTGGCTATAGCTACCCCCACGGTACGAGATCTCTGGGTTGCCATCTGTATTGGGGAATGACAACAAATGTCAGTTTTATTAAAGAAATGACCCAAATCAGATGGTTATTGCTGTCTATTACATTGTAAGCCTATACCTAATTTTCAAAATAAGATGCATCGGATATGCATCCTGTGAAATATGGAATTTGGCCGGTAGTTTTGCCAAGTTGTTTGGTGTAAAGAAAAGTTACACAGAACATGAACACTAAAGCGTATGAGCCTGTTCTATCTCTAAAGAGAGCGCCGACCCGACCTATATCTGAGGCTAACGAACGAAAGAGACAGAAAAATTTGGTCTAGGTGTGGCCGGGCGAGTTTGCGTGAATTCGATAACTTCACGCACCCCTCTGTTGGTGCGGTACATATGCGATTGTATAATAATTGTGCAGAGGTTTGCCGTGAAACCTGAGAGAAAGTGAAAATTATAATGTCTTCGTTTTAAGGAAAAGTACTCCAAAAGAGATAAGAAAATTGACACGAAAGGGGTAAGAAATATAATGACTCTATATCATGACCATTATTTGACCTATCCCGACGATTCTTCCATGTTGTTTGCGTACTTAGTGCGTACTTTCTCTTTGCCGGTTGAATCGAGTCAATCGACGAAACAACATGGAAGAATCGTCAGGAGACAGGACTCAGGAGATAGGAAGAAGAATCACCCCCTTTTTCCCATCGAAGACTTCTTCAAATTATAATTTCAAGTTGCCGGCTAGATGCCCAGAGCAATCGAGCAACCTAGTAAGTCAAAATTGCTGTGGTTACTCCCTTTGCATATTTTGAGATAATGTCACCCAACCCGCTGTTAGAATGTTTTTTGATGCACGAACCCGAAGCTCCCACGGCGACGCCTTCGGCGTGGCATCATATCGGCGTCGGAGCTTCCCGGAATTAGGTAATTACATGAATATCAACATGTGGGGCCACAGCTACTGACCTGACAAATATCTAGCATAGCAAAATCATTTTAAAGTTTTAATTATTTTTTCATCATACCTGGGTTCCCTTGCCTGCTCCTGGTGGCCCTAACAAGATGGCCTTGATTCCATCTGGAAGATCGTCAAATTGGGGCTTGGGTTGAGCTACAGGCGGCATTTTGTTGACAGAATTTCAGTCGTTATAAGCCGGTTGACGTCGGTCGGGTTCACACGTGTGACGTGTAAAACGATAGCTGTGATCGTTCATGCGGTGCATTTTCTCTGAAGTTGACAATTATTCTTTGACCAAATGTACTTTTGTTTTTCCTTTTATTATTGCAATTCATGTTTAAGTCAAAATATCAATGTACAGTGCATCCAGTTGTGTTATGAAGAATAAACATGTACAATTTTGTTATCATGATTTGTATAAAACTTGAGATAAAATCTTAAAAAATAAAACAATTCTGTATTAATATGTGAGAAATATGAAACTCACTTTGTAAGTATTCAGTCTATTTCTGAAAACAAGCAATGCTTGTTCCAATTTTTGAGATGAAATAACTGTGTAGTAAGGTAACTAATAGTTTCCTTTTATGTGAATGTGAAGTCCTTGTGAAATTAAGACCAATAAACAATGTTATGTTCATCACCAAGTGATAAAAAAGCTTTGTTATAATCATGTTGCAGTTTTGTATTTACTATATGTTAAGTACGAAAAAGAATTAGCCTTTTGAGAAATAAAATCAATGAATACCCAAAAATATACATATTATATATGCAAAAATCGCCTATCATTATTTTATCAGGGATATCTCATCAGTGAACATTGTTTTAAGTTTTTCCAACAATATATTTCCCCCTCTATAGGCCCCATACCGTTAGCGGTAATACTTCATGCATGATGCATCTGAGGAGTGGCCAGGGCCAAGCATTGCCATTGATGAAGAATTCGTGTGTTCTTTTTCCTACAAAATTAAAGAAATATAAGCCTGCTCAGATCTTCCAGTGGCAAACAATAAGTCAAACATGAGACTAGATGTGAAGCAACTTTGATTTAAAAAAATATCCTGAATGCAGTCTTATAGCATAAAGTTTTCAAATCATATATATATATAATATAATATAACAATCATAATGATCTTTCAAATCATTTTATATCAAAAAAATATTCAAGCCACAAAAGAAAGTGAAACTTGAATAACACTCCGTTAATCCCTCCGCTTTTCCGAAATCAGCGACTACATCGCATTCGAAGTGGTAGGCTGTCTTGTGAAAATGCTATGTAATCCAATGGACTTACTAGTTGACAGTAAGTCCATGGTAGTTGGATGGTATGGAGTGCAGGCGATGGGCATGAATTTTGTAGAGATAATGAAGTTTTATCTTTAAAATAGAATCATTGACAGTGTAGGGAAGGGATGGATCATATGGCAAGAGAATAGCGCAAATCAGAAGGGATGGGTCCTGGCTGTTGATTCATCATCCATCGTCAATTCATCATACCATCGATGGGCCTAAATCAAGTATTATCAGTATAACTTAGACATAATATATTTTCTTAATTGAATAACGTTCTCAAGAAAGTTAATAAGTTTAGATCGTCACTATTTCATTTGTATGGGTAGGCCTATGCTAGGCCTACGTGATCTGGTTACCTGGGTAAATTCCAATGAAAACATTAGAACAAGTTTAAATCCTCATGACATTCAGTGAGGCTATTCCAATCGCAATCTAGGCTATCAAAGATGTGCGGTAGCGCACACACAACTGCCGGTTGACATAAGGTTAATAAGATATTCAAGCAATGGAAATATTTTGCTGTGTAGATTGGACCCCTAAATTAGTGGATGCACATGGTATACCACTCATTCGAAACGAAGCATGATCAACAATCTGATTTTTCAAACATTTCATAGTGCCTATTACTCAGAGTCCACGTTGAAGTATATTAGGAGCGACTTTCGATCGGAAGTTCCTCTAGATAATTATCATGGATTTTATTTCTGTCCTAAGTAACTCTCCCTTTGAGCATGTGTTAAATTGTTTATCCCGAGTAAACATTAGATTCTGGACATCAACATAACTTAGAAAAAATACCTTAGGGTACGTTTATACTCAACTTTGGAGCATATTGATGTTTCTCCGACTCTAAATTTTATGGCTGAAAAGAGCCCCCCCCCCCCTAACAAAATAGGGGTAGATAGAGCGAGAGAGAGAGAGAGAGAGAGAGAGAGAGAGAGATAGAAGAAAAATGGAGAGAAAAGAGAGAGAGAGAGAGAGAGAGAGAGAGAGACTGATATATAAAACTTGAGAGAGGATAAGGGAAATAATGTGAAAAGAAAGTTACATATCTCCAGAAGCACTCTCGGAAGCACTGGCGTATTTATAAATTTACAAGCAAGAACAACCTTTTTATCAAGCAAGAATTAAAAGGCAATGTCAATTATTATTATGGGAATTTTCTCAAAAATCTTCTACTCGGCCGAAACGGTGATCTAGCTGAAGAATATCCAAGTCCGGGATCCAATCCAACTCCCTGATTAGTGATTACAATACATGTACTTTCAAAATTGACGCGCTAGAGTAAGGGGTCTATAGATACAACATACAGTCTAGCAAATTACTTGTGCAATATTCAAAACCAAATCAATTCAGCCTATCGATTTCCTAATATCAGGGTTAGGCTAAAGCATCGCAAATGGAGACCACCGAGGCCAAAGAGATTTAAGGTTATAATTGATCTGAGCATGCGCACATTAGCGTTGCCATAAAACTATTTTCCCTACGCAACGGTACGCGGTTGCGGTTCGACATTCAACTTGATTTTTTTAGAGAGTGATAGATAATTCATTTATGGACCTTGTCAGAATTCAAAGATGAGAACTAAGTGTCCAAAACCTCTGAAAATATCGATGCAACCATGTCGCGGCCAGGTAAGTTGTGTTGAATAAAGTATTTTAACATATTTTATTGAGCTCCAC
The DNA here is from genome assembly GCF_000002235.5 of Strongylocentrotus purpuratus. Classification (NCBI taxonomy): domain Eukaryota; kingdom Metazoa; phylum Echinodermata; class Echinoidea; order Camarodonta; family Strongylocentrotidae; genus Strongylocentrotus; species Strongylocentrotus purpuratus. The sequence continues at coordinate 7,484,955 of NW_022145613.1, read as the reverse complement.
GACGTAAATTTTATTCTTTTCTTTTCCCACATGTGCTAATTCGTGTCATGTTTTGAAAAGCATCTGGATCTAAGATTATTTACTGACACTGATTAAGAATGAATACTATCAAGAAAATAAAGAGGCTGGTTTAAAAGTAACCAGCCTCTTACTTGTCTTGATAGTTGAGACAACCTGCAAAAGGAAAACAATCTACCCCCATACCATTTCTTTATGATTGTTTTTTTAATACAGAAAAGAGTGAAAGTGAAAAAAAATTGAACTAAAAAAAGTAAAATAAAAAATTGTCTAAAGTAGGGCTGATCTGGAAATTGTGTGAATCAATGACATTTTCTACCATTTCCAGATAGACTATTGTAAGTATATGTGCCATAGCCCTAAATAGCTATGGACCTAATAGTAAGACTCTGACTTATGAGTGTGTAAACCCACATCATATTTTCTACTTTCTAGACATGTTTCAACTTCTTAATTTTTGTCTTTGTAATTATTTTCAATCGTACCAATAGGTTCTAGGACTAGGAGAAAAGGTCCTGGTATATCTTCATCCTCAGGAGCATCTACAGACCTTCAGTCTTGTCACACATGTGGGAGAACATTTCTGCCCGATGTTTTGGTAAAACTTCTCTTCTCTTTTTAAAAGTGAAATTATTAGATCTTTCCTTACGATAATCCTGTTGGAAAGGAAATTTGAATTATGAGCATACAAGTCATTATCTATAAAGTACTTGCAAGGTTCATCAGCCTTTTAAATGTTAAAATGAAGTTAACAGGGGTTTTCTGTTACTTGAGGTTTTTCTTATGAAATGATTCAGTCCCAATTAAGTGTTCATATAATCCAACAGGTTTGGAAAATAGATTTCTCATTTGTTTAAATCATAGAACTATTATGTGGGTGGCATGTCAGTCACAAATTGCTCGACATGTGAACACATTAAAGTAAGATGTATCCACATATCTTCTCATCAGTTTGTTAGATACTATTTTTATTATGAGAAATAAATTATAATAGATGTTGAACCCTAAATATTTAAGTCAGAAGAGTCTTTATTTTGGTTTTGTTCATAAGTTTTGCTTCTCGAATAAAATCATCTTTATAACCGAGTTCAACTTTGTGTTTTGGGGAAGAAGATAAGTCTAAATATTTACAGAAATATGCACCTTTTCTTCGTGTTGTTATCATTGTTTAATTGTTGAATCCTAATTGTGTTTTTTCCTGAACAGAAGAGGCATATTCCAATATGTGCCAAAGTGTTCAACTCTAAAAGGAGGGTGTTTGAGTCAGGAAGACAGAGGGTAGCAGGAACTGGAATATCCATCACAAAAATCGTAAAACCTGATAAAATAAAGGTAATTCATGCAGTAAAGATCAAGTTCAATTATTGATCATGCACAATCAGTATATGCACTCATCAGTAGGGCATGTAATATGTTATTTTCTCATTTGAGGACTTGATAGCTAATTATTTTTTTCCTGTATTTTGTATTTCTTTCTTTTTATTGGGCATGGGGACATATCTGTTTATGGATGTATTTTTTTTTTTATTCACTTTTATTTACATGCTCTGGCATACTTATTTATGGTCTTGACTTACAATCAGGAGATTAAAGGCATTGATCTAAATTTGCCAATATCCACCCAGGTGACACAATCTAGAGTAGTAGTAATGAATTGAGCTAATGCACAGTTGAGTGAAGAAGCACATAGTAAATGTGAAATGTTCATTCAGTCCTTAATGATAAATCAATATCCGGGAAAAATATGGTTATGTATTAGATCCTTGTTTGCTTGCTGAGTTTGTTTTGTGACTTTCTTCCAAACAGAAACAAGGTATAAAGAAGACAAACTGGAGAAACAATCATGCAGACTTTGTGAATGCCATCAGGTCAGCAAGGCAAGCCCAGCATGCTATCAACACAGGGCAGCCCCTCCCTCCACCCCCTCCTCCGTCGATCAATCCAGGTGAGGTGCTGATTTGATTATTTCATTGTCTGGACAAAATTTAATACAGCCTCTTCAGCAATCAGCATTTTATATTGGCGAGGCAGCTTTATGGATATTTTCCTTGTACTCAGACCTGATAAAAACCTGATTTAAATCGGTTTCCCGATTTAAAAAAAAAAAAAAAATCCTGATTTTTTTTTTTTCTTCCCGATTTTATTTCCCCCTTATTTTCTCTTTTCTTTCCTATTTTCCCCTATTTTCCCCTATTATTTCCCAATTTTTCTTACTCAAAGGGGGAATGTTGTTAGATGCCATTTTTCCCCCGAATCCTCTTTTTTTTTCTTTTTTTTTTAATTGCTCACTATCACCCCTGCATACTGTGGTCTTATCTGGGGGAGAAGGGTCGTGATTTGTTAGGTTTATTTTCTGTATCTGTGTTTGTATACGAGTCCATTATTCAAACCAGGGAAATTTGATGTAGGAGCAACATACATGCCAACTGTTCAGATTAAAGAGGAACATTCCTCTTTTTGGGAGAAGATAATTATCATTTTAATGCAGGTGTTCCTCTTCCTGTACAAATTTGTCTGTAGTATTGAATAGGAGAGTTAGGATTGTTCCTCTTTTTTTTGAAAATAGCATAATTTGTACAGATTTCTGATTTTCAAATGTTGGCATGTATGGAGCAAAACTTAATTGATTTGTGTATGTTGGTTTAAATCACTAAGCCTAACCATAGTTCCTATCCTGCAGATATTAGCAAGGTATTCTTTTTCCTTTTCTTTTTTTCCTTGTTCTTAAAATTCCTGTATGTTGTACTTCACCCTAGAGTCCTCGCTACTTCTTCGAAAGATACTCTAGACTTTTGCAGTATAGTTGTCCATTTTAAGATATATCTCCACTTAATTAATCAAAACTAGCCGCGGTTTCATTTACAATTCAATGTGAATCAGTGCTTCCTATCTGTATATATTTCTCCCTTCTCATCCAGATTACATACAGTGTCCACACTGTGGACGCCGTTTCAGCCAGACTGCAGCAGCCAGACATATTAACTTCTGTGGGGAGAGAACCAATACGTTTGGTGCACCTGTCAAGCCCCTCAATAAGAGAGCTGCAGCAGACGTCCAGGGGAGTAAAGTGGCCATCAGGAAAGCTGTAAGTCGATCTCTCCGTTATCAAGGCAACTTTATTGCCATTTTGTGCCAAATACAACCACAAATTACATTTTTTTAAATTAAAATGTGTAATCAGACGTTCATGTTTACTGCCATATTTTGATATATAAAATAGTTATTGAAGCCCCCCCCCCCCCATTAGTACATTTGATTACTGTACCTCTTGTTGTGTCTTTAATATATAGCTTAAATCAAGATATAAGTCTCTATTTCGAGTATACATAATGTTCATCACTAAGGAAATGAATCCTCTGTAAAAGAACAGTAGCTTATATTTACATGGGTAAAAATTCTAATAACCAACAACTTTACATCCTGAAATATATATATTAGTATCTATCATAATGCTGAATATAACTAATGTCTTATATGTCTATTCTAAAGTGTAGTATGATTAAAGTTATGTATTGGAAAAATGCAACTGCAAATGATGTATATTGTGAGTTAAATAATGAATAACGGCCAATATTATGTTCCACATTGCAGTATGACAACATTGTAGTAAGACGCAAGCCCTCTACCAACCCCTACGCCTATGCACAAGGTAATGGTGATAATGATGGCGTCAAGGTTTACTCTGCAGCGTTTGGGGGCAGTGGGCCTGATCAACAAGGTGAATATAACTCTACTCCATAACCTGACAAACACAGATAGACAGGGCTAAGGGCACTTTGCGTACCCCCACTATAAAAAGAACCTGAATAACAAAGTTAACTGAACACGAAGTCCAAACCCAGTTTGATTCTAGAAGCCCTCAATAAAACAATTTCATTTAGGGGCTTTCAATTAAACCTGCAACATTCGATTATTTGTCTGTGATACAATAACTTCATGTCAAAAGTAGCTACTTCCCAGATGCTGTCAACTTCCAGTGTCATTTCTAGTTTGCGATTTCCAAGAAGACAATGAGACTGAATGCATATAGTGCAAGGTAAGATTAAAGATGAGGAACACCCAGAACAAGATTGATTGAAGATATTAGAGAGTTATAACTGCATATATGCTCCTTTTCTAAAGCGTATGTTCTTGTGGCTGGTCATCAAGTGTGGCATATTATATGTGAAGAGTTGTATTTGATTTGATTTATCGGAATATAGTGTAATGTTACATTCTCCCTCTATAGAAATGAATCTTGTTAAAACACCCAAATCTAAATCAGTCTCTGTTGATTTCATTCAGCTTCCAAGGTTACTGCCAGACGTAATTCCACCTCACCCAGAAGAAAAATAGCATCTCCCAGACAATCATCTCGTAGGAGTTCGTCATCTCTTGTATCTTTGTCACCAAGGCAACAACCATCACCAAGGCAGCAGCCGTCACCACGACAACAGCCATCACCACGGCAACAAGCATTTTCTGGCCCACAACGGACATCTCCGAGGCTCAAGCAACTTTCCATAGAGCCATCATCATCACCCTTGTCACATCTATCCAGTTCCCCTCGTTTCCAGTCATCCTCGCAGCCTTCCGCGTCCCTATTGCCACAGACTGTATCCATGAAGCATTCCCCTTTACGCTCCCTCCCTCCAGCAACACAGCATCCGTCCTGGCAGCAGCCGTCTGCATTACAGAAGCTGCCCTCTCCTTCTCAAGAGATGACAACGATACAACCCCTGTCCGGCCCATCCAGCCCTCACCACCAGCAGTCCTACTCTCCGTCCTTGGCTGCAGGCCCCTCCTCCTCTCAGATATCCCCTCCTCCTTTTCCAGAAAGAAGCTTCAACTCATTACCACCATGGCAACAGGCCCTAAAGGCCGGCAGCAGCAGATCACCTCCAAAGGCAACACGACTTCCTAATGGACACATCAGGAAGTCAGGATTGATCAAATCAGGAAAACCCAAAGGAAATGTTAGGTATGTCAACCAGTACGCCAGCTAGTTAATATGTGGTCTTGAATATTGGCATTAACAAAAAGTAAAACGTTTACAAAAAGTATTCAAATATACCTTGAATGCTGAAAATGACAAACGAATGATACCTTCCAAAAATACATTTTCATAAAAATAAGTGCTGAGAAATTAGCATAGATAGCCAAAGAGGCCTCAAATCTGTACAATTCTGTGCATGCATATATACAAGTGTGTTGGTGGTTTTAAAAACTTTGGGTATTTTTTATTTTGTTGGTTTATTTAACTAATATCTGCCATGACATTAAATAATTTCAGAATTACGTTTTAAACAGATGAATTTTTTTCTTCAGAATATAAGATTGTCACATTTTGTTTGATAATCTTGTCCCAAAAACCAGACACATATGTATTTGTTAATTTAGCACCACGATCTTAAAGGTAAAGACCAGTATTGGAAACGCCCCAACTTCAAAAAAATGAAATGGAAGCTCTCATTACCAATCATGTGAAAGAATATGTTTTGACTAATACATGATGATAAAAAATTTGCCAGAAAACTGCCTACTAATTGATATATTTGGTAAATTTATTTCTCTCATGGTCTGTGAGAGATATAGGGTAGTCCCATATACATCTTTCTGTGTATAGTGCTTGTAACTTTACGAAGAATGGGCCAAATTTCTTATCATTTTGATGATTCCAGAACCTTGCAGATGCTAGATGCTAGATGATCAACCTTTTCTGATCGATTCCACAACGTTTCTTTCACAATGCAATCGCATGACCATAACTGGTCTTTACCTTTAAACTATCCCCCCCCCCCCCTCCTTCCCCACATTTACAGATTTGCTGATGATGTCCAAGTGAAAACATTTGGTGACACTTTACCGGGACCAGGTGATACAGGAGCGCCCTTTGACCTTGGCGCACCTTCTCAGTCTGCATATGCAATGCCAAACAGAGTTGATGAACAATTGTTATCTAGACATCAGGATCTCATGTCAGTGTTGAAGAAAAACTATGGTGATGATGTAATGCTAGCCACACCCGGCAACCACATGGATGAGATGATGCAGTCCAGGCATCCTGGGCATCCTCCTCCAGATTATAACAGTCTCGGCGGGATGAGTTTCCATGGCAACCAGGGAGGAATGCCTGAATTAACAGCCCAAAGCACAGGGATGCCCAGAAGTTCAACATTGAATGGTCCCCCTTCACATCTCCCGCCATCCTCCATGAGGACATCCTATCAAAATACGTATGGGAGAAATGATCACCAGTCGTATGACAGGTATGTTGAATTCCTGAAGGAATGTGAGAGAAAATCATACTTGTATCTTGTGATTACCTATTTTTATTAGGAAATGGAGATGAAACATGCATATAATATGAGTGACATTTCTCGTTATTTCATCAGCATAACTTGGAATTAGAAAGAAAAAAAAAAAAATTAAATACATTTGCTATGATTATAAGATGGTATACATCCCAGGTTTGCATCATCTCTTCTATGACGTTTGATGATATCACATGAGATGATTAAGTTGGCATGCAAAATGATTGTTGTTTTTTTCCTTCTTTCAGCACAACTCCTTTATCGCACAGCATCCCAACAGGACTATCCCAAGAACCTACCTCCAGCCATTCCGGACCTCCACAGGGGTATGGTAGAAGACCACGCCCAATTGGAGGCTCCCTTCGTGGGTCCGTTCCAACCAGGCCGTCACCCAGTGACTTCAGTAAGCTCTCCATCTCCGGTGGCATGCATGGAGGGGGATTCCCCGGAATGTGAGGTAATTTTGTAGAAGACCACGCCTAAATGGAGGCTCACGTTCTCTGTGGTCCTGTTCCTATTAAGCCATTTCCCAGCATCTTCAGTAAGCTCTCCATCTCTGGTGACATGCATTAAAGAGGGATTCCCCAAAATGTGAGGTGCAGTGGTGCAAGTTTTAGCTCATCAAAGATTGTCAGAGACAACGACCGCTTGCAGAATATCCATTCATAGTTGCCAGTGTTGAACTAGAGGAGAACCACATCATACAGCATTTAAGATGGTATGATTGTAGAAGAGGTATATAAACATTTTATGATTTCTGAGGAAGACCACTATAGTGGTCTTCCTCAAAAATCATTAAAATGTTTATATTCCCTATTGATCCTTGTTAAGGGCTCACTATGTAGTCACAAAAACAAAAACAATAGGCAAGTAACAAACTGCACGAAAATGATGATTAAACGGACCGAGAAATGCTAAACGGTTTGATGAATGCGATCGTTTAACCATCGGTTAAACATTTTGACTCAGGCTTACTCTGTACCGACCCATACTCCACTCCTGAAGTCAATTGGTGCATGGAAGTTTAAGATTACTTACTGAGGAATAGTAGACATCTTGTATTTGACAGAGCATAATCTTTTCTGGGTAATAGAAGACCAGTTTTTTTATGAAAGTAACGTTATACCAAACTTTGAATTTATTGTACATTATCTTTGTCTTTCCACCACTAGCTATGCAAGTCACATGACAATTTTCATTACCGGTACATCATTTATGTTATACACATCATTAGAAATATCAAAGTGGACTGGTATCGTATCAATTAGAAATTTGGTAATAGATCCAAATTCATTTCTATATGAATTTGGTAACGTCCAGAATTAAAACATGATAATTTTACAAAGAAGGTTTGTTTCAATTATCCATGTTGAAAATCAATGTTTAAATCTCTGCTTTGGACTAAAATTAAATGATTACATGTTGCTTGCCCATTGGACATGAAGATATTAATACTCTACACTTATCAACATTTAAAGTGTACTAGTCACAAAAAAAGTATTTTATTCTGTTGGTTAGAGGTTTCATGTCATAATACTACCGTAAATTCAAAATATGAGCTTCAATGTTACTTCTATTAAGAGATTTTGCAAGTTTAAATACACTCTTAATCAATATGCAAAAGCCACTTCTGAGTAGACCATCTAACTCACCCATACACGAGCGCATAAAATACGTGCCTCTCCTATTTGACACTTTTCAGTAAATGAAACAATATGCCTTTGATTTATTTATGTATCAAATACAGGGTTTTATATCAACCTCAATGCCTGGATATGCAAACACTAAATAAAAATATATAATTGTGTAGTACTTTTTTTTTTCTTTTTCGTGTTCATATTTTTGTGAAAAAGCCATTTAAGTGATAACCTTCATGCTAGTATTACTATCTTTTATTATTCCGAGATGTGTCATTGCTTTATTAAATATTGTGTGTCCAAAGCAGTAATATATAAATATTTATAAATTGTATAATCTTAAATATATTTTTACAAAGTCTTATGGACAATTTCTGCTGCAGAAGTTCATCAAATTACTATTACACTGACAGCTGACTGGTTGTGAGCATACTGAAAAAAATAGTATTTATGATTTAATTCAAATATTGATAAGATATATATATATATATATATATATAACAAATATCTATAAAGATCTGTAAGTGTTAATATTCTTATTATAATTTCATAATAAATAGTGTGCTCTGATTACATGATACACTACTTCTGACCAAAAAAAATAATGTTGGACATCTAGTGGACACTTTTATTTACATATTTATGGTATTCCTTTTTGCTATTTTGTTAAAGGAGGCATTAATTATGATAGAGTTTACGTAATACGAAATCATCTTGATTTTTATGTCAGAATTTCTACACCTTGAAATATAAATATATTTATTATTGTAAATTGTGAAATACAATATATATGTATATTATTTTAAGTTATATTGTTTTTACGATATATGTTGTAAATCAATGATATATGAAATGTGTTTTGATGTGCCTTTATGCTATAGGATTAGCTGATTTTACCCCCAGATTTTACCTCTTGACCAATGGAGGCATTATTATGTGATTTCACACAGGATGAATATATGTATAATTCTTAAAAATTCATATGTTTAAGTTTCAGAGAGCTGTTTAGGCCTGGTTAGGTTTAGCTTTAGGGTTAAGGTGGCAATTGGGTTTTAGGTTAGCCTGGTTAGGTTCAGGTTTAGGGTTAGGGTTAGGTATAGTGTTGGTTAAAATCTCCTGGTTTGAAGTGAAGAATTTGGTTAGTGTAGGAGCAATTGTTGCAGGAGCAAGTGTTGTACAACCTTCTTTCAACATTTGTGCCTTTTATTTTTCACAAAGTGGAAATGACAAAATTTGCCTAACTATGATAGTTTATTACCTAACTCTTTAATTGGGTACAAAACTATTGGAATATCATTCTGTTGGAATATAGTCCATGCAATGCAAAAGTTTTTTAATTTATTTATTTCTGATGCTGCCTATGTTGAAATGCCCATTTCTAAATGTTGTTGTTGGTTTTCTCATTTTATATAATTGATACATTTGCCTTTGTTGTCTATATTGAGTCGTGTACACTTTGTATTGTCCAGTGGAAGATAATATTGGACATTTTTTATCTTCTTGGAGGGAATATTGTTGATTTATCAGAGGTTCATTCACACACACAGTGTTATATTACATTTTGGTGTGGACATGTCGGGTGTCCCAAAGGGGGGGGGGGGGGGGGGGGAATGTAGGATTTCATCCATGTTGCATTGGTTTCCTACATAGGGGTTACATCTTGCATATATTTGATTTGATTTTGATTTGATTTTCTTCTGCATTCATGTAAACATACAGTTTTTCGATAACAATAATAATATAAAGTACAATCAGTATTTTTCTGACAATGAATCATAAATAAGCAAATACATATATATAAATTGTTATTTTCAAAAACGAAATGATAAACTGTCATAAATACTAAATTTCCTCAAACATGATAGTTATACGTGGAAATGTTTTAAAGAATTACAGAACGATTGAAGATAAATGTAATGCAGGAAGTATAAAACACAGTAGACTGTCAATAGAAATTGTAAATCTTTAGTTCTGTATATAATTTTTGATATGTGATCTAGCATTTGTTTTGTTCTTTTTAGTGTTTTTTTACAAGCTATTAGTATTATTGAATATTTGCCTTGTAGATTATGTATAAATAACCTGTTTCTTGCCAATTGATGCTGAATTAAAGCCAGGTTAAGAAAATATGTATGTGGAGAGGTACATGTAACATATTAGTTATTGATGAAACTTGAAACTTTTACTTAAATTAATGTAGTCCTGCTGTTAGCAGCGTGAATCATTAAATTGAATGCTTATATCTAGCATTGGTTGTATTGGTAGGTTAAAAGTCAGATTAAACGTTCAAAATTGATCGTTATTTTATGAATAATTTGAGGGAAGAGTATCTCGAACGAGAATTATGAAGTAAACTTGAAGTGTTTCACAGCATGAAACTGTCATGATCACCTGTCCTCAATCTACTGGTTGTACAGAAGTCACCTCCTGGATTTGCCCCAGATTACAAATTAATGTAACACCCTCGGACTCTATACCTCTCGGATCGAAGCCTACCTAAAGGGATTCCAGGGTCCAAATGATGACATTTATGAAACCTTTGTCGATAGGCCCTGTCATATTTTACCAGAGTTCACTGAATTTGCTTTTGGTGGGTTTCGTTAAATTTATTATTTGTAGTACTATAGGTCTAGTAGTAGTACAATATACAAAAATAATTTATTTTTCCATACTTGATTGAATGAATTCCGCGAATTTTATATGAAAATTCAGCAACATTTGTATTTAATATTAAGCTGATTTAGAAATACATGTAAAAAAAAACTTAAAATAGACCTAGACTATTCGAGTTCTAGAAATGTAACATGACATTATTCATTCAACGATGCATTGCTTTTGCAGCTGAATAAATTCAGTATAGACTCCATTATTGTCATGCGTTGTTTCATTTTCTTTTCTGTCTTCACTTCACAACTTTGTTTAAATATTTGATTATCTTTGTTATTCTCCACTGAGAAATATACTGGATAAATTCATTCTCTTGAATCCCAATTTATTTTTTATTTGGTTTGTTGAATACCAGGGAGGTGAGACACCTGACCTTCCTGGTCAAAGTTGATATTTTTTGTTGGAAGTTGTAGGGGGGGGGGGGGTAATCTAGATCTAGACCTATGAGCATTTGATTTGACAGTGAGTTTTTTGTGTCCATGACCATTTTTTTAATTTTTTTTAATGTAGACCTAGTTAAAGATAAAGTTGAGTTCTGGTAGATCTAATGCGATTGCATTGTGAAAGAAACGACGTGACATCGATCAGAAAAGGTTGATCATCTAGATCTATTGGGTATTGCCATTGGTGTGTTACGTGTGTAATATAGGCCTACGGTTCTGGAAAAAAATCAAAATAAGAATTTTGCCCAGCCTTGGTAAAGTTACAAGCACTGTCTGTAGGCCTAGCTAGCTAGGTCGACTACACTAGACAGAAATAACCATCTGATTTGGGTCATTTCTTTAATAAAACTGACATTTGTTGACATTCCCCAATATAATCGGAGGTCTAGTGGAGCCAGACGTAGTCTCTGTAACAACCGACGACTAGAGAGACTGAAGTTTTCGGTCTAGGTCTACACAGGAATAGCCTAGACCGTATGTAGGATGGGCCTAGATCTAACTTCTATAAAGCCTAGACCTCTACACGAACATGCATGATGCGGCATGCTGTTACATCATGCCTTATTTGAATAAGAAGCCTTTTGAACATGTTGAAGGCATTTGAGAAGCCATGCTTTTCAGGGAACATTTTTATCTGATTTGCTTCCACACTCACTAGAATCTACATAGATCTAGACCTAGGCCTAGACTAAGAACAATGGGAACACTCACAAATTATTTTTTACCTCTTCCCAGAACTCCTAGACCCTATTCTCTGTTTTAGTTTAAGTAGACTCTAGATCTAGAATCTAGATCTAGACTAGATCTAGACCTGAATGATGATAGGCCTAGATCTAGATCTACGGAGAGTTTAGAATTTGATCTTTCTTGGAAATGTGGTGGCTCTAAAAAGAGCCGTTGGTTTTAGATGTCAAGCTGACAATCTAAGCACGCTCGCCACGGATGCGGCGGGCCAGCTGGATGTCCTTTGGCATGATGGTAACACGCTTGGCGTGGATGGCGCAAAGGTTGGTGTCCTCGAAAAGACCGACCAAGTAGGCTTCGCTGGCCTCCTGAAGAGCCATGACGGCAGAGCTCTGGAAACGGAGCTCGGTCTTGAAGTCCTGAGCGATCTCACGGACCAGACGCTGGAAGGGGAGCTTGCGGATGAGCAGCTCGGTACTCTTCTGGTAGCGACGGATCTCACGGAGAGCGACGGTACCGGGCCTGTAACGATGGGGCTTCTTGACTCCGCCGGTGGCTGGGGCGGACTTGCGAGCTGCCTTGGTGGCCAGCTGCTTGCGAGGAGCCTTTCCTCCGGTGGACTTGCGAGCGGTCTGCTTGGTACGGGCCATTTTGATTTGCTGAATGTGATATCAACTGATGATTCAAAAATCCCGCACTCGTATTTATATCAAAATTGTACGAAGATGATTGGTTAGTCGTGCGACAAGCAGTGATTGGCCATTCGCTATATCAAGCACAGTATGTGATTGGGTACTGTACGCTTTCCTAATATATTCATGATTTCTTCGGGCCTCGTCGTGTGATTTTGTACATGGTCATTGTAGTAAACGTTATAAGATTATGAAATATTAAACTTAATTACATCCTAAATTGCATCGTTATCGCTGTAAAGTAGTATTCGTAATTGTATTACAGAAATTTATACGCTAATACGTAATATTCGTTAGGTTTTAAGAGAAGAAAGGTCGTACTGGATTGGATTTTCGAGATCGCTGTAAAAATGAATAATTCATTAACAAACCGGCTTTCCTGTCGTCGACATTTTGGCTTTTTGAGAAGTATGTTATCATTTATCAATAACAGCATCCATCAAAATTGAAAATGAAATGATCGATATTGAATAGAAAATGATATGGACTATTTTTTCACCAAACAAAAGTAGAAATTGAAAGAATATTTCCACGTTGTTTTCTATTTTGGCGAGCAAACGACTTCAAGGAGTCCTGATGAATTATTCATAAGGTGCTGGCGACCTGTTGTAAACGATTTTGGTCAAGTAAAATACATTCATGTTCTCTTGTCTACTGTGCAATATGTAAACTAATACGCTTAAATACTGTATTGAGATGAATTAAAGTGTTTAAATAGTATTTGATAACCGGAACTCTGTTCTTGAATTTTTTATACCGATTTGAGTAAAGAATTTGTTCATAACGAACGTGCGATAGTTTATGCAAATATTGCATCGACGAAGCGACGAGATTTTAGTCCCCTTGACCGTAGGCGGCTCACTCTCAATAGAAATTATTTAGTACACTCGCGTCCGCAAAGGAGTTATATATACCCGCCGAAACTCACTTTTCAGTACAGATTTCTTCAATCGTCAAATCTACAAGTCAATATGTCTGGACGTGGTAAAGGAGGAAAAGGACTCGGAAAGGGAGGCGCCAAGCGTCATCGCAAGGTTTTGCGTGATAACATCCAGGGAATCACCAAGCCCGCCATTCGCCGTCTTGCCCGACGTGGAGGTGTCAAGCGTATCAGCGGTCTCATCTACGAAGAGACCCGTGGGGTCCTCAAGGTCTTCCTTGAGAACGTCATCCGTGATGCCGTCACTTACTGCGAGCACGCCAAGAGAAAGACCGTCACTGCCATGGACGTCGTCTACGCTCTGAAGCGCCAAGGACGTACCCTGTACGGATTCGGCGGTTAAGAAGGAAATACCTCTTAACTCGGCATATCAAACGGCTCTTTTTAGAGCCACCAAATATCCAAGAAAGAATCAATAAGAATCTCTAACTAAGTTTGACAGCACATGATCTAGAGTCTAGTCTAGTCTGAATGAAGTGTGTGTGGTGACCAAAGTATGCGGGGCTTCTGAAAGTATTAATTCGAAAGTCTAAGTTAGAGTCTAAAACTAGATCTAGGTCTAGAGTCTAGAGTCTAGACTACTCTGGAGAGTGATAAGAAATGATCTGTGATTTCCAGGCCTGATAATTACCCAAATTTCCCCAATGTTCTCACTCGTAAGGCAGGGAACCTGTTACATGCCATTTTTTTAAACAAAAGGGGGGGGGGGGGGGTGATTGAGGGAAGGAACAAAAAATTAGTGCTCACTAACAGTAACCCCTGGATTTCTCATTCTCAAAATAGGCCTAGGAATAGGATAACTAAGTTACCCCCTAGGCCTAGCCTAGTTGTCCGGGGGGTAAGTGTCCCATGGGGTGGTCGTCGTAGGGGGTAGTTGACCGGGGGTGGATGTCCAGGGGGTAGGTGTCCTAGAACTATATACCTTTATAAGATCTAGAGGATCTATACCAGTGGCGGATCCAGGGGGGGGGGGGGGGGCTTGAGAAAAGTCATGTAAAATCACGCGATTTTTACCTTTTGGGGGGGTTGGGCCCCCACCGAGCGACTTTTCGGCCGGCGCGATTTTCAAATTTTCGGGAGCAAAAAAAAAAAAGTTGGGCCCCCTCCCCTAAGAAATCCTGGATCCGCGCCTGATCTATACTATAGTCTAGGTGGATGCAGCGCTCTGTTGGGGGGGGGGGGGGTTAAGGGAGTCCCAGTGCCCCCTCACCTTTTTTTTTAAGTACCCCGAAAGTGCCCCTCCCCCTTTAATTCGGAAAACTACCTCTTATTTACTTCGGAAAATATCCCTTCAGATCTATAATAGTAGTAGGTCTCCTGATAAGTGCCCATTTTCCTTTCTGGAAAGTCCGCGCCCGATATATTATTGTCACTTTAATCTTTATATAGATCTACCTATGAATAGCCAGTGCCCCTCCCTATTAATTTAAAGTGTGACTAATTACGAATTTATGTTGACTTTTGTTGATTTGTAATAATGTACACATAAAACTAAAAGGGCACACTTTTAGGCGATATTGGGAAATAATTAAGATTAAGAAGCAGATCAAAAATGAAAATAAAAAATAACAATTATACAATGCTCACTCGTAAAAAGATTCAATTACATTTTAAGCAGTTGCTATATCAGAAATTCTTAAGCAACACCATGAAAAGAAGGGTTTCAATGGGCAAATATGAAAACATGCAACGCTATCTGATGATATCAATGCAATCTAAATGGTTGAGGACTTACTTGTCTTTTGTTCATCTAGCTGACTGATGAATGATTGGAATGATGATGTCACAAAAGTCATTTGCTTTTTGAGGTTTTTTTTTTTTTTTTTATAGGGGTGGAGATTAGCAGGTAGAACAAAAGTATTAGAAAAAATCATATGAAATATATGACAAAAATGTAACTCTAAAAGTCAAGAAATATGTGATGTATAAATTTAAGAAGTGCCCCTTTTTAAATATGTAATAAGTTCCCCTAATTGTCACTTTTGATTTATTTTTTATCTGCTTCTTAATTATTTCCCAATATCGCCTAAAAATGTCCCCTTTTAGTTTTATGGTCATCTAAAAAGTTGTATGTAGCTTTCAAAAAATTGTCGCATCTATGAGTAGTAAATTAAGACTCAACATACAGCAGGGGGGCGAGTCACATCAATATGTCCAGAAATCCCTCAGAAAAAACGTGCATGTGCCCCCCCCCCCCCTCCCCCAGCCTACTGTAGTCGATGGTGTGAGGAATAAGATTTTTAGAGGGGAAATTGGAAATTTATATTATCAATTTAAAGAGAACAATCAGTGAATAGTGAGGCGATGACGTCACAGACTCATGAGTGAGTCGCCAATTTGTCTCGTGATTTTCAAAGTTTTTCATGTTATTAAAAATTCATAACTTTCTTATTAGTTATCCGATTTTGTTTAAACTTTTTTCGATGTGGTTGTCCGATTTTTCTGCGTTCCATTGAAAGTAGGGCTAGCTAAGTCATTTTGGGGTTAGTTGGATTTGCCCTATATACCAGATGGTTATTTCTGTCTACTCTAAATTGACATAAAGACAAACTGGGAATAAGGCTAATATGAGCAATAGACGAAATGGAGATTAGACCAAATGTTGAATGAGAAGTAGACAAAATTAATGATTAATCGACCATGTGGATAGTAGACCATATGAGAATAGACCAATTGGGTAGTAGACGAACTGGTGGTAGACCAAACGGCCATGAACAGTTAGATATTTTAGTCACATGTTTGCCTGAAATGTAGACTAGGTCGTGTTATTCACTTTTCCATCGACAACGCGAGTGTGACGACTATTTACATCATTTGTGGAAATTGTAAGTTCTTTGTACATTCTTATCTTTATAATTAGTTGAAGGAATGTCTTATGATAGTAAAAGATAAAGTTTGAATAATTTTACAAAATGAGAAGGTAAATTTGAAGGTGATATTGTCTGATAATTTGGGGACGAAATGGGCTGAATATGGTGCAGGGAAAATGAACGAATGGGACTAGAGTCTAGGCTAGATCTACTACAAGTACGTACTAGCTAAG
This sequence comes from Strongylocentrotus purpuratus, assembly GCF_000002235.5. Classification (NCBI taxonomy): domain Eukaryota; kingdom Metazoa; phylum Echinodermata; class Echinoidea; order Camarodonta; family Strongylocentrotidae; genus Strongylocentrotus; species Strongylocentrotus purpuratus. The sequence goes on along the minus strand of NW_022145613.1, from coordinate 7,468,538 downwards.
GTAGCATATATTGGCACCAAGATTAACGGCGATATGAATATTCATTATTCCCTACGTCACAGACGTGCGGCGTGCGTACTCTGTCATATACACATGTATTCAGTACATGAGTACGTTCGTAAGCATTAGGTCATGTACATTGCTCCGGAATGAAGAGAATCATTATAAAGGACGAATTACTCCGTGAAGCCAAGTACAAGCAGGGAATTGAAAATAGCAAACGTTCCTTGGAGCGGCTATACACTCCCTAATCTAGCTAGTTTTGTAATGATAGTTTATTTAGGATAATGGACGTTTTGTAGGCCTATTGTTTAGTTGTTAAATAACATCACTCAGTGTGATTTGATTCGAGATATAGTATAAAGGCTGTATGAGTCTCGAACGAACCATATCGCCACTAATCTTGGTGCCAACACCGTTAAACTATGCTCCAAATTTAGTAATACATTTTGTGTGCCCTATAATGACCCGGGGTTGGATTATTTAGGAGAACAGAAGATTGATATTGTTAAGTTGTTTCATAACATCACTCAGTTTGATTTGATTCGAGATATATCTCATTAATAAAACAGTATAAAGGCTGTATGAGTCTCGGACGAACCATCGCCACTAATCTTGGTGCCAACACCGTTAATCTATGCTCCAAATTTAGTAATACATTTTGTGTGCCCTATAATGACCCGGGGTTGGATTATTTAGGAGAACAGAAGATTGATATTGTTAAGTTGTTTCATAACATCACTCAGTTTGATTTGATTCGAGATATATCTCATTAATAAAACAGTATAAAGGCTGTATGAGTCTCGGACGAACCATCGCCACTAATCTTGGTGCCAACACCGTTAAACCATGCTCCAAATTTAGTAATACATTTTGTATGCCCTATAAAGACCCGGGGCTGGATTGTGTAGGAGAACGGATGATTGATATTGTAAAGTTGTTCCATAACATCACTCAGTTCGATTTAATTAGAGATATACCTCATTAATAAAATATATATATATAAAGCTATAGTCTCAAACTAACTTACCTGTACACCATTAAACTTGGTGCCAAGACCATTAAACCATGCTCCAAATTTAGTAATACGTTTTGTGTGTCTGCAAAGACCCGGGGTTGGATTATTTAGGAGAACGGAAGATTCCTATATTGTTAAGTTTCTCTATAACACAGGCGCGGTTCCAGGGGGCAGCGCCCCCCCCGCAAAAATAAAGAGAGAGAGAGAGAGAGAGAGAGAGAGAAAAGGAAAAGAAGGACAGGGAAAGAGGAGAGAAAGGGAAAGAAAGAAGAGGAAGAAGACAAGAAAAGGGGGAAGAAGGAGATTGGGGGGGGGGGGGGAACGAAATGGCCTTGCCTTCCAGGCTGTTGCCTCCCCGCCCCCCCCCCCCCCCCCCCCAATCAAAAAAAAATATGAGCGAAGGAAGGAAAGGGAAGGGAAGAAAGGAAAAGAGGAGATAAAGGGAAGGGAAATAAAAGAGGAAGAAGAAAAGAAAAGAAGGAGGATATCAGTTTTCCTGCCAATAAGTTGTGGTTCGGGGGGGGGGGGGGTTATTTCTAATTCCATAACGGTGACTTACAAATGTTGCTAAAATGACATCATTTTCCGAGATTGTTCCTCACTTTTTATTAAATTATACTTTTGTATGCGTTTGTTGGAAAATGACATATTCCGAAATTTACAGTCAGGCAAGAAAAATATGCTTATTGAGATGCCTACATGTCGGGGCCCGCGGAACGGTCGGGATCGGGAGCCTCGAGCTCCCTCGCCCTCCCCCTCTTTTTTGAAAAAGTATATTAAAGAGAGCAAGAAATAAAGAATAGTGAACTGCCAGTGTCACAGAAAAAAATGAGGTATCAAAATATGCTCATCTGAGCGTGATTAAATGCCTAAACCCCCCGAACTTTCGGGGTCTCTACCCTCTGGATTCCACCTAGGGCCCAAAGGTCGGCCCTTAAATGCTCATCTGACGGTAATTTAAGGCCTAAAACCCCTGGAATTCTTGGGGCTTCGCCCCCTTTACCCCAAGCCAAATAGTGTCTTGCAAATGTCACAAAATAATAAGGTATCAAACATTGCTAACCTGACCGTAATAAAACGCCTAAAACCCCTGAGCCTCCGGGGGCTCTGCCCCTGAACCAAACCAAGGGCCCTAAGGCGGGCCCCTGAATGCTTATCTGACGGTAATTAAACACCTAAAACCCCTGAGCTTCCGAGGGCTCTGCCCCTAGACCCAACCAAGGGCCTTAAGGCGGGCCCCTTGATACTCATTTAATTTAATGCCTAAAACCCTTGAGCTTCCGGGGGCCTCGCCGCCTGAACTCCACGACAATTGGTGATCTGCCAGTGTCACAATAAGTCCCCCCCCCCCCAAGAAAAAAGAGAGGAGAAAAGGGAAGAGGTCATAGGAAGAAAAAGGAGCAGACAAAGAACAATTTTGAAATTCAGACAAGGATTAAGAGTCCAGAACGGTACACAAATCGTCTTCTTTCTTTAATGATTTAATGAAACGTCAAAGCTTCCGCGCTTCGCGTATGAGGGAGGGGAAACTCGCCCCTCCCTGCACCCCCCCCCCCCCCAGGGAACGCGCTCTGTAAGTGATTCGCACGCATCGCGTGCTCCGACCCCTCTAAAATAAAATCCTAGCTACGCGCTTGCCTGACCGTAATTAAACGCCTAAAACCCTGAGCTTCCGGGGGCTCCGCCCCCTGGACCCCACGCAATTAGTGACCCTGCCAGTGTCACAAATAAGGTATAAAAAAATATGCTCATTTGACCGTAATTTAATGCCTTAAACCCCTGAGCCTCCGGGGGCTTAAGGTGTGCCCCTGAATGATTATCTGACCGTTATAAAATGACTCAAATCCCTGAGTTTCATGGGGCACAGCAAGTAAGTTTTGAAAAAGAACAAAAACGAGTAATCCAATTGTATCGGCAATTGTGGTATTGCGAATGTCATCAAATATGTTTTTTCCTTTTAACACAATAATTGTTTTGCAACTCAATTTAGGCCTGACTAAATATATACTTTTTCGTGAGGCCACAGACAAGTTATTTTATCATATAACTGATTAACATTTGAAGTTTTCCTACACTAGTGCCTGGCCGCAGTGGCGGATCCAGGGGGCCCGGGCGCCCTCCCCTGGGGAAAAAAGAAGGAAAAAAAAGAAGGGAAACAAAAAAGAAGGAAAAAAAAGGAGGAAAAAAAAAAGAAGGGAAAAAAAGAAGGAAAAAAAAAGGGGGAAAAAAAAGGAGGACAAAAAAAGAAAGAGAAAGAGAAAAGGAAAAGAAGGGAAAGAGGAGAGAAAGGGAAAGAAAGAAGAGGAAGAAGAAAAGAAAAGGGGGAAGAAGTGATCGGGGGGGGGGGCGAAAGAGCCTCGCCTCCCCCTCTCCCCCCCCCCCCAATCAAAAAAATAAGAGAGAAGGAAGGAAATAGAAAGAAGGGGGTATCAGTTGCAATTTTTCCGCCAACAAGTTGTGGATCGGGGCGGGGATGGGGCAAAATGCCCTTGCCTCCCCTGCCCCGCTAAAAAAAAGAGAGAAAGAAGGAAAAGGAAAAAAGGAGAGCTAAAAGGGACCGAAAAAAGCTGAAAAGAAGGGGAAATAGATCATTTGCAGTTAATCCCGCCAACAACATGTGGAGAAGGGTGGGGGCCGAAATGACCTTACCTCCCCCTAGCCCCCCCCCCCCCCCCCCCCCCCCCATCAAATCTTACAGAAAGAGAAGGAAGGGAATGGAAAGGGAAAGAAGAGAGAAAGGGAAAGAAAAAAAGAGAAATAAGAAAGGTAAGGGAGATCAGTTGCGATTTTTCCGCCAACAAAGAGTAGATCGGGGGGGGGGGGGAACTGGCGTATTGATCGAGGAGGGGGCTCGGGGGAAATAAAATTTAAACGTGGTTTATTTCTAATTCCATAACGGTGGTTTACAAATAATGCTGAAATGACATAATTTTCCGAGATTTGTCCTCATTCTTTAGTAAATTATACTTTTGTATGCGTTTGTAAATTAACAGCCAGGCAAGAAATATGCTTCTTGAGATGCCTACATGTCAGGGCCCGCTGAACGGCGGGGATCGGGAGCCTCCAGCTCCCCCCCCCCCCCAATTTTTTTTTGGAAAAGCATTTTAAAGAGAAATAGAAAGAAAGAGAGCAAGAAAGAAAAAATAGTTAACTACCAGTGTCACAACAAAATAAGGTATAAAAAAATTGCTCATCTGACCGTAATTAGACGCCTAAAACCCCTGAGCTTCCGGGGGCTCTGTCCCCGGACCCAACCAAGGGCCCTTGGGCAGGCCCCTTGATACTCATCTGACCACAATTTAGTGCCTAAAACCCCTGAGCTTCTTGGGGCTCCGCTCGCTGGACCTCACGCAAATCAGTGTCCTGCCAGTTTCACAAATAAGGTATAAAAATTATGTTCATCTGACCGTAATCAAATGCCTGAAACCCCTGAGATTCAGGGGTTTCCGCACCCTCGACCCCACCAGGGGCCCTGAGGCGGGCCCCTGAATACTTATCTGACCGTAATTTGCCTTCAACCCATGAGTTCCCGGGGGCGGACAAGGTATCAAAATCGTCTTGTTTCTCTAATAATTGAATTAAATGTCAAAGCTTCCGCGCTTGGCGCAGGAGGTGTGGACTAAGAGTCGGGAACGGTACAACAAATCGTCTTCTTTCTCTAAAGATTTAATGAAACGTAAAAGCTTCCGCGCTTCGCGCGCGCGCGGATAGGAGGGGGGGGGAAACTAAATTCAGACGAGGATTAAGAGTCGAAAACGGTACAACGAATCGTCTTCTTTCTCTAATGATTTAATGAAATGTACAAGCTTCCGCGCTTCGCGCGGGAGGGGGGGGGGACTGAAAACAAACGAGGATTAAGAGTCGAAAACTGTAATCAGAAGAGCAGGCGCGTAAGGAGGGGGGGGGGGATTTGGGGTTGAACCTCCCCCTGTTCGGTTTTTTTTATGTGTGTATCTTGGAGCAACCCCCCCCTTTTTAATTATTTTTTTTAATTATGCCAATGGCTGTCCTAAAAAAGGTGACCTCAACACCCCCCCCCCCCCTACGGAACAAAATGTCAAATTTTCAAATTTCGAGACCCCCCAAAAAGTGTCCTCTTACCCCCCCCCCCCCCCCCGCTTCCTCTTTTTTGTTACCTTTTAGCTCTCCTCTTTCCCTTCCCCTTTTCCCCCTTCTTTTTTGGCGGTGGGGGAGGGGGGGGGGAGAGGCAAGGGCCTTTTGCCCCCCCCCCCCGGATCCACAACTTGTTGGCGGAAAAAATAGTAACTGATATTCCCCTTCTTTTCTTATCTTCTTCCTCTTTTTTTTTACCTTTCCGTTATCTCCTCTTTTCCTTTTTGCTTTCCCTTTCCTTCTTCTCTCTTTTTGTTTTGCTGGGAGGGGGAAGTGGAAGCAACATCATGGGAGGCAAGGCCCATTTCCCCCTGATCTCTTTCTTCCCCTCCCCCTTTTTCTTTTCTTTTTCCTCTTCTTTCTTTTCCTTTCTCTCCTCTTTCCCTTTCACATCTTTTTCTTCTCTCTCTCTCTCTCTCTCTCTCTCTCTTTCTCTCTTTATTTTCTTCTCTTTAGAGACTTTTACACCATTATTAAGAGACATAATGCGCAATCAAATCAAACTGAGTGATGTTATCGAACAACTTCTCAATATCAATCTTCCATTCTCTTAAATGATCCTGGGAAGCCTCGGTCTTTATAGACACACAAAATGTATAACCAAATTTGGAGCATAGTTTAATGGTGTTGGCACAAAGTTTAGTGGCGATGGTTCGTTTGAGACTTGTACAGCGTTTATACTGTTTTATTAATTAGAAAGAACTCGAATCAAATCAAACTGAGTGATATTATGGAACAACTTTACAATATCAATCATCCGTTCTCCTACACAATCCAGCCCCGGGTCTTTATAGGGCATACAAAATGTATTACTAAATTTGGAGCATGGTTTAACGGTGTTGGCACCAAGATTAGTGGCGATGGTTCGTCCGAGACTCATACAGCCTTTATACCGTTTTATTAATGAGATATATCTCGAATCAAATCAAACTGAGTGATGTTATGAAACAACTTAACAATATCAATCTTCTGTTCTCCTAAATAATCCAACCCCGAGTCATTATAGGGCACATAAAATGTATTACTAAATTTGGAGCATAGATTAACGGTGTTGGCACCAAGATTAGTGGCGATGGTTCGTCCGAGACTCATACAGCCTTTATACTGTTTTATTAATGAGATATATCTCGAATCAAATCAAACTGAGTGATGTTATGAAACATCTTAACAATATCAATCTTCCATTCTCCTAAATAATCCAACCCCGGGTCTTTATAGGGCACACAACATGTATTACTAAATTTGGAGCATAGTTTAACGGTGTTGGCACCAAGATTAGTGGCGATCGTTCTTGGAGACTCATAGAGCCTTTATACTGTTTTATTAATGAAATATATCTCGAATCAAATCAAACTGAGAGATGTTATGAAACAACTTAACAATATCAATCTTCTGTTCTCCTAAATAATCCAACCCCGGGTCATTATAGGGCACACAAAATGTATTACTAAATTTGGAGCATAGATTAACGGTGTTGGCACCAAGATTAGTGGCGATGGTTCGTCCGAAACTCATACAACCTTTATACTGTTTTATTAATGAGATATATCTCGAATCAAATCAAACTGAGTGATGTTATGAAACAACTTAACAATATCAATCTTCTGTTCTCCTAAATAATCCAACCCCGGGTCATTATAGGGCACACAAAATGTATTACTAAATTTGGAGCATAACTAGATTAACGGTGTTGCCACCAAGATTAGTGGCTATCGTTCGTGTGAGACTCATAGAGCCTTTATACTGTTTTATTAATGAGATATATCTCGAATCAAATCAAACTGAATGATGTTATGAAACAACAATATCAATCTTCCATTCTCCTAAAGAATCCAACCCTGCATGGGTCTTTAGCATATAGGGCACAAAAAAGGTAGTACTAAATTTGGAGCATAGTTTAACGGTGTTGGCACCAAGATTAGTGGCGATCGTTCTTGGAGACTCATAGAGCCTTTATACTGTTTTATTAATGATATATATCTCGAATCAAATCAAACTGAGAGATGTTATGAAACAACTTAACAATATCAATCTTCTGTTCTCCTAAATAATCCAACCCCGGGTCATTATAGGGCACACAAAATGTATTACTAAATTTGGAGCATAGATTAACGGTGTTGGCACCAAGATTAGTGGCGATGGTTCGTCCGAGACTCATACAGCCTTTATACTGTTTTATTAATGAGATATATCTCGAATCAAATCAAACTGAGTGATGTTATGAAACAACTTAACAATATCAATCTTCTGTTCTCCTAAATAATCCAACCCCGGGTCATTATAGGGCACACAAAATGTATTACTAAATTTGGAGCATAGATTAACGGTGTTGGCACCAAGATTAGTGGCGATCGTTCGTGTGAGACTCATAGAACCTTTATCTCGAATCAAATCAAACTGAATGATGTTATGAAACAACAATATCAATCTTCCATTCTCCTAAAGAATCCAACCCTGCATGGGTCTTTAGCATATAGGGCACAAAAAAGGTAGTACTAAATTTGGAGCATAGTTTAACGGTGTTGGCACCAAGATTAGTGGCGATCGTTCTTGGAGACTCATAGAGCCTTTATACTGTTTTATTAATGAGATATATCTCGAATTAAATCAAACTGAGTGATTTTATTGAACAACTAAACAGTAGGCCTACTAAATGTCCATTTTCTGTCATTACAAAACTAGCTAGATTAGGGATTGTATAGCCGCTCCGAGGAACGTTTGCTATTTCAATTCCCTGCTTATACTTGGCTTCACGGAGTAATTCGTCCTTTATAATGATTCTCTTCATTCCGGAGCAATGTATGTAGTAATGCTTGCGAACGTACTCTTGTACTAGTACAGTACATGTACCTGTGTATAAGACAGATCCATAGACAGTACGCACGCCGCACGTCTGTGACGTAGGGAATAATGAATATTCATATCGCCGTTAATCTTGGTGCCAATATATGCTACCACTAGCTAATCGTGCATTGAAATCGAGGGCCTGGTGCTGGCCTTTGGTACATTCGTTAACAGCAACAGCCCGAGGGCATGTTCTTCTTCTTCCTGAAAAGTGTAGGCTTCATGAAATGGAGATTTTAACGCACTGTTGAATGAAAGGCTTAGCAGCTTAGCAGACTAGGCCTAAAAGGGCTGAGGTGACGTCTCATCTGGTTTTGCTTGAGAACTGCGACTTGTCATTAGACTCCCTAGGCTACAATTAAAAACAGATGTCGCATTTAGGTTAACAAGTTGTTTACTTTATGCAAATTAGACTTCAACTTCAAGGACGAAAGCTTTCGCGCCTGCCCTTGTCAATGTTCTTGTACAGTAATTCTTTTGCAATAATGTTTTTTCTCTTCTTATTTTTTCTCCAGAATTATTGACATCTAAGATGAATTGAATCAATGAATGGACATATCTAACAATGTCTTTGGCTCAAGTCTACCCTCCACTTCTTCAGCGGGCAAGCTACAGCTGTTTTGTGTTGCCAAGGGCAACCTGTTGTCTTCCATCCTTACATGCGAGGAGTGCATCCCAGCTGCAGCATCATTCTCCACTGGCGACATCATCAAGCACTTGTAGGGACAGTCTGAATACTCAGTCTGGTCAGTCAAGAACTTATTATGCAACACATGTCAGGGGGCAGGACCAAGAATATGACCTCCCAAAGTCTATGGGGAAGAATGAGACAGGGAAGTATGTAGATCTTGTGCAGATGGTCGGCAAGCACAGGAAAAGATACACAAGTGTTTATGTGTGGGGCTTCACATACACAGGAGCCCTAGGTGTCCCATCCTACTTCTTCCCGAGCCAACGCAAGAATCCCATCAGGAAACCGAAAAAGTTTCAGCCTATTCCTTACAAGCTCAAGTTTGATGAAAAGGTCAGTCTTTGGTCTATTCTCTGCAGATTTTCATGTACCGGTATCTCATAAGAAAAAGTTCATGTACTATAGTACCGGTTTCCTGTTAGCTTACAATGTAAAAAAATGTATAGACCAATACAAACAATTCCTGATAATGCACATGTATGGTGAGGAGGTTCATTAACATTTTATGAAAACTATAGGTAATCTTATGTTTGAATGATCGAAGGTGATTGATCAAATTTCAAACAAAAGAAAGTACCATGAAAAGAAATAAATAGTTATGATGGCACAAAGGTCAAACTCTAAGAACAAAGTTTTCACCTATTCCTTGACTTGGAACCACAAAACAGTACTGTTAACCCAGAAACGTTTGTGACACAAAACTTTTGTGAATTGACAAGGACATCCCATTTTTAGAAGAAACTTTCACAAATCGCAAAAATTTATTGTTGTGTCATATTGTGATTCAATTGTATCGCGACATTAGCATGAAAATCGTAAATATTTCATGTACCCGAAAATTCCTGGTTTTACAGTTTATCATCACGTTCATATCTTGAGCAGATCACAACAGCAGCTTGTGGATATGGGTTTTCACTCATTGGTAGCCACACACAGGACACAAGCAAGGTGTGGGGTATGGGCATCAATACAAACTCACAGATTGGATACCATCCCAAGGCTATGACAAGTGGTAAGGAAACGATCAAGATTTTATCATTAAAGACTCCTAAAACTTTTTTATGTCGAGTAGAATTGGGTGAGACTGTGAATGTAGAAGTGGGTGATGCCTTGAAAGTAGACAAATCAGAGAAACAGAGTGATGCAAGTTTGACTTGAGTTTGAAAAAGAGTAAGAGAGTTCAGTAATGATTTTGTTAAGCTTGTAATAAGAACACGTACATGTACATGTATGTGAATCTCATATGATGAATCATTCATTCAGCTGACATAATTGGGGACACTCCCCTTTTTGTTGAACACTAGAATAGCATTAATTTAAGGTTCTCTCTTATTGCCTTTTCCCTCTAGGCTATAATACTCAAGATCTATTTTGAATTGCATAGTGGTATAGGTCTTCCCACAACCGAAAAGATCCTACCTAGTGATAATTTTTTTTAAAGGGATATTCATCATTTGAGTCCAAACAGATGGAAGAGATATGTCTGCCACTACATCCAAACCAAATTGTCAATATTAAATTCCCATAATGATTACCATTTTTACAAAGTCAAACCTTTCTTATTGTTTGTCTAATTTGGTTCAAACTTTTACCAAATTTACATCTGTCAGTTTTTTCCCTTCATTCCAATCAACTTGCTATAACAGTGGATCGCCCTTTAAAAGGGACATCCACGTCGACTGAATAACCACATGAGACTAGAGGTCCACACGAGACTGATGACCTATGACCCCCAAATCCATTGTTTGTCAATCACTGTGTTTTGATCTAGAAGGTCTTCATTCCTGCGCCCCGTCAAAACAGTAGAATATTATCTTCACAAGTAAATACTTCAGGGGAGGGTTGATGAAATTCAGTTTGTTTTATCTGATAACTAGTGCAATGTCTAAGGTAACACAATTAAAGTAATTGCAAAGTCTTCATAACAAACAAACAAACACAACATTACAGATTTGTCATATTAGTTTTTCCTTTCTTCATTTTGTTGTTTATTTGTTATGTTGTAAGAATTATAATTCCATTCATTATGATTACAACTTACAAGTGTTGTCTATGACAAATGTCTGTAATTAAACTTTTTAAATTCATATCTAGTATGATAATTCTTTGACATAATGTTATACTTTAAAGTTTAAAGGGGGGTGTTAGATAAGCAGTCAATCTCAATGATTTTCACCCCACCTTCTTCATATTCACTCATCTTATTTCCCAGTTGAAGGAATGCATACAATCATCTCACCAACTGAAATCAACCTACCTCTAACGAAGCCCAGGAAAACCAGGGTCTCTCAGGTATCATGTGGTCGATCTCACTCCCTCATCCTCACAGATGAAGAAGGTGGTAAGTAACGGGATCACTTAGTAATGTCATAAGGACAGTAGCTAGTACTCTCTATGCATGTAATTGATTATGTTGCCCATGAAGAAAGACTTAATTGCTGATTTTAATCCTCTATATATATTTCTTAAGGTAATTACTTATTTAGATAACTTGAATAACCTGTGTATTGTGGAGTGGAAGGAGGAGGTACAGTAAATGAATATAAGAGTGATGGGCAACTTCTTTTGTAATCAATGTGTAATTTGAAGAAGAAGGATGTAAGTTACAATTAATGGAAGTTCAGACTCTTTACATAAAATCAGTGTAGTTTGAATAATTTCAATTTTAAATCAAATTGTATTGATTACCGATACTGTATATAAATCCAAACAAATAGGATCATTTTCAATTTTTTAGTAGTTTGAATATGTAATGTGAGATAAAGAAGGAGTTAAATATCAAATCATTAAAATTAAACATATGTTTTATGTAATCAGTATAGTTCAAATATATGTACAGTGTATTGCAAACATTAAAAAGGAGGTCAGTTTTGATTAGTGGGTTAACTCCTCTGTGATTTTAATTAGTTTAGTTTGAACGTTTAGTATGAAATAAAAAAGGCGATAAATGATTGCCAGTTGGATAAGGTAACTACTTTGTGCATAATATATACAAAATATGATAAATGCATTGTTAAGTTTGACTATGATAAGAATATGTTTAAAGTTGATAAATAAATATTTTTCGTATTTCAGTCTTTTAAATATGATATCTTGTTTTTTTTCTCTCCTACAGTATACAGTCTTGGCAATAACTCTCATGGGCAGTGTGGGAGACCTATTATACCACTTGAAGATTACAGGTAAACATTGAAAGATACTTTTCAGATTTTGTAGGTTTTGATAGAGATTTATAACATAAAAGAAAAAAATATCAACCAATCTTAATATTAATATATGGAGAATTATTAGATCATATATTTCTTAATGACATGATATCTGTCTTTCATTTGAAGGCTGTTGCTCTTTTGTGCTCTTGTCATTATTTTATTTGCTTGTTTTTTTTTTTTTTTTTAATGTATGTTGTTGTTTTTCCATTCATTAGAGCAAAACAAACTACAAACTGAAATCATTCTTTTGCTGATTATGTGGTAATGCATTAATGCAAAAACTAATTCTATACCAAATGGAAACCATTGAATCAATATTATATTTTATATGAACTGCCTTTCCATTACATTTAGCACTGGGTTTTCCAAGTTCTATATTTTTAATTTGACTTTATTCTCTTTTCATTATTACAATTTCAGCTCTAATAAAGTCATTCATAAAATTGGAGGAATAGAGGGTAAAATAAAACAGGTAAGCAAATACTTAATATTTTTATTTTTATTGTATAAATGTTTTGTAAATGATGCAAGTCTGGGTCGGTATTAGATTTGATACTTTGTTTAAGTAAATTTTTACTTAGCATTTGGCTTAGCTAAGTATATCTCGTAAGTCTCATTCAGATCACTTTCGCAAGCCGTTATTTTAGGCAAATAATTACTGATTTAAGCATTGGGATATCACAAGGTCAATCAAAAGTAATTTGCTATTTACGCGACATATTAAATGCTCGATAATATAATTGTGCGCAGCTTATGATCACTTCATATGAAAACCTATGCCTGCCCATCAATGTTTTTGTATTAAATCTGCTAGGCAACTTTCTTAAAAATTAGGGTCAGATACTTAGCCAAAGCCTTCAACTGAATACCAAATTTGGCTAAATATTTCATCCATTAGCTGAAAAACTGAATAAAATACTCCTATTTCTAACTTACATGTAAGTATTGAATTGAATGCCGACCCAGGATGCTAGTGACAGTTGAATTGAAAAAAAAAGAACTTTTATTGAATTCTTCTCGGTATTATGCAACACGATTGTTAACGTAACAATTTTTTCCTATGCATTTTTGTTAAAATTATCAGTACATTGTATACAAATGTGCCTAACTTTTCCAGCATCACTGAACTTAAGGTGGTTTTAGAGAAGGTCATTCTAGATACATTCAATACATGTCAGGTACATTTGATTGACAGGTTGTACATTACACAGGACATACCAAGGCTGAAATTTACACATGCTGGTATGTTACAAATAGCAGGCTTGTAAATTACAGGAAGAGATGAAATCTGCAAGAATTGTTGAAGTGTTGATTTCTTGCCACAAATCTGTAAACAAGGAGGAATGTAATCAACATTCATGAGGAGTGACATTGAAAATGCTCAAAGTCATATGGATTATGGTCCCTTCAAATCTGAAGTGAAAATCAATGTAGAATGATTTTTCTCAAACTTTAGAGGCTTGCTGACTTATTAATTCATTGTACTTTCTGTGAATTGTTGCTGACATTTTAATGTTATAAAAAGCAAACTAGTTTAAGAATTGTCCTGCAGATATATTGCCACTTCACCTGTGGAGGAACATCAGTACATGTGTTTGAGTATATAGCTTAATGACATAAATATTAGATATTTACAACCATCTCCTGATTCTACTCTGTATGTATATAGAAAGGTCATGGACACAGTAGTATGTATAGTCTATTGCTATTCTTCTTTTTGTATGATTTTGTATGTGTTCTTCTTCTTTTTCCTTTGTTGTTTTTGCTTCTTTCTTTGGTTTTAACATTACCTTGCATCTTTTATATGCTATCCAGATCAGCTGTGGTCATGATCATAGTCTGTTTCTGACTGAAGATGGGCACATATACAGCTGTGGATGGGGAGCTGATGGCCAAACTGGTACGACACTATTTCTATATATTACAACTGTACACAGACTATTGAACACATATACCGTACTATATTGAACAAAGAGATGATTTTTCTCTCACTTACAAGATGTTTCATATTTGTAAGCATGAGATATTGTTGGGATAATGCTCACAATCATCTATTGCATTTTTTGTTACCTAATTTGTAACAGGATTATATGAAACATAAGGAATATGTAGATTGTTTTACATGCACATGTAATTCAACATTGGGGGCGGGGTTGGTAAGCCTTTAATATTATGGTAATAACTATACTTTTTAGACTCTGAGAGAAGTCTGTGTGGATTGAGATTCTCACAAAATACAATATTGTATAAGTGTTTAATGTATTTTAAGTCCAGAGGAACCCCATCCAATATCTGTCTTCAAATATGATAGGCCTTTTCAAGCATCATGTTTTTTTTTTAATGCAATTATGTTGCAAACCATTATTTATATATATTGCCATCATTCACATTGAACAAGATTGTTGCAGTGTCCTCGTTTAATTTCACTCATCACACTGCTTTTTCTCAGGTTTGGGTCATTTCGAGGATACCAGTACTCCAACACGCTTAGAAGGGGATATCAAGAATGAACATATTACTCAGATAACTACTCTTGCAGATTGCTGCCTTGCCATTTCAGGTAAATATCTACCCAATTATTGTTCATGTAAACGCTGACATTTTGGCTAACATGCGTTCCGCAAGTAGTTGATTTCTTTCACACAGGCTACATAGAGTACAGAAGCTGTGACGTCATAAAAATCTATTTTTAGATTTTCTCAATTTGTTCTTCATTTTCCGGAAGAGAATAAAAAATAATGTCCAAATGTCGAAAATCAATTAAATATGTTAAGTATTGGCTGAGATATGACCATCTGTGTACTATGGGAACTCAGTGTTATATGCTCTGGCTCCTAGTGGTTAGGAGCCAGAGCATATAACACTGAGCTCCTATGAGGAGTTTATTTAATCAGATGGTCATATCTCAGCCAATACTTAACATATTGAATTGGCTTTCGACATTTGGACATTATTTTTTATGCTCTTTCGGAAAATGAAGAAAAAATTGAGAAATTCTAAAATTAGATTTTTGATGACGTCACACTTCACCACTCTATACAGTACATGTTTGGACATCCGATTCTAGCTATTATATGCATATTGTTATATTCATGACCCTACAAAGATTCATGAAATTATTAAAAACCCTTATAAGAATAACGACTTAATATTATTATGGCTGATGACTTCTACTTACTTAAGATACAAAGAATGATTGATGCTATTGTAACTTAAGCCTCGGTCACAAATACCGTTACGGGCTGCTACGAACGACGTACAAACGATTTTAGGACCATTTCGTAAGATCTTCTTAAGAAGGTCGTACAAAACTAGTGTTTGTAGACCGTTCGTATGATCGCAGATTGGTATATGGTCTTGTCCAAGATTTTTTTTTCATCGTACGAAACCCTCTCTTCGTAAGGCGACCATACGAGCACCGTAATTACATTGTAAGAACCACGCAAGATCTTTGTACATTTCGTAGGGTCAAGGGACAATTCTAGAAGCTTCAAATTATTACGATGACCGTAAGAACGCCTCGAGTTATTCATAGAGGGCTCTTACAGCGTTCATAAGAACGCCTTACGAGCGAAGAATATATGATCTTCGTACGAATGACTCCTGGCGTTCGTAACGCGTTCGTAAGATGCTCTTAAGGTGTACGTACACAATTTATGCAAATTTTGAGTTTTAGCAGTTATAAAGCAGAGCGCGCGATGTTCAAATCCTCACTCTGTTTATAGTGTTTGTCTCCTGTCTAAGAAATATGGGACCAAAAGGGAAATCTGTTAGAGGGAAGGGAAACAAACGTGAGGGAAGAGATGAGGAGGAAGGAAAAACCGATTTTAATATACGGAAATAAAAACAACAACAGTCATAATGTGCTCACTTCAGAAGGTATTAAGCACGATGGAAGACGACAAAAACACAAAACATTATGTTTCGTTTGCTTTGTTAAGATCTTGACGCTTTTATTTATTTATTACCGACATTTTTAAAAATGTTAACAAGAAAGGTAATAGAAAGAGCAATATATCAAATAAGAATACAAACTTAATATTCGTCAACTGAAGTAATCAAGTAAAATCAAGGCTACCAAGGTATTCATAATCACCTTAAATAGTTTAAACATTTTTTTTTGTATTCATGAATATCTGCAAAAAATAATAAAAGGGTGAACAACATTAAGGACTATCTTGAAGATTTAAATCTAATTCCCCTTTGTTGTTCTGTACAGGTTGAAAATTATCTTATTCTTTCATGTTCATATACTCTAGTCTCTACTCTCTTTGTTTCTTTTTTTTAACCCTTTAATTTATATTTTGATCTATTAGGCCTACTTAGCTTAATTTCTATGATACAAGGAAAACGTGCAACAAGGAAAACGTGCAGTAATGAGTCGGACCTTTGGCTCACAAGAAATGTACATGTATTATTTCAGTGTAAATACTTATTTCACTTTATCGTTTAGTTAAGCATGTAGGCATAGTACGCAGATAACCAAGAAAACAGACAAACATGTGTTGTAACAACTGTTTGTTTATGTTGATCAATAAATGTATTTTTGAAAAGGAAACATTGTCTTTATCTTTATTTCTCTACAGTTCTATACAGTAAACACGTACATGACGTGGTCTAAATCATACATAAAAAACATATAATAAAGGGGATCTAGCGATTGCTGGTACATACACTCATGACGGGTGTAGTTCATTACAATGTCATGTCGACGATCTTATCTTGCTATGGGAGGCACCCGATGTCGCTGTTGTAATAGTCTGACAGGTAGTACCGCTGTTTCTAGCCCTCATGAGTCAAATGACATCTGCCCACAGTCTTGGGATCAGTCAGATGCACATGTGCACGCCATGCACCAGGGATGAGATTCCCAGTCTCGTCCTCACGGTTGACATCATTGGCCTGGGCTTGCGGATTCCGAGTTCGCAGTAAATTGTGTAAAGTCAGACACACCTCCACCACGACAGTAACGTTCTTAGGTTGTGCCAAAATGCCAAAGGTATTTTCGATGACCCTCCTACACCAAGACAGTCTGTAGTTGAATACCCGGTCATTGTGTGAAAGTCCCTTTTGACTGTATGGTTTAAGCGGGAACGCATCGTCTCCCACCATGAAATGGTGAACGGGTCTGTCGTCACCAGGCAGAGGATCGAGGTTTGGTATAGCCCAACGTCTTGTTCTCCAGGGCCGGGCAAAGACGCGAAGAGTTGAACACCCCGGCATCAGAGGCCGAACCGGTTCCCCCCGTGTTACACCAGATGAACTTGTAATCGGCGTCGACTAGAGCAAGTAAAATTATGGCGAAGTAGCCTTGGTAGTTAAAGTAGTTGCTGTCGCTCTTATCTGGCTTCTTGATCTCAATGTGCTTTCCGTCTAAGGCGCCACAGCAGTGGTGGAAGTTCCATCTCTGACTGAAATCGCTGGCGACCCTCTGCCACTGGTCTGGCGACGAAGAAACGATGAAGAATTCATCTTTGAAGCTCTTGTAGATTGCTTTGCAGACCTGAGACAAACAAAGTACACACAGAAATGCATTAAATGTATGTTTATTTCTTGGCAACTTGTAATATATATGTAATTGAAATTAATGAACAAGGATATTTACCTTTGGTACAAACAGCGCAATGGTGTTGTGAGCCACATGAAAGCTAAACGCCAAGGACCGGTAACTGTTTCCAGGAGCCAGAAAGCGCAATGCAATGACCAGTTTTAGCCCGGGCTTCAAAGGTCTTCTGTTCCTGTATACAGATATTCAAATAAAGTTTTTTTCACATTGAAATTGTAGAAAGTTGCATACTTGTACAAGTTTATAAGAAAATATAACAGCGAGATGTTTGTACCAGAAATGAATACGTACGTTTCACTTTTCGTAATGCGTGGGGCAACACGGTGCAACAATCTGCAAAGGTGTTACGGTCCAGCCGGAGATACGCCATGTAGTCACCTTCCGACTCACGGTCAAGCTCAGCGAACAGGGTCTCGTACTGCCCGTACAGTTGCCTCCTCTGTATCCATGGTCGCACCCACCAGCATTGCCTTCTTCTCTGTAGATCCTCCTGTCTGTTTTGAACCAAAGCAGCTGCTACAACTGATCGACCTTCCGCCTCCTCCTCCTCCTCTACTTGCAGATGTAGCTGCAGTTGCAGTTGTAGTCTTCTTGGCAATACTGCCTTCGTGAAATATCAAACTTTCAACAATCATAACATTTTTTACAGTATACAGCAGCGCTTATTTTGCAACCCGACCAAATATACAAAAAAATCCTAAGATCTTCTTATGAATGACTTGTGAATGCCTTGAGTTACACGTACAACTACCTTGCGAGAACAAAAACTTTGAAGATGGCCGTCAGTCTGATGTAAGAAGAACTCAAGGTGTTTTAACGAAAAACGTACTAACTCTAGGGCCATTGTATAACCAAAAGTCACTTCGTTTCTCAAAAAGGTCTTGAGTTCTTGCGAATTAAACGGCATTCGCACAAACCCCGTAAGAAGGACGTAAAAAACTTTGCCCCGTCTACGAATCTCTACGAACTCTGAAATTTGTAGGAACAGGGAGATTCGTAAGAACACATTTGTGACCGTAGCTTTAGGAACAACAGTAGAAAGTTTAGACAGTTGCAATATGAATCACTAGTTTTTCACAGGTTGTATTAATATAGTTTTTTTAAGAATTTGAAATGATATGTAAGTTTTTTTTTAAAGCTTGTAGAAAGTTTTAATTTGACCCTTTATTTCTTTGCTATTCAATATTTACTGTTTATGCCATTGTCACAAGTTACTAGTCCAGCTCAATTTAAAGTGAGTAACCCTCACTTTTGCAACCCCTTTCTTGCTATTTAAAACGGACAAAATATTTTGTTTTGGCGCCTTTCATTTTTCTGTAATGATGTTAGATGATTTTGCTTAGAAATCATGTACTTCTTTTATCAGTGTGTGCCTATTGATTTGTTTGTTACTTAGATAAAGGAGAATTATTTGGATGGGGAAACTCCGAGTACAACCAACTCAAGTGTGTTACCGAGGATACTCAAGTCTACACCCCTACGCATCTACCATTCAAGGGAATAGGGAAGATCACCAGTGCTGCCACTGGAGGGACGATATGTGCCTTAACAAATGGTCAGTTAAGCCTTGGTCACAAATGCCATTACGAACTGTTACGAACGATTTTCAGACAATGGAAATTCGGGAAGACAATGGAAAAACGGAGATTCGTACGAAATTATCGTTCGTACGAAACTTTGTGACCGTAGCATTACTCTTGTTTATTGTATTAATATCATAACAAGGACATCAAGAGCAGAAATGGTCTGTGCTGTACTTAGTTATCATCATGGCATGCTTCATGGGCGCAAAGTATCTATACTTAAGGTCATTCTTGATCACTCGCAGTGAAATTTTAATTTAAAAAAAAAATGTTTTTCAAATATTATTGTCATTAGTTGTCATTCTGTCAAACACAAATGGTGGTGTAATTTATGGCTGTCAAATACACACAAACTAGAGAAAAGGTTGCTGAAAACAGCTTACCCTGAAAGTCACCTATAGGAACTGGAGGTAGTTCCAACACTTCATGAAATGCCTTGTTTATCTTGCTAATTATTAAGTAATAACACATTTTCTTTCAGAATCATGTTATATATTTAATTTTTTTGTACATATAATTGTTTCAAGATTTTGCTTGATTCTGTATAAAATATATTTCCCTGCTACCAGCAAATTAAAATTAGCTCTTTTGCCAAATCAAAGTGCCTAGTGTGTAATGTTTGATTCTCCTTTCCCTCTATTTTTTCATAGAATCTGGAGAAGTTTGGGTGTGGGGCTACGGCTTCCTAGGTAGAGGTCCCAAGCTAACAGACACTGCTGTTCCGGAGTGTATAGACATGACATTATTTGGTAAATCACGGAGGAGGACAGATATAGCAGTCACCAAGGTCTGGTGTGGTCATCACTACTTTGCTGCAGTCACAAGTAAGTTCACGGACCCGTTTCACAAAGCCTTCTTTCAATGACAAGTGACAAAATCAATGACAAATCTGCTGATAACCAATCAGGAGCAAGGATTTTAGTAGCTTATAACAAACACTGTCATTTGTCACTGATGACAAGTTTTGTAAAACAGGGCCCAGCTTACACATTGACTACTGAATTATTTTGTTCCCGTAGGCTCTAATACAGGATCCACCCGGTTCCTGTAGGGAATGGGTTAGAGTTTTGTTGAATCATGGATTTGAGTAAAGCTAAGAAAGTTCATACTAATATTTCTTGACTTAGAATGTAAGAGATAATATACTAGAGAGCTTCATTTAATTGTTAATAAATCATATTTATTTACTGTATCTGTAATACAGTTCAAATGAAACTGCTCAATCTCATATTTCTGCTAAGCAACTTTTTAAAAATTTGCAAAAAAGGTCGAACTTGTAAAACCTGTGCAAGTTTGTGGAACTTGAACATTGGTTATCTCTCTGCATTTTCTTGTCAATATCATGGCTATCATATTTCATTGTGCTTAACTAACATTCAGTGTTGTAGTTCCAGTTTCCTCTTGTACGCACCTTTAAAGGTAATACAAAGTTTTGGTATGGGGTCGTGAATTTGGTTCAAATGAACATATTGGAAGCATATGAGATCCTACAATATTCAGTGGTTGTCAACGTGGTTGAAATCGAGTCTTAAGTTATGAAATTGTAAATAATACACTCTTCATGTTGTATAGCTCCCTCTCAAGGTCAAGATATTAATTAAGCTATAAAACAATGTTTCTTGACTAAAATCGACCGATAAGCTATTCCCGTTTGGAAATTATATATCACAACTACATTCTGAGATTTTTATGGTCGCAGCTACCATTGTGCGGCCTATTTGAAATTTATCAAAATTTACCAGGAGCACCGGTAAATTTTTATATTCAACCTTTCCCGAAAGCAGAAGTGTTTTAGGAGCTAAATTTAGTGATTATAATACATCCACATGGGCATCCAAATATATCAAAATTGTAAAGAATCATTATCCACCCAATTTTCAAAATTTCCCAAAACTTTGTATTACCTTTAATATATCACCCGTTTGGAGCCACAGAGACCTTAAACTAGTTGCTCCATTTAGATGATATGAAGAATGAAAATGTCTCAAAATCTATCAGCCAAAACAATCACTCTGTTGTTGGAAATTGTGCAGTTGTTTTCATGGGAGGCATTGGTGTGATTGATTGATTGATTTTATTTTTGCTTCTAGATAATGGAGACCTGTACACGTGGGGCACTAATGGATCAGGCTGTCTAGGTCTTGGTCAGCTCCATAGCCAGTACTTCCCTCTCAAGGTAAGTCACATGCCCCTTGGAGCTCTCTTACAATCATTTATTAGAAACTATACTTCTTATTAAAAGGAAGGGAGGGGGTCTTCCTTGAGATGACAAGTGATCCATTTCTCAAATGGATGATTGTATTGTTTGGAGATAGGAAGACTGAAATGACGTGAAATCAGCAGAAAAGATAAAGGGTGATCAGTTTGGGGTTACAGGAAAAGGGGTCTGATGCAAGTACAGGGTAGAATACTAATAGCCCTCTTCAAACTAAAGAGTTGTTTGCTGTCATGTGTGTAGATATTATCAAGATGTTCGACAAGTAGGTATTTAGATGCTGCTTATAAGTATCGGCTTGCATGGTGATGTAGATAAACAGTAGGCTTGTGGTTGCACCATGTGAGAGAGGGGGTGGATAGGTATTTGTGTAATCTGCCTTGTGTGATACAATGTACCTATAACAACACACTTTGTTGATGAATCTTAAGTTCTCAGAAATCACTTTAATACTTTCTCTTCTCCCCCCCCCCCCCTTCTCTCTCTCTCTCTCTCTCTCTCTCTATCTCTCTCTCTCTCTCTCTTTCTCGCTTTCTTTCCACCATGCCCATCTCTATCTTTAACTATAATTATTCTCATCTGACCCTGTCTCTCCATTATGTTACCTTCTTTAAATTTGTCAAACTTTCCTTCCATCCCTTCAGGTCTCTCTACCTGGTCAGGTGACCCATATTGCCTGTGGAGTGGATCACACCATAGCACTCGTCACAAAGGATATCTGAAATGGACCTCCTGTGCTAAATATACCTGCATGTATCTCATTTCATTTCATTCTGATGTAATTGGCACCTCCATAGAAAGACCATCAATGATTCACCCAATCATGGAGATGTGACCCATATGGGTTTCACCTTTCTAAGGTAGGCCATATGATAACACTTGGCACAAAGGGCAAGGATGTGGCCCACAGAGTTAGGTGACCCATGTGACCTTTGGAATTGGTAATGCTATAAAGGTCATCTTCATCAGACTTCATTTCAACCTGCTGTACTCGACACCGCCAGAAGGAAAACCCTGTATGTACATCTAAAAGATGATTCAATATGGAGGACATCCAAGGTTGGACTGTGTCATTTTTAATTCTTGTCATTGTCCTATGTATTGGATATTTCTTTAGATAATCCATCAGTGATCCAATCAAGATAGTTCTCAAAACAGAGGGCATTTAAAGTTGTACTGAATTTCAATAACTTTATATACTGAAAATATGCAAGTTTGTAACTGGTTGTGCTTGAGCTTCATATTGGACATATGTTTGAATAATTCATCATCACATAGCAATCAGAGTACCAAAACAGATACAAAAAAAATATTGCAGCATTGTTGAATCCACCATGCTTTAAAGCCTATCTGCACTAGTTTGGCCAGTAGGGATTTAAGAAGAAGGGGACATGGGGAATCAACGGTACCGCTTAGGCATTGTTTGCTATGAAGAGGGCGCAAGTAGCCACAGGTAGTGCAGTCCCGCTTTCAAGATCACTTTAACGGTTAGGGTGCTGAATACTGACTAGAGATCTTGCAACAAATATGATCATACTGTTGATTATCCATGAGGACATTTTTATTCAGGCTAATCCAACCCTCTTGATGTGTTCTTAGGGAAGATCAAAGTAATATTATTACCAGTATTAAAGACTGATCAGGAACTAATTTTCATTGGACGTGTGACATTCAGGTTCCCTTCAATTAGCCCATTATCAAAACCATATACCGGTACTTATCAAAGCCAGGTATAAAAGTGGCTGTCGAGTTATAATCCAGAAATTGTCAGTTATCATCTTATCATGAAATTGTTTTTTTCACAGTAAACGCATAGTATTTTTTCTTGCTCGAACAGTCATCAAATTTCAAATGACCAGGCGATGAGTTGTGAACTCTGCTTTCAATGGATTTGCATGTGCAGTTAACATGTGTAGTTTGTCACATTGGCTCCATATTATATTGGTATTGGCCAACATTGTAACTTTTTAAAGAGAATTTAAATTTGCATTAAATGCATTTAAAATATTTGTATGATGAGGATAATCAGAAAAAGCCAGCTGGTTGACCCTTCTTTTATTCAGTGTTCATCCGATTTAGAAAATTTAACATTATTACTATTTTGATAGTATATCCTATTTGCTATTCAGGAAAGAACATTGTATTTTAACCTCGAAAATGTAGCTTTTTACATGAAACAGAGAAACCTAATGACTAGCAGAAAAGGTTCCTAATGATTCACGAACCTCCAAAATTAATATCTCGAAGTGGCATCACCACACATGCAGCCCTGTAACAAGATCTACTGTACAATTTATGTGCATGAATGCACTATGTAAAAGAAAAAAGTCAGCATGGTCTTGTAACTATTTTTTTTCTTCAGGTGCCTATATTTTAACCATCAATATTGCTGGATTATTAGTCAATATCAATGACCATCTGTTTCATAATACATACTGGTAATTATTTGTAAAAATCTGAATATGATGTTGAATATGTATATGTGAGAGCATGAACGGGCAACTTGATGTGTCTTTTGTGTTGACTTCCTTAATCCTGCCACCCTTAATGATGCTGCATTAATACCATTTATTATGGAGGGTCATTGGGAGTATGTGACTCAAAATATAAAAATAATCATTTGCAAGGATCTTTTTGTTTTCTTTTTCTTGTGTGATAGCTCTTAGCATTAACTTTTATTGCAAGATTACTGTAAAATAAATGGTGAGTCTTGCTATATGTTCCTTCATTGTTAAAATGTGAGGTCTTTCAGGCTCAGAACTTAAAGGAGCATTTAATGTTGAACCCTGCATTGAATTGAGAGAACTAATTGGCTTGATCTGACCATTACTCTCGTTGATGTTTTTGATCATTTCTGTATGAATAGGAAAAGATTTGGGAAATCATTTTTGATAATTGTGCAATGTTTGTATTATGCTGTCGACCATTCTCAAATTTCCATTTGATAACTTGTGAAACATCCGTCAGAATCATTATGTTTTTTTTTGCAGTTGATTGTTTGCTCTTTTGGTAAATTTTGTATCAAATGGTCACCGCTTCCATGCTATGGTTGGAAATTCTGCCCTAGAAATGGTAGTTTTTAACAATCCATTTGGACTAAGATTATCTAGATTTTTCTTTCTGAAAAGGAAAAAGAACCACCGTTTTATGTAAGGTGTTTTATAAATAATTTACAACCCAACTCTTAAAATAGCACTTATCACACCTGTTCAAACACTTTAGCATGGGAGGGTTTTAAAAAATCTATTTGAGGTACATGTGCATGCATTACATGTAATAAGACAAAATATAAGATTGAAACATGTGTGTATCGATTGTAATCAGATATATAACTTGCGATTATGTTAACTTAAAATCAACCTTTATCTCTTCTGCCATTATTACTTGTTTTCAGCTGATGTTTAGTTGCATTTTATGGCAATTTTTAAACCAAATTTAAAATTATATTTTTCGCCTACATGTGCTTGATTGTGTATTTTTATGCTAATAAACGCATCAGAAATAGCATTTCTGTATGTAAGGAGATGTAGGAAGTGCTTAATTATCTATTTACTGATTGAAGAGATTCACTTCTTCCTGTCCAACCTGACATGTACCTGTATCTGTTACTCTGCTTATAATCTCCCCATTTTTTTTCTCTCTCTCTCTCTCTTTCTATTTCTATTTCTATTTCTTTTCTTTATCTCCTTTGTTTTATTTTCTCTCCTTTCCTCTTGCCTTCTTTCATTTTCTTTCCAATACCTCTTCCTTTCTCCTCTTTCTTTGTCCCTCCATCTCTCTCTCTCTTTCCTCTTCTTGCTTTCCCTGCCTTCTCTTCCTTTTCTGCTCAGTCTGTCACTCTCCCTCACGCTTCTCTGCCTATCTGCTTCTCTCTCTCTCTCTCTCTCTCTCTCTCTCCTTTCTTTCCCTGCCTTCTCTCCCTCTCCCTCATGCTTCTCTCTCTCTCTTCCTCATGCTTCTCTCTCTCTCTCTCCTTTTCTTTCTTTCCCTGTCTTCTCTTCCTTTCCCGCTCAGTCTGTCATTCTCCATCATTTCTGCCTATCTATTTCTCTCTCTCTTTCTCTCTCTCTCTATCCATCCAGCGAGTATTTTAATCCATTTCCTCATTGTTCCCTCAGTAAATTTCATCTTGCATCACATCAGTAACCCTTATAACATTGTGAATCAAGGAATTAATGCTTTCCAATTTGTTTATCAAAATATTTATTCCATTATTTCATTGTGTACAAAATAAGAATATCATCTATTTCATTATCTGTTATTTGAGATGCTATCTATGTGTACTTGCCGCTAGTCTTTAGATATGATGCGTAATATAATTTGCAAAACTTCAGGAATTTCTTATACTCAAATAAGCTTTCTTTAATAGACATTGTCTACCTGAAGACTCTATCATGTAAATTTCCTATGGCCTGATCTCCAGCTACTTAAAGCTTGTCAAAAAACGCCCTTTTCTCTCTCTCTTAAATTAGAAAATATAACACTCCTTGAAATATATGTACAATGAATGATGGTGTTAAGTTCTTAAAATTAACACATTGTATATGTAAAGTTCACCCATTCATTAAATGCGCACCAAAATAAATTGCTAAAGAAACATTGATAAATATCCAACTATCATCAGATATATATCACCTACAAATTATGTCTTTGCATGATCTACAACTATAATTGATAATACCTTGTATATATATATATATATAATCTACGGTAACTAAATACTGTCCTATTATATTTACATGTCACTAAAGTATTTGCTTTTCCCTTTTAATAAACATTTGTACATATCAAAATCCCAGATCTTATAGTACTGTCAATAGTTCAAACAAACATATACATTCTCTCTGTCAAAAATTCACAATTTTTTTGTTATAATACAATTTGTTCATCATAAAATTACTATTATATGATTACATGTTGTTTTTTGTCTTTCTAAGAATAGAACATCACTTTGCATACATAATAGGCATATCATTGCATATTCATTCTGCTTCGGATCATATGTCCCTATACTGAAACCATCATTTAATTTCATATATACAAATGGATTATCTAGATAATAGAGTATTCAATTTAGGCTTCTATTAAAACTTAACATCCTCTTCTAAGATAAAATGAACTGGATATCGACATAAAATTTAGGATGAGAACAAATATCTGACGGTGATGTCACTAATGAAGGCCCACCTACAAAGCAATCATCTGATTGGTCAATGCACTTCATTCAAATTAGAACAAGAATGTGATTGGCCAGTCGTGACTGCAGAGGGTGTAACCAGCCTCTAAAAAGTTGGCATCATTAAAACTAGGTAAGAGAATAAAGAATCATGACTTTGTATATTCACCAAGTATCACCTTTAAGCAAATCTACTTCTGACACTTTGTACTTATAATGTGTGATTTATCATCAGGTTTGGTATTACTTGCAGTACCAAATTAAAATTACAAATAGCAGCTTATATTTTAAAAGCTACATGTAGAAACATATGATGTGCATGCACTGAGGTTTCGTTAACATGTTGAATATTAATGTAACTGAACACCCGAGATGATTCTGGTTGAAACCCATTTATGAATGAAAATTAAATTCCTCTCAATGGATTTCATGCATCACTGATTTATGTTTTCTGATCATCACTAATTATGATATTACACTATCTTGCCTGGTTTATTATATATTCATTTTAAATTTGTATAATACCATGCATATGTGTTGCATGAAGTGATTTATACCATGGCAACTGGAAATGTTAAATTGATAGTTCAGTCTTCATGCATGTTGCATTTTGCTACTGAACATATATAATTTTGAGTCAAGAAAGAAGTATTATGAAAAATGATTTCTGCAAGCTGCCTTTTTTAGTTTACATGGAAACTTGAAGCATCGAAAAGTGCTGCAAAATGACAAATGCTGATTAATTAAAAAAATAGATACCTTTCTTATGACTGAAATTGAATTTGATAAAGTATATTGAGATATATTCAAAGTCACGTCTATAAGTTGATTCAGCCAAATTTTAATTTCGAAGAATATATATTTTAATCTTCTTTCAGCTGAGAATTATATCACCTTCTTTGTTTATAAAGAGTATATATATATATATATATATATATATATATATATATATAGACATATACATACATATGATATTTGGAGATTGTGGATTTAATATATGGAAGCCATACCCTTCTAATGGTCTTCTCATTTGATGAAATGTGTTCTTACATAAAGAAATTTCATTTGGTTATGGATGTCATATATTAGTCAAATTTGTGACTGCCTTGATATTTGATCAGTTGGTTTGCTCTTTAAATGTCCCCTATGCAATGGTGTTTTTCACTCAAAATTTGGTGAAAATGTAATGCTGAGTCTAGATGGTATTTTGGAGATATAATTTTATAGCCAAAATATCTCTGGCGGACGATTCTGCTATCAAAATTGTACCATTTTGACCCAGCATTAGCCAATACCATTTTGACTTGTTACCATATGTAATATGACCTGCAATATGGTGTGATTTTAAACGGTGCATGAAGTAATACAAGTTTTGTCGATAGTGCCCTCAATCGAAATGTAATCAAGTAAAAGTGTGTTGTTTATCTGGTCTAAACAATATCTATTTTTGTAAGTAGTAAGAGCACATAATTCATAACGTATTTTTTGTGATTAATGGAATTTCTCAATGTACGTTCTATATTCAGTATTACTGCAGAAGTGTTCACCAATAAAACAATTGATGTGAAATTTCTGGAAAAGTAAACAGTCTCAATTTTCTTACTCTTTGCTTATTTACTGTGTAATATACACCATATTAAAAACAGTGTACATGTAAAGGGCAAGTATATGTCTCATAAAGGATATTCTATTTAGTTTTCATCCTTTCTTTAAAATAAACATTTTAAAAATCTGTTTACCAAAACATTAGATAATAGTACATCTTTTTTTTTGAAGAGTAAAACATGTTAAACATTGTTATTGGTCATTAACTTTGGGCGGAAATAAACTTAATTATATGCAGACTTACACTTATTTATGAACTTACAAACATCTATAATGATAAAACATTCAGAGCAAATATGTTCTACAAAGATGAGATTTCTTGCAAAGGTTAAGCTTAGGCCAGCTATATGCCCCCTAGCTTTGCTTTAGAAGCACTGCAAAAGGGTTCAGTATGAATACGAAAGCTCATTCAATACTGAATAATTGGCAGTCGCTTCGGGACGTTATCCACTCTGGCATTATGCCTTAGTCAAAGAGCAACGTTCTTGTACTCTTTCTCAATTTCCTATCCGACTTCTTCCGAAACCACACATTTCTGGAGTGGTTTATAGTTCATACGTCTTCATACAATAACCCTAGTAGGCCTCAAAAGGACGAGAGTCGCTCGTCATTAACTCCTAGGTTAAACTCACTCTCTAAACCTGTAAACACTAATTGTTTAGGTTCAATTATCATCGCTTATTCTTCTCTCTTTCTTGATGAGTTTGACACGGGCCCATTCCCGTTTTTTCTCCAAGTCGTAACCGCTGTAGTTGGACGTGACTGGACCGTCGTCATCCACGGCTTCGCCGTTGCGCTCGTACGAGGAACGGAGGTTGCGTTGCTGAAAAGCATCTGGAGAAATTAAGGAATGCGAAAATGACAGAAATGCAATAAGGTAGGTGATCAAACCGAAGGAAAGCGGCTTATACTTGTTACAAATTTTTTTCATAATCGTGAATAAAATGAGGATTAATTCGCGTTCTACAGTTTCTATAACAGAATGTATTCAAAGAGAGAAGTGATTTTCATCGCTGATTATAGGGAAAAAATCTTTCTTTCAAGTTATCATGGCCGAAACCATTGCTTTTTAGTTTTTCACTGCACGTAAATATCCAAACAATCAACATTCACATACTAAAAATAGAAATGAAAACAGCAGCTTAAAATTGAAGAAAAAAGTAGATCCATAATGTATCAACAAAGGTGAGAGAAGGTGTGAAATAATTCTTTGTTTTTTATAAATATCTGATAAAGGAATAAAACTTACAATACAACACAATGTTATCATTTCATTTATAGGCCTATAGCGCTCTCCCTAATGAAACTATTTCCCAGCACTTCATATCACTAAAATGTCAGAAAATTGATAATAATTTATATAAAACTTACTGGCATTCCTGATGGACACAGCCCTGAAGACTGATCTCCTCTTACTTGATCTCCCTCCGTAACCCGGGGAATCCCCTGCCTCGCTGTTATAGTAGATAGATCCTGTGTCACTGTAGGCAGAGTTGCGGCCATCGCGGTCCATCGCAGTCACACTCAGGTTAGACAGACCTGGAACGATGGAGAGAAAGTTATGAAACAATTAGTGATGATTTTAGTCATTGGAAGTTATTTAGAGGTGAAGACGTATCGATATTTTTTCTCCTCCTTCTTCTTATTCTTCACCATCATCATCATTACATCGTCATCATCATCATCGTCATTAGCAATAACTTTATCACTGTCCTTATCGTCACAATCATCAGATTAGATTAACATCATGGTCATCAACGTCTTATTCGCATTCACCATTGTTCTCACCAGTCATCACTACATCATCATCATCATCATTTACGTCATCTTATCATAATCATCATTGTCGTCATTATTTACTTTGTCATGTTTTATCGTGTTTTTTTAATTGTTGTCATCCTCATCTTTCTCGTCATCATCATTATCATTTGTATCATCATACTCCTTACCACCATCTTCATCTTCATCAACTTACCCAAATCTTCGTCATCATCTGCCTCCCAGCTGTAGTGGAATGGTCTCTTATCAATCTTGGCCTGTTTCATATCCTCGATCCTCTTTCTCCTCCCGTCTGTCTTATTTTCCCTGTCGAAGTTAGAGCTTCTTTTGTTGACTCGAGCCCACTTTCGACTTGACTGTAAGTCAAATGAGAAATAAGTTGAATTCAATAATATTGGCGGTGCGGTCGTCGTCATCAGCAGCAACATCACTACCACTATCATCATCATCATCATCATCATTGTCATCGTCATTATCATCATCACCACCAACATCACTATACCAATACCACTATCACCTTCAGCATCGTCATCATCATTATCCTGACAGTCATCATCATCATCATCATCATCATCATCATCACCACTATCGCCATTATCATCCCCATCCAAACAATCATCACCATAATCGTTATTACCATCATCATTACCATCAAAACTATCATCACCATCATTACCATCATCACCATCATCACCATCATCACCACCATTTTCATCATCATCATCATCATCATCATCGTCGTCATCAGCATCATCATCATCATCATCATCATCATGAGCTATTTACCTCTCTTCCCATGAGGGTTGCCTCGATCTGTGCAGCTGTACGGAAGGCTCTCAGGAACCGACCAACATCTCGTAGTACTGCATGGAAATTGGAGGGGGGGGGGAGGGCGGGGATAATACAAATAATTACATTAGTTTCACTCATAGAATAGCAGGAGATAACATAGATTGAAATAACTTCTTCTAGTATTCTTATTTTCGCCCACTTTTTCTTTCTTTCCTTTTTTCATTCATTCATTAACTTTTCATTACATTACAGTCAGAATCAACAGAAAAATCATCAAAATGAGGTTATATTTAAGTTCAAAACTACTGATGTTATGAAAACTGCAGGTAAAGAAAGAATACTTATACTGTTTTCACACTGGCAATATTTTGCTTAACCCCGTACTATAGGTGGGGTTAAGGGGGGGTCTTAGCCCCACCTATAGTACGGGGTTAAGCCTATTCCACTTTCTGTTCAGACTGGTTTTTACCAAAGTGGGCTAAAGTTGGCTAACCCCACCTATAGTACGGGGTTAACTAACCCTGCAAAATAGCAGGGCTAACTCCGCAATTGTGGTGCTAACTCCTGCTAACCCCGCAATTGCGGTGCTAAGGAAATGAATGAGAACAGAAACGAAAAATAGTCCGGTACTACGCAATGGAGCGTATCGCAGCTGGCCAGATGCGAGGTATGTCCAATCATAACATACACGATATCCGGGGTTAACGAAATGCAGTGAGAACAGCGGGAATTTTCTTATTCCGGAATAGGCGCTAGTACGGGACTAAAAACAGCGAGTGTGAAAAGCCAAAAAAATAGTCCGGGGTTAAGGATAGTACGGGGCTAAGCAAAGTACGGGGTTAAGCAAAACCAGTGTGAAAAGAGAACTTAGAGAAGAAAGTCGAGAGTGATAAATAGGTGAGGTGTTTATGAAAAGAGGGAACATTTAAGAATTATCTCAATCGAAGCAGGACATTTCGTTACATCATGCAGCTAATTTGGCTTCCGAACAGTACCACATATAGGTAAAGGTGCTAATTGATACTTGTCTTGCTGTCTGAACTATCCTAAAGGATGGGAGCATAACGGTTCACCATTGGGAGGCGCTGTAATTATGTGGCTTCCGGGTTTGTCTTCTTCAAACCACGAAGGTAAGCTACATAGCCACGAAGGTAAGCTTATATCACGATACATTTCAGAGGTAACAGAGGCCAGTGACATAATGTGCACAGGCAAAGGTGGATTTATAGATTGGGTTGAAATTCCTTGAAATTTATGACACATTTTTCGCTTAATTGGGTAAGTCAGAGGTTAATTGAAATGTATCACGCCCCGGTTAGAATGTACTGCTTGGTGATAGTTAAATTCAGGAATACTCAAAACATAGAAGCTAACCTTGATTATCTCAAAGTATGATACCTTAAAATTAAGTTAATAATTGCCTATCATTTTTACAGTAAAAATGTGATCTTTAATTAGGGTTTGCGTATAGAATTTGGCTAAACTGTGAACAATCTACACAGGTTAGAGAAAGAAGAGGGAGAGAGAGAGGGGGGTGGGAGATACTGGCATACTGTGTACCGGTACATCACCCCTTAAAACAAAAATGGAAGAGTCTGCCTCTATGTTTTCTTATCTCACCTTTGGGATTGTCCATTCTAATGGCGGGGAGGACAACCAAGGAAATCCAGCAGGGTGTGTTAAAATCCTCCACCTTATCTTTGACGAAGCTTAGAGAAACGATGCTCAGTTTCTTCAGTCGATGGTGGTCGATTTGACCATTGCCTTTCTTCGCCTCAATAGCGAGTTGCGCCTTGTACTCTACAATGTCGAATACCTAATGGTGAGTCGGCATAAAAAGGGGAAAATCATGGTGATTAGCTTAAAAGTCCATTTAAGACATTTGTAGTATATGAAATCAGGCAAGAACCATTACATAATAACTAAACAAGTCTATTTTCCATCTCATCTACCATCATGATTGTATCATACAAATTTAGTTTTAAAGTAGAACTTTGAAGTGAGCGTTACACGACAGGAAAAGCATCAAGTCGGTAAACCCAGCCCGGCTGAAATATTAGCAAAAAGCAATATGATTGAGGTTATGTATAGGCATTGAACGGTAATGAAATTACGCGTCAACTTAATACCAGGAAATTTGATTCGAAAGGTAATTAGTGCACAGTCCCTTTGACACACTTCCATCTCTTACAAGAACAAATTATCTTTGATGCAATGAGATACAATGTATACCTCAGTAGACTGCAAAAATGGCTTTCAGGTAATACAGAGGGGACCTAAATACCAGTACTGAATTAAATCTCATCTTTCATACAAAGTTGGTTAATTGATGAACAAGAAAATATTTCCACAAATAAAAAGACTATAATTTGAGTAAACAATGGAAGAATTTGAAATGTATAGTTCATTCGGATCTTTAAAATTATTTAAAAAAATTAAAATGGATCAAAAGATAATCCTGTATACTCCAAGAAATATAAGTATTGCCTTCACAATATAAGGGAGAGAAGTTAAGATTGTCTATCAGAATAAGCATATCGGAATCCGAAAATATTCTTACTTTCATAGCTTGGTTGCGTGGCAGACGTCCCATGCTTGCAACTACTTCTGCCGAGATGCAGTGGTTCTCGGGTTCAAAGCACCCCTTGACGAAGACCTCATTTTTGCCTAGTCTCGTGGCCCAGACGTTTCCTTCGCTATCTATCTCTAACTGAACGCCCTTCCCGATGTGTTCGCGTACCTTCTTGGTTTCTGGATCCCGTAGTGGGTTTGCCAGCGCACCGAATCCAAGTCTAAATAGAGAAAAGGAATAATATTCTTTAGTAGTAGAAACATAATCAACTTTAGTTTCTCTTCATGGAATAAACTTTTTGTAGGTAAATTAAATACTTATACTAAATTTTGCGATTGGAATTATTACAATCTCTATATGCGTTCTATCTATTAATATATCTAGACTATGGCGTTTCTTGCAAATTATTTTGCTAATATATTTTTAATACTGACTTCTTGCTCAAAGTTCCCGTTTATGATTGTTAAACTTTTAAGAGAATAGTCAAATTTAACTGTGGTAATACTATTAAAAATACATAATAAGGTTGGAAAATGGTGGGAACAAATTGACGGGGGAGGGGGCTTGTACCTGCCGGGGTGTTGGAAGGCGTATCCATCAACGATCATGGCGGGTGACTTGATTTGGTAGTCGGACAGGCGACATCGTTTCTCCATGAAGTAGACTTTGCACCACGCCTCGGTTCCGATGTCCTGCATGCTGTATGTCAACTCGTTGATGATTTCCTGATCGAAACAAAGAGATTAAAACACGGTTATCACGTGACTGTACGATTTCTCAACCAAACTTCACTCAGGATAAATGAATTTTGTCATCCTTTCCTCTACAAGGGGATGGCAATTAATTTGGATGACATTAAGTAAAGAATCTGATATCAATCTAAAGTCCTGTACACACAAAATGCTTTATTCATAATCGAACATTCTGATTATGAAATATACGACCAATTATACTAATTTATTAGTTGTCACGTAAAATAGTATTTGGTTATACCTCTGAAGGTAATAAGAGAAGGGCATGTAATTGTTTTGTCCAATATTTCTTTTGTATAAGGTTTTATTAAAATGGGCCCATTGACTAGGCCTACTTATCCAATCACAGATGGAAAATTGCACTTGTTCTAAAGATCAATAATTCATATACAATTTCTTTATTGGACCATTGGAGTAAACATGAATAATCAAATATTGACATTAGTCTATCCAGGCGTGTTTTCTCGAATAGTAAAACATTGAAAATATCATTGACCCCCTAAAGTACCATTTTTGTATCACAGAGAGATGACATTATTTTGTAAGCACCGAAACGTATATCTCGAATACAACATACATGTTTACAGTACAATTTATCAAAATGTAACATATTACCCTAACCAGACCCAAAATATTAGATGAATATGATAACATGCATGTTTGAGTTTTAGATGGCATTCCATGCAGATGTTATTTTTGGATGAATTCACACACGAAAATTATATAGTAGGGAAGGGTACGTAATGTATGTGGAAAGGTTTATGAACTGATGGTGAAACACATTAATTTGAGAGAGAATTATGTGCTATAGATTAAATTGGAATAAAATGGTAGGATGAATCGCTATCTGATCAGGACATCACGGTCACAACAATAACACGAACCATACCATTTTTTGACATCACAAGAAAAGGTTAAAGGTTAGTCGTTGACAATACAACCCATATTAAAATAACCCTTTAGGATTTAGACCAAAATACAACTAAGCTAAACTAAACTAAACAACTAAACTATAGCTAAAAATGATTTGAATGAACAACAACAAACTGCTTGCCCACACCATCATTAAATTCCAATATATCCTCTAAAATTCTATAAAGTGGCATTTGACGGTTTGTTTTGTTTTAATTTGTGTTCGATTATTTTTATAACTGAAATCAAATATGGTGCTCAAAAACTGGTGCACTAACCTACATCGGACATTTTAAAGCCCCACTGCACTACTTATAGCTACTTACGCCCTCTATATAGCCAACAATGCTTAATCGGTGACCATTGGTCCGCCATGGTCTCCTTTTTTTATGTTAATTGAGAGCTGATTTGATGAGATAACCACCTGTCACTGTCAGTGACCATGCAGGGAGGTCTAATCTCTCCTGGCCAAACTAGTGCAGAGGGGCTTTAAAGATAGAATCAAGTAATTTTTCACCTCTCCATTTATGTATTTTCCTTGAATTGCCCTGGGTATAAGACTGGGTTCTTCTTTCCTTCTCGGCCAATGAACATGCCTCTCACCAACATGTCTCCCTGCTCCTGTCTGGATGTTATAGTACTCAAATATTTTATCGGTAAATCGTCATTGTTACTATATTTCCACCGCTGCAGGTTTTTTCTTTTCTTCTTTCGTTCTTCTTTCCTTTCGTGTGTTAAAGCTTTTGTAAGGCAACTATCTAGTATGGCAATATATATGCTCATTAGCTTTGGAACTATCCGCAGTGCAATAGCAGCTAATTATTATCTAGATGATCAGTAGTTTGCGAATTCACGAGGGTGTTTCAGAGTTGGGACAACTTCTTCTGTTCATGCTCCAACAGCCCCGTTTATTATTGTAGCGAACATTTCTAGCTCTTGAGTGGAATTATGCAAACAAGTTATATAAATTATTCAAACATTTCATTAGTCATAATAATGTTGGGTGTGGTTAAACGAAGATCATTGAATTAGGGGGCTTGGTAGTTTTATCAGGCTTGCCAACTTTTTGTATTTCCATCGCCACCAACTGCCATCTAGGAGCTAGTTTGGGAGTTAATAATTAGTAGGATGATTAGGATATTATACTATTCCAACAGCCGCGTTTCTTATTGTCAATGTTTCCTGGCAGTTGTGTGGAACTAGAGATGTTATATGAATTATTTCACCACACAATATGGTATATGCTGCATGTGAGGCTAAATGAGGATGATGTTAAAACTTTTGATCTTCATAGCCCCGCTTGTGTTCTCGGGTGCTAAGAGAGATAGTTGTGACACGCGCATCGACGCGTACGCGAGATTGGTCCGTTAGATCTTGGAGCTCCAAATAGTTCCCTCCCAAGTACAATCTCTATGAGAGGGAACTACATGTATTCTGTAGGTTCCTGGAATGCCTGACCAATCAGAAGCAACGTCCTGTGTCCTAACTATGTGTCTCAAATAGCTATGGTTATAATATGCTGGCACACGCGGTAATGAAATACTTTCGTACATGTATGTCTTACTTGTTTATTTTCTGTAACGGTTCAGAGTACGTCGTCAAGAGTAGCATGGTTAGTCATTATGATGAAACTATAGTTGGTTTAATGTTAGTCAGACAAAGTGGTGATAAGATGCGGTATGGAATGAGAGGAGTAATGAAGTTATCGAGTTACAACTCTGCATCCATTCTACGTTTTGCTGTGACAGGTTCAGCTTTACAAAACGATTTAAATGATAGGAATAAGCAATGTGGGTTCAGAAGCATATCTCTCAAACAGACATCTAAGTGCGTCACAGCAATATATACAAACTGAAATGAAATACATGCAATCATAGCAAACAAGAAACTGCCAGAACAATGACAAATAACAAAGGAAAAGCAAAAGTACTTGATCTGATTTCATATACATGTATGATATTAAAGCATCGGAAATGCACGAATCAATTAAACCAACAATGAACAATATTTTAATGGAATCTATAAATTTCATTTTAGATGAAAATGTAACGCTACTAGATGGTACATCAATATTAAAATGATATCATTACTTCAGGGAAAACACAAATTTTGTGGATGGATTATGATTTTGATATTTACAAGAAAATTATTGGATATCATGCTATTGTGTTTCCAATTGTTGAATAATCGTTTTTAAATATTGCACACTCTCTGTATCAAAATGAGCATCATAAGATGAAGAAGTTGTATTTTGACTTACCTCATCCACCTGTGGTTTGCTGGTCGGTATCTGTGACCTATCGGTTCGAGCCCCATTCAGCGCCCCGATCGCGCCGTACCCCAAGGGTTTCTGCGATACAGGTGGTGGCCCAGCCCTCCTCTGGTGCTGGGCCTGGTTGGGGTGTAATCCCCGTTGGCCATTGCTGTTGGGGCTGGTGGGTTGCTGCCCAACCGATGGGGGTGGGCGGTTCTCCTGCTGGATCTGCTTCTGGCGGACATCGGTTCGAACCCGTAGCTCACCAAGAATCATCTGAATGGGAGAGTAAAGAAGAGCACATTGTTAACATACTGAAAGGTCATAGTATCGTTAAGTCAAGAGATTAAAGTTTCACATGACAGAGACATTGTTAACATCAAGTAATGAAGTGAAAAATTCAAGATATAGCTGCGATTAAGCCTTTAAGTTTCGTGAAGAATGTGTATGATTTTAAACTATGGTCATACCGAAAGTTTGGGTTTAATATCAGCAGTGTGGGTCATCATCTTCTCCACTAAGTCCACTCTCCGTTTGCCGATGTTGATTATTCAGCAAGAAAACTATGCTACCGAATCCTCATCAAAAGAAAATATGCTACTACCCGAGTACATAGGAAGTGGTAAACTGACTTTGCTCCTGGAAAGTACCAATTATAAGAATCTTCCCAAAAGGAAATCGTGGAACTTGGGACTCAATTTTACTAAAGAGTAGTTAATTAGCACACGCATTATGAAAAGATAACCTGCGCGGCTTTCTGGCGGGAAGCTATTTAATATCTAGAATGTATAAGTCCATGAATCTGACGTCAAGGTTGTGTCATCCTCTATCAGAAGTACATTTTGCAACAACCTTCACCCACCCACAAACCCACTGTCTTAGTATTTTGGTGATGAGTAAGACTGACTGATCAACCACTAGTCATGTTCGATCAGCGAAAACAAGCGCTCTGCTATAAGTTGCCGATGTTACATCACAGTCAGTCTGCTACCACTTGTTGCTCACAATCAGAAACCAAAACTATCATCCCATCATAGTTAATCTCAAAATATCAGGTAATGATCGTCAGCAGTAGCACAGATAAGAGCACCCCTTTACCCTCCCAAATCGAAGCGTAAAAAAGAGAAGAGGGTTAAGAAAGAAGGAAGAAACAAAGAAAGGGATGAAGAAAGAAACGATAGAAAGAAAGAAAGAAGGAACAAAGAAAGAAGGAAAGAAGGAAAGAAGGAAAGAAATGAATAAATAAATAAATAAAATGTCACGGGGAAAGAAAGGTTGACGGAGAAAGGAACATGACGATGACATACTACACTGATCGTCAAGAGGAACAATTAGGCGATCAGATTAAAGTAGAACTTCGACGGTTTTAGTCAGTTCCTCCATGCCACCC
This sequence comes from Strongylocentrotus purpuratus, assembly GCF_000002235.5. NCBI lineage: Eukaryota > Metazoa > Echinodermata > Echinoidea > Camarodonta > Strongylocentrotidae > Strongylocentrotus > Strongylocentrotus purpuratus. The sequence goes on along the minus strand of NW_022145613.1, from coordinate 7,430,067 downwards.
ACTGAATACCACGGGGATCCACCATTATGACATCACAATGCAAGATGACGTCAAAATATAACAAATGATAAATGACCAGTTATAATTCGAAAGGTTAAAACAATAATCATTTTCACACCGGCAATAGATTCACGTCAGTCTTCACGTTCCAAAAATAACAAATCCCACAATATTATCTCGTTATTTCTTCTCTACAAAGAAAGAAGCTGAATCCCTCTGAAGGCTTACCTTGGCCTAAAACCGCAAAAAATATTGACCACAATCACAGGTCATTCTGGCCAGCGTTATGGACTACCATATTTATCATCTTTTGACGTCATAGAATCTCGTATATTATATAAGTAATTTTTGATGACACACTTTCCTTCCTTAGGTCACTCCTGTTCCCAACGGTCAACTTCGCTTCCTTTCTTTTGTTTCGACCAAGTATTGGAGTTAGAAAGTTGGGGGAGGGGGTAAACGAGACTCGTCTCGTGCGAAGAGCCCGGCAAGACAAGACTGATAACAGGTGAATTATGAAGAATAATCTAAGAGACTGCAGCGACGAGAGGAATGTCTTTCAAAATTAAAAGAATTGCTCTTTTTAAGTAGGTAGATTGATAACCGTAGTGGTATATTTGACCTCATAAATCTCGTTATTATTACTTTTTTTTTTGGGGGGGGGCAGGATTTTCCCCGGTTTTAATCATAACTCCAGAATGTCTGAGGGATTAATGTCAAAATAAGTCATAGATATCGCATTGCCTCACTGAACAGTTAACATTCAGCTTCTGCGGTACTGTGTGAAATAATCATAATAATTATTAGTTGATTTTCTATGAACAAAAAATGTTTCAACATTTCTTTCATCAAAATGACATTGGGAAAGTCGGTCCAATACTGCTTTCTGCCAGGTGTATGGTAAATGGTTATTTCAGCTATACATGATTTAAAAGAAAAATATCTTGTCTTTGAAACCTGTAGTTCTTACGGTAAAAATAAAATCGGATAAAATCATTGAAAGAACAAAAGAATTGTAAATGTTTCAGTCAGTAACATGATTGGTTTAACGGCCATTTCATTTCATTTCGTTCTAAGCCATTTTACCGATTCCCATGCGCCGAATGAATGAAATATAACACTTTTTGCGCCAATATACGTGAATGAAAGTTCAATCACAGTCCTCCTGACCTGATATAGAAAGATGACCTATATAGTTCATTCTGAAGTTAACGGGATCTAAATTTAGTTCAAATCTTTATATCTAACCTAGATCCGAAACTAGGAAAAGCCCAAAACTTTGTATTTCTTCGTATGCTTACATCAAACTTTCGAATGTTTAGACAATATATTGAGGTCGCCACGTCACTTGTCTATTGAGGGTACCAGAACAGACTTTTAAAACCTATTTATTGATCTAAATCTACATTTTATTTGGTTTCAAATCGGAACTGTGGGATATATTTCGTCGGCTGCCCGAAAGAAAGTCGTAACACTACATTGTATGTATTGTCAATGACAGTAACGTCCTTTTGGCGGGCAGTCGACGGTCTTGTAAATAATGGAGAAAGAGTGCCATGAAGAAAAGAAAAAAAAAACGGTTGTGATGAATGTATAATTTTCGGATGTTACGACTGATCTCACAAAGATTTGCAGATTAATATCTTTACGCTCGACGCCTCTTTCCTCTCACTGGACTTTCCGAGATTAATTTTAATCTTTATTTTTGTTTTGGTTTTAGAAAGCAAAAAACAACCACAATGATTTTGAGGAGAAAAGATGTTGATTGTTATCATTACATTATGATGTACAAAAAAAGTTCTCACCTGAGAAATAAATGATTCTACATCGAATTTGAAAGCTGCACTGGGGCTATTGCCTCATGGGTGATACAAATGAAACAACTTGCTTCTCTTGTGCTACAACTTCTTAAAGTTGTACAAATTGCATGAACACTAGATATAAAGAGGAAACTAATAATGGATGGTGTGGGTTTTATAAATAATACAATATTCCAAGATGAGCTAAACCTCAATGACCCTTAATGTCACCGCCTATATACCACAATTTATTCTCATTTGTCTGGTCATAATCAAAGCCTAAACTCGAGAGTACTTCGAATATTTTAATTTTTCTGGATTTTGCTGGTTAATCTTAAGTCATTCTTAAGTCATCTTAAGAGCAATATAAATAGAAATGCAGCAATTAAAACCCTGGGAATCCAGACCTTTTCTTGATAGAAACAAGGTCAGCATGAATTATATCACGGAAAGTGATAAAAAGAACAAAAACAAAAACAAAATCAGGTGAACACAGACAGTGTTTTTTTTAGCGAGTGACTTTCTCCATTATGGTAGCCGCAAAGATGCTGTCCGGCGATAAGGAAGAAAAAAATACAAACTTGCTGCTATAAATGAATCGGAACAGCGCTGTCTCTCTCAACGGGGCAGTTGCGGCATCGGGGCAAGTGATAAAAGGACCACCTGGGGCTAATCAGGATCCTGTAATTCTACCAGCTCAAAACAAGACTGTTTTATCAGTGATACGGCCGTCGACAGTCTTGACAGTGATGGTCTCAAAAAGTTTCCACCGACAGGTCAAAATTTGACGTCATCAATCGGGCTAAATTTAGTCAAAAGGCCTTCGACTTTCGAAGATATTTCAAAAAGAAATTTAATTAAATTGATGGGCTTAAAGAATAAAGGAAATACGCGGTTTTACATCTTGGCACGCTGCCAAAAATACGTAGGGTGGTTGCAATGATAGGCATGGTAGTCTGTTGAGTAACATATTTAAGGTTGTAATCTTGAGGTTTAGCAGCTGCCGAAGCAACATAAGCAGGAGCAGAACATTTGGTCGCGTTTATGTCGTTAAAGAGGATTTCCTGCTTGCTAATTATGAAATCCAAATGTTCGGGAGAGGCCTTGATACAACAAGAAACATACTTTTAATGTTTACCCTTGCGAATAGCCAGATTCATCACGACATCCGTGCGATGCAACTTTCGTGATTTATACTCACGAGACATTTTATTCTTATTCCTCTAATTCTTCGTGCGGGGGGTGAAGGGGCTTAGTTATCATCTTGCTTCTTAAGAAGGTATAAAGAAGCAAGTTGAGATTCGTGACATATTAAATATTGATTAAATGCGTGTCAGTTTTTCTTTTTTGTACTGGATACAATGCCTCATGCAAAAGTTAGTTGTGTCAAAGACACGATAAGCCTCAACAGAATACTTACAGTTTGGCTAGACCCTAAACATTGTTTAAAAAATCACTACAATTCTGGAAAGAATTATGACACGTTGTGGCTAATAAAAAGAAGATCCCCTTTTATGTCTTGCATGGATACATACTAAATGAAAGAAATAGACATGCGAGAGGAAACAAATGAAAATATAGGTTTTTAAGTGCAGGTCAAAATATTTGAACGAGTTTTGTTATCAAATTGAAGTAAGAGAAAATGATGAACGATTCGAGCTGTCTTAAAGTTAATCTCGAATTACATGAGTGGGCAGATACGATAGCTAAAATAGATTCAAAGAGAATTAACGTACAAGAAAATTAGTGCAACGAGAAATAAATCAACTAAAATTTGAGTAGAATGTCTCTCGCCAGGTCATTGACGCCATTACAGACGTTGTGTAGCAACCGACCCCTAATTATTCCAATATGCATACACCGCCCAATAAAAATTGGCTTCAATTAGTCCAAGGTGTTTTTACACCAACCCACTTACTTTCGCTCATGTGTCTTGTTGTGGTGACGAACCACCAACACCCGAAATATCACTAATAAGTTTCGCAACAAATCCACAACTTCTGGTCGCCTTTTACTACGAAGGGATGTACTAGCGAAAGAACTATGGCCATAAATGACAAAGGCGAATTTGAAGGCAACCGCAAAGTTTGTAGGATTGGCAGGTTCGGAGTTATCTACCCTCCCCCTCTCCACTAGGCGCGCTTTGGGGTAATTTGCCCAGGAAATCTGATCAATTTCCGATGGATTAATATAAAAATCGTTAAACCATGAACTTTCACCGCTTATTTGCCATCGTCATAATCTTTAAGACCAAGCTTGATGACCCCCTCCCCCAGCATCATCTTCAATCTTCTCCCGTGTATCTTCATATGATTTTATGAAATAATTTTAGAGGAGCTGCCAGCTTGAACCATGGTATTAGGACCGCGAGGTCTCGAGTTCAAAGCAAAGTCGGTCGAAATGCAAACCCCTATATGCTACGCCTACATTGATCATAAAGATACTGACTGAAAGTATCCATCGTTTGGGCACGCGTATGCGTTCGGCAAACATAATTATGGGCAGTTGGTGTCCAACTGTTAACATTATATTTTGAAAATTGTCTCTCTATTGGTTGTTCTTTACACAAAATACACATATATTAGAAATACATGTTATGAAAATCACGAAAAATCCGTACAATTATTATACCGGCCGGCCGGCTGGCTTGCTGAAGGGAGCAAGAGTTTGGCAAGAAAACTTGGAGTGATCTCATTTCCATTGATTCGTGCCAAATGTACGATGTTTCCGACCGAGAACTACAACGTTTCGATATCTTGCAGTCATATTTTACAATCTCTTATAATCTCCTCCAATTCTGCACAAGACAAATTCAAGTTCATATTCATAACGTAAAAACAAACAATCCCAAGCGATATTTCACAAAAAAGGCAATGTTTAAAAGAAGATAGACAAAATAAAACAAACAAACAAATAAAAAACGCCCACGGCATCATCTAAAATGAATTTTGCAATGTTTGTAGATATCAGATATTATGTTGCAAACTCCAGAAGAAAATATGTGTACGAGAAAACAATATACAAAGAATTAGGACATTAGTTTTACTAACTTTTTCGGACGATACTTGAAATTCCATTTCCTATGAAATAAAATGATGTTGTATTTTGTTCTAAGCACGTTTATGCTAGACTGCAAAGTGTTAAAATATTTGTTATGACTAACATTAAAGGAAAACATTAAAGGAAAAATGACTTCACCCTCACACTCCCCTCCCTATTTTCTGTAATGGATTTTTGTTTTAGTCTTGTTTCGTCTGTAAAGTGAAACAAGGAAAGAAGGATAAACCACCCATGAAGTGGGGATTATGGTCTGGGGACCACTTTCACTGGTGGGATGTATCTATATGTCATCTTGAAGGGATAATAAGGTGTCGCTGATTTTTTTTTTCTTTCGTTATGGGCGAGTCCGAGGTACTATGTAAACATGCGATACCGGCCACACTTAAAAAAGTGAGTAAATCAGGTTCATAGTCATTCTAGACATTATTTGGGATCATACCAAATCTCAAATAAAATGATACTGTTTATGTTAATTTCCTTTACTAATTCCTCAACCCTAGGTATTATGGAACACCAAGTGATCACATACCTTGGGCTTGCCCTTTTAGATTTTACATAATTCTGCTCACTCTCTCCCCCTTCGTCGAAATATACTTCCATTTACTCCGTCGTGATGTACTCCAAGCTTGATTTCACACGATATTGTTCAAATATTAAAAGTCAATTCCAAGGTCGATTCCCCTCTCTGAACTTGGTTTAGAATTCCCTCAGAAATACACGGCCTATTTTATTACAATTCGGCTTCCCCCATGTTCCTCCCACGAGCATACATTATCAGCACGTAATTATGGCGACATGAATTCCATCAAAGAAAAACAATTGATTCAGCGCATTGCGTTTTGAAATAGCAGTACAGCGTTCGACAGGTTCGAGTAGGGTTAAAATGGTAGAGCTCAAATCACAAGGGGGCTGGGTCGGACAAATCTTGAAGTGCCATCTACAGGCTGTGAGCTTATCAAGCGGAACGGGTAAGTTCCTGTAGCTAAAGCGCCCTACATCATGGATGGATCACTCACCCCCTCCCTCCCCTCCCGTCCCCATCGAATACCCTCCACCCATCTCCATTTCTGTTCTTGTGTGTTCGTGAGTTTCTCTTTCTTTCTCTCTCTTTCTCAGTCCAGTTCCCCTTCTCCACACCTCTCTCGTTAAACCTCTGCATTATCACTTTCTGTTCTCTCGGGCAAGACCTCCCTCGAACACTTCATTCTCTCCTCTTTCTTCCTCTTTTTTTTTGTAGCAAATTATATTCTATTCCCTCTCGCACCCTCTCTTACTCTCACTGACCCACTCCCTCCCTTTCCCCTCACTCTCTCTTTCTCTCTCTCTCTCTCTTTTTCTTCTTTCCTTCTATCCTTACTCCTCTCATACTGCTTCATCTATTTCACTCATCTGTTCTTGACCTTCTCCCTCTTTTTCGTTCTGCCCCCTCTCTGCCCCCTCTCCTCCCCCTACCCCTCACTTCTGCACCCTACTCATCTCTGTTACTCCCATAACCACTCTCTACCCCTCCAACTCCACCCTCGTTCTCCAACTACCTCACCCTCTCTCTCTCTCTTTCTCTCTCCCTCTCTCTCTCTCTCTCTCTCTCTCTCTCTCTCTCTCTCTCTGTCTCCTGTTTTATCTCACTTTAGCTGTTGAACACCTGCACGTGTGGTTTCACCGAAAGTTATTTCATCGTTTCCACCAAGAAAGTACTATACCCAGTCACCAAGAGCAAAAGTCCATGGATACAGGTGCAAGCCCCCTTGTCACCTCTCACACAGAACATCTGAGATGTCCTTCCTCTGTTTAGTCATAACTTGATTGAATAAAATGTAAACTTTAAAAAAAAATCTTGAATTGGTACGTAGGTGGGCGAACCCGAGCAAAGAAATCTAGAAATTAGATTTGAGTACAGTTTAAAGTAAAGAAAGTACGAACCTCTGTTGTAAGATAGTGAGGCTTTGCATTGTTTTGGTATTTATAATATTTTAAATCAGCTGTTCCTTCCAACGCCTTGATAAAAAGAAAACATCTATTGATTTCCCTTTTAATGACCCCACATCATGAATTTTCATCAAACTGAAAATATCTAAGCACCTGCTCTAACGGGCCAGTAAAATACTTAACAAATTAATATAAGATTTTGCTCCTCCCACCCGGCTGCCCAATTTTGTTTGACCCGGTGTCGAGCATTATTCCTTATCAAAATGAATCTCGAAAGAACCAAAAATCAGGTGTTTGGTGTCATTTCATCAAATTTTATAGGAAATTAATCAAGAACCTTGAAGACAGCAAAGATCTTTCTTGTTCAACAAAGCTGACCCCTTTTTCATCTCCTCGCGATTGTTTTGATTTTGCTTTGGTTAAAAATTCATAACCACACTCCAAAATAAATCGATGAAAGCTAGTCTTCCTATATAACTATCAAGAAGATTGAAATCGATGGTAATATAAAGAATTTGTCATTTTATTCGCAAATTAAAATCTCTCAAAAGAGAATTTGAAAGTTTGTTCAGCATGTTCCCATAAGAATACCCTGGAAAATATCCAGGGGCGGAGTTGCCAATCATAAAACACAAATTTAGAACTTTGATCCTGCGGTTTTCTTTACGAAAGAGATGCCTGCGTCACGATATTCACAAAAGCTGCATTTAATGTCACATTTCGGAAGAAAAGTTTGAAGGGAAAATCCAGACTCACATGATTGTACCAAGAGGAGAATAATTCAGTCAATGAGGTATAAATTAGGACTTTGGTGCCAGTGACATTAATATGGAATGTGTTAGCGGGAAAGTATTTGATTGGACTTGGCAGACACGTCTTTGTAAATTCTTTCAGCACCAACTTTTCGTTCTGTACTTCCTAAAAGTGCCGCGTCACCACGCTCAAAGCCCTTTAATTTGTAGACACGTATACCTGCAATACCATAATATCATTGAATCACCTCTAAGCATTCAATAATACAAGATATGACTCTATAATGTTACAAACTTAAATATTCATGCCAATCATTGAAGATATTTTCATGTGTTCCCCTTCATTTTCTCCCAGAAGACTTCTCATGTCTCCTGTTATAGCTATCCCCCAAAGTGCATAGATTGCCATTTGAAGTGATAAACAACAAAGACAAATGTCAAGACGATAATTATGAACAAAGAAATAGGCGGCGCCAATTGAAATGATGAATACACGTTGTTCGCCCACAATCAAAGACGGTTCTTTCCGTGATTGTTATCAAAGTAGCACATGAAATGTCATAAACTCAAATCATGTGTCCAGCTATTTTAGGACTGCATGCCAGACTAGAACAGGACAAAGGCAATCGAAAAATTGCTTTCGAAAGCAAATTATTCGAGATAATCAAGAAATTACCAGACATTGATATTTCCTTGGATATTTCACTTCGTTTGGATTAGGTATCTTAAACTGCGGTAAACCGGTTAGTATTTTACATATTAGTAGGCCCATGTGCATCTGGAAATCTTCTTACGACGCTAAAAATATCACCGACATCAAATATGAAAAGGTCCTAAAACTTCATTAATTGTGTAGTTTTGGGCTAAGCTCTTACACACAACAGATGTTTTATACATCATGGATGTTTTTTAAACAAGATAATATATATCATGTTAGACCTTTTTTTTCGTTCTTTCTATATTATATGCCTTTAATATTACATGTCTTTGACAAAATTTATATAAAGAGTAATGTCTTATGAAAACATTCATTCGTAACATACTAATGATTTCTGGATCGGCATGTATTTCAAGATGAATAATTAAATCAACATAATTATTAGCTAATAACTTTATTCTTTCGATAGATTGAAGTAGACTACATTTGCACTGAATTCAAAATTTAACTTGGGATAATTATGCTATGCAAAACCTTTCACAAGTCCTTGTTTTCTGAAGTTATAATCACTAGATGAACTTCTAATACTCACCTCTTGCACGTAAGGCATGCCAATTCTACCTTTGACTTTTATTTGCTTTTGAATTTCCTCATTTCCACTACCTTTAAGCGAATTTTCTCTAGGATATTGAATTAACTGTGCAAGGAAAGGCACAGCATGGGCATGTCATTGCATTGCAAGCTATCTACATGCGATGTAAGATTTAAGCCTGATTTGAGATACACATTTATCTTTTTGCTATGTTAACCTAAGCAGCTAGTCGGGTGCGCGTGGACATGAGTTTCTACAATCTAATATTGAAAGGAAGTTCGTCAAAAAAAAACGAATGGCAAGCCCTTATTCTGAAATTCAATTTATTTCCATCAAGGATTTTACAAATGATCTAATTTAACTTAGATAAGAAATCAACAAAAAAGTAAGTGATATGTTTTAGAAAGGCTGGAATGTACAGAACTCTTAAATAAATTACTCATGTAAAGTAAACTCATTTTGTTCTTCCGACGCCTTTTCATGAGATCACTGATTATTGATTTTTTTTTTAATTAAAAATTGAAATTAAATATAGCTAAAACCACGATTACGAAATTCAATTGTACAATTATTTCAATTTTAAAACCAGTATCATCTACCAATATTCTTTAAAAAACCAAAGGCCTGTGTTTTTTTAAACAAAAAATCATTGCTTTTCAAACCATGCTAAGCCTACGCCTCAAAATTTGTTCAAATCCTATGATTAACTTTCTAAACGTCGCGTCGGCTTGTCTACATGGCTTATGTATAACAAACATATTCCCATCAAAATCTGACTCATGAGGCCTTAAAACTATCATTTTATTAAAATGAAAAGGAATGGTTACTTCTTTTCATTCTTTCCAAGGACTTTCCCAATCTTTTCGGCTACTTAAATATCTGTTTAATCTCATAACCTCTAATAAATCATCCCTTTCACTCTATTTCCGTCTTCTCTCGACCTGCTTGCCTCGCTCTCAAGAGCTGGAGGAAATCAAAGAGCCCTTCGAAATGCAGTCAATATTTTAAAGATGTTACTGCTATGGTTACTTGAATATCACTATCTGATGACAATCAGTAAGTTTGACAGCAAGTGCAATCTTATTGGCCCTAATTGTAGGAGTAATATTTACTTCGATCTTAGAGCATCAATAATTATTTTTATGAATTTCAAGTTCAAGAAGTTTCAGGAAATAAGGAAACTTGACATCTCTACGGTTCATCTGCTTAGCTCAGATTTTCCCTGATCAGCAATCTTTTAAAGAAAACGTTTATGAATGAAAGTTGGACTTCGTTACCATTTCTTTCGGTGCAAGATGGGAAGCAGTTTTCTACCCCCAATAATTTAATAATTAAATGCCATTTAATAATTAAATCACCATGGAACGCGTTATACCCTCTATTGACGCCGCCCACCGACACCCACACCCACACTCACCCCTCCCCTCCCACGAACCGACGTCCTTAAGCTCTGTAAATTCCGCTGGATGTACTGAATTTTCCCAAAAAAACTTGTCTCACTTTGGGACTCTGAATATTATGGTGGCCCTGAAGGGACATCGCGAATAGACTAAATCGTGAAAAATATGCGATAAAATTCACGATATCGTCAATTTTATCGCATATTTTTCACGAAGAAATTCACGAAATTGACGATATCGTGAACTTTATCGTGAACTTTTCACGATGAAATTGACGATATCGTGAATTTTATCGTGAAAAGTTCACGATATAAAGTTCACGATATCGTCAATTTTATCGTGTACTCTATCGTGTACTCTATCGTGTACTCTATCGTGTACTCTCCTGACGGGCGCTTCGTAAACAAAACCAGCCCTAGCTGGGGGAGACAGAGAGAAGGAAAAAAGGGAAAGGGAAAGAGAAGATAAAAGGAAAGAAAGAATAATAAGAAGAAAAGAGGGAAACGGGGGGGGGGGGGCGAAGGGCTCTTGCCTCCTCCTCACTCCCCCCCCCCTCCCCGCCAAAAAAAAAATCAGAGAGAGAGAGAGAAGGGAAAGGGAAAGGGAAAGAGAAGATAAAAGGAAAGAAAGAAGAGGAAGAAGAAGAAAAGAGGAAAACGGGGGAAGGGCGAAGGACTCTTGCCCCCCCCCCCGCCAAAAAATAAATCAGAGAGAGAGAGAGAAGGGAAAGGGAAAGGGAAAGAGAAGATAAAAGGAAAGAAAGAAGAGGAAGAAGAAGAAAAGAGGGAAACGGGGGCAAAGGGCTTTTGCCTCGTCCCCCCGCCCCCCGCCAAAAAATAAATAAGAGAGAGAGAGAGAAGGAAAGGGAAAGAGAAGAAAGAAAGAGAAAAACGAAAAAGAGGGAATAGGAAAGAAAGGAGGCAAGAGCCCTTCGCCCCTGTTTCCCTCTTTTCTTATTCTTTTTCCTCTTCTTTCTTTCCTTTTATATTTTCTTTCCCTTTCCCTTTCCCTTCTCTCTATCTCTCTCTCTCTCTCTCCTATTTATTTGTTGGCGCGGGAGGGGGAGAGGAGGCAAGAGCCCCTCTTTTCTTCTTATTCTTCTTCCTTTCCTTTTTTATTCTCTTTCCCTTTCCCTTCTCTCTCTCTCTCTCTTATTTATTTTTTGGGCGGGGGGATGCAAAAGCCCTTCGCCCCCGTTTCCCTCTTTTCTTCTTCTTCTTCCTCTTCTTTCTTTCCTTTTATCTTCTCTTTCCCTTTCCCTTTCCCTTCTCTCTCTATCTCTTATTTATTTTTTTGGCGGGGGTGGGGAGGGAGGAGGCAAGAGCCCTTCGCCCTTCCCCCGTTTCCCTCTTTCCTTCTTATTCCTCTTCTTTCTTTCCTTTTATATTTTCTTTCCCTTTCCCTTCTCTCTCTTATTTATTTTTGGCGGGGGGGGGGGAGGAGGCAAGAGCCCTTCGCCCTTCCCTGTTTCCCTCTTATTCCTCTTCTTTCTTTCTCTTTCCCTTCTCTCTCTCTCTCTCTCTCTAGCTCTCTTATTTATTTTTTTGGCGGGGGGGGGGGGTAAGAGCCTTTCGCCCTTCCCCCGTTTCCCTCTTTCCTTCTTCCTCTTCTTTCTTTCCTTTTATATTTTCTTTCCCTTTCCCTTTCCCTTCTCTCTCTCCTTATTTATTTTTTGGCGGGGGGGGGAGTGAGGAGGAGGCAAGAGCCCTTCGCCCCCCCCCCCCGTTTCCCTCTTTTCTTCTTATTATTCTTTCCTTTTATCTTCTCTTTCCCTTTCCCTTTTTTCCTTCTCTCTGTCTCCCCCAGCTAGGGCTGGTTTTGTTTACGAAGCGCCCGTCAGGAGAGTACACGATAGAGTACACGATAGAGTACACGATAAAATTGACGATATCGTGAACTTTATATCGTGAACTTTTCACGATAAAATTCACGATATCGTCAATTTCATCGTGAAAAGTTCACGATAAAGTTCACGATATCGTCAATTTCGTGAATTTCTTCGTGAAAAATATGCGATAAAATTGACGATATCGTGAATTTTATCGCATATTTTTCACGATTTAGTCTATTCGCGATGTCCCTTCAGGGCCACCATAGAATATGACAAGCGATGCCTTTAATAACGTCACTTCAGCCGTCTTATAGGGGAAGCCGGAATACGTGGGTGCCAGATGCGTGATTCATCCGAGATTTCTTCATGCTTTGACTATAATACTCTACGGTCCCACGCATAAACCTGTTAGGGGAATCCTGCGCGAGAACCCCTGCGTGGGACTAAGTCATCGGCATGATAATTATCTGACACTTAAACGCAGAATTAACAACAAAAGAAAGCCTTGACTACTGGGCAAAAACAAAACAAAGAGCAAGTGATAAATATTAACACACGAGCAGGGATGGATTTTGCTATTGTCTAAACTCTTTTTAAATCCTGGAAAAAATGTACAAAATATAACTCCTCGAATCTTATGGAACTATATGAGCTCTATACAACTCCATTCATTGTTTATGATTAATTGATGAGAAAATAAAAAAAGGACAATCATTCCGTATGGTATTCATGTTTTAACACCGGCGACCCGCCCGCCAATCGTGTATATTTACAGACATGTTTTAAATACAGTTAAAAACAGTAATATTATTCAAAAGAGACTCTTAACATGTCTTTATCTTTACTAAAGGGAGAGCGGAGATGATAAACGCGTATTTTTAATGTGCTCATCAATAATTCACAACCCCCATGCCCTGTGATTTTACAGGTAACCCGACAGTCATATATATTTAAAGACATCTATTAAGGAAAAAAGAAACAATGGAAATACATGTATACTTGTAGTTAATTTCATCGTCAATATCGAGACGAAAGGGCCAAAAATGCATTATCGGTGTGCTTGATACGCGTTACATCACCCAATATGTTTATAAACAGGCTATATTCTGGCAGTCGTGTTTATAAAGTATTTAACAAATAAAGGGATTTAATGACAATAATATGAGAAAGATCTTTGCATCTCGTTTAATCTAAAATAAGTAAAACGTGGTATGAATTCGGTTCATTCTCATAGCTCAAAAAAACTTATATATTATAATATATTATACCAGCAATAACTATGCAATCGCATTTAATGACATTTTCAAGGCATTTGGTGGCATGATCAAGTCACAAAAAGCAAAACCAAGTTGTCATAATTATGCATTTAGTCATGCAATTTTGCACGTTAATCGTTGTGGTCAAATTTGCGAGGAAGAAAATATGCGCACTTTTTCTCACAAAAATCAAATCCAGCGCTTCTTTAATGAGGTGATGGCAATATCATACCTCAGTATGACGACTGAAAGAAAGACATAACGATAACAAAGGGCCATGTAGGCACCTTGTGACATCATGAAAATCCTTAAAGACATATAAATGGTTCTCAAATATCAAATACTGACCACGCATTGATGATATGGGATTAACAATATCACATACATGGCAACAGCAATAGCTAAATGAAAACATCAAGATGAAAAGGAATTCTCGTGGAAAGAGATCGAAGCATTAAAGGAGGACACGTACAAACAAACTGTGATGATTATAATTTAAAAAGAAAAGAAAAAGACTTACCTGTCTTTTCTTTTGGTCGAACCGCTCCTTATCTTGTCTATCCAACTTGACCATGGCTGCGTAACTGCGATCCGATCTTCTCTCAATCTCGTTGAAGAATGACGCCGTATCGGCCAGGTCCCGGTGTATTCGTTCTCGAAGAATGGTGAAACGAAGGCGAGCGGCACGCCCCCTAACAACGCGTTGACACGTGACTACCTGAGCTCGGAGTTGATCCATTCGAGTGTCTAACTTCTCCGTGTGCCAGTACTTGAGGAAGACCTGGAGAGAGTGAAAGAGAGAGGGGAGAGAGAGGGGGAGAGAGAGAGAGAGAGAGAGAGAAAGAGGGTGTCAAATATATAGTTAAAATTCATTACACAGAAGTCGTTTATTTTCCCCACATTTTGTTGTAATTAAGTTTGTGTGTGTGTGTGTTCGAGTGTTTTTGTTTTTGTAGTGTTGCTGGTAAAAAGTGTTGTTTCTGCATTTGTAAGCGACCGGTTCAAGTTTGTATTCTTTTCATTGTAAGCGGGCGGGATAAATTGTATCGAATCATAAAATTGCAATTAAAGGTATAATTTAAGCACATAATGAATTAAAAAGTTAACACATGTCGAGAAAAGGAGCGAGTTTAATCACAACATTGAAATTGTCAATGGTCGATATTGTGCCTGTCAACATGGTCAACAAAACGGGTCTCGTATTATAATGCCCAATAAACGAAAAGGTCTAATAAACTTTGCGCAATTATTGCATAAATTCGAAGAAAAATATATGAGTCAGATATAAACACTAAGACTTGCGGAAATCATCCTTCTGATCAAATTAATATGACACATTTATTTTAGGTTATATCGCACTGTAAACAGGCCTACATGCAATGTTTTTTAAGGGACAGTCACTAGGGAAGGAAAATGCATTGAACAACCGGAACCATGTACAGATTTTCCTTGGGATTGTGAGGGGTTGACCGTAAAACTCTGAATGACCAATCGTGTATCTTGCCTTGTCCCTCTCAAGACATCAATGACGCATCCATAGCGACAGGTTTGCGACAAGTTTGCAACAAGACATCCAAAATAATTATGAACACAAGCTGCGTCTCACGTAAACTATGGTTGCCAGGGGTGATAACAGGTGTGTTGCTCAGGAGGGGGTGGTTGAAGGGTGACGTATCATCCTCGAATATTTATATAAACCATAAAAGGAATATAACTAGATAGACTGGTCGAACGTCATTGCTTTCAAGGAAACAGAGGTGATGGCCCAATAAAGACGTAAAACTGCTAATGTGTGTCGATTGGCCATTCAAACAAATTTAAATTTAGTTTACTTTTCAAAATTTTCAAATGACCTGAATGATTTTTTTTTTTAAATCGACATCAATTATTGGAAAAAAGAACCTATAATAGGACCAACCAGTCCGATACACCTTTTTTCAGTTTTTTACAGTTTTTTTTCCGCATAGCTTTGTTCATGCAGATAAGATAATTGATATTGTGAAGCGTATTATAAATTCCACTATCATTCATCTTTTGATCTATGTCATCACTATGGTATAATTTTCATTTTTATCACAGCCTGTTACAATACACTTCATTACTAAGTGTTTTGGCACTGAATATTTTTTTGATATGCTTTTTGATAATAAAATAATGCCACTAAATAGATCGACACATATTTTACATTTTCCCAGAATCATTATAAAATTGGCACAGTATTTGGGAAATATATGAATACAAAATACTCCTGCACCTGACCTGAGCAAGACGCCTATCTCCCGTTTATTTTCCTACAGCTTCCTTCGAAATAAAATAATAATACTTCCACAATCAATCATTTTCAAATAACAAACGTAAGAACATCAACTCCCCCGAGATGTTGCGGTCCTTAGATCACCCCAACTTGCCTCGACCTTAACCACACAATTCCGCTTCAGAAAAGAGCTTTCAGGGAAAGTTGTTATTACATTATGGCGTCTTATTTTTCCGGGAAAATTAAACCTTGAACTTGTCGCTAAAATCAAGCGAAATTTTAACCACCCATGTTCAATTTCCCTTCACCTTCAAGATGCCTCATTAAAACAATAAAAAGTAAAGTCTTTCAATGTTTAGCTCAACATCGGGTTTTCTCTTGGAAATTGACACCTGGCCAAGTTTGACCAGCTGTGTTCCATCACAAAGCAACAGATTTGCTGTCCACATCCAAAGATGACGTCACAAAAAGTTTACAGTATTGGTCAGTGAATGAACATTTCGCGAGGAACAAAAATCAAAGGAATGAGTCTGTAAGTTTTAATTTTACCGGTAGCTTTTCTGTTCTGTATTATGGTATAGTTGGTCCTATGTCATAGTATGGTTTGATTAGGGTTAGGATTGGGGTCTACATCATCATGCCAAAGATACATGGGACCACTGAGACATTAAGTTCCGTCTTTCGTCCTACTAGCCCGACTATATGCTATGTCCTCCTAGATCTCACGTTTTCGATATGGATGACGACAAGTATGATCAAATATCCCTGGTATGATTAAGGGTATGGGTTTCTAGATAATTTCTTTCTATATCACATGAAATGAGTCTGCTCATAATTGTATCATCCTGTCGATTACCTCAAACCATCGCGGGCACAACAGCAATTGTTGTTTATATATACACCCTTACGATGTTTGTCAACAACTGACGGTAATGAAAGGTTCATCGAGAGGGAAAGAGATAAAAAGGAAGAGAGGGCCATCAATAATTAAGACAGACAGGAAGGGAAAAGAGAAAGACAGAAATGGGTGGAGAGACAGGGGTAAAATAGAACAGAGAGGGATAGAAAGAGGGGAGGGAGAGGGGAGGGGAAAGGGAGAGGAAGAAGAAAAAGAAGAAAGAAGAAGAAGAAGCAGAAGAAGAAACAGAAGAAGAAGAAGAAAGAAAGAGAGAAAGGGAAAGGGGAATAGTAAGGGTTCCTATAAGACAGGCTGTAGCTTTCGTCAGTTGCATCTATCATAATTGTAGCTTCTAATAATAAATGGGTGAAATTATTGAAAAGAAGCAGACGATGAGCCTTTGGTTTGCATGTTATACATAAAGAGGCTCACTGTCAGTTCGTTTTGATTCCATAAATCCGCACCCAATACCTCACATCTATATCAGCTTTCTAATCTTTCGCGCTGATGAAATAGTTACAACAATGGAAATATCACGATTTCAAAGAGTGAACATGTAGCGCTAAAGGATAAGCATAATGATATCAAGAGCAAATCATGAATGCCCATCGGCAAGATTATGACAGTTTGAAATTGAACACATTCGTGCTGCACCGGCATATTAGTTTAGATTCGGAAGAACAAAGCAAAAGGGGAAAATGGGGATTTGTCCAGAGCGGGAATACTTTGTAGGTCACAATGACAAGAAGGGGGATTGCTCAAATAGCAGGAAGGGGAACGGAGAGTGTATAGGTGAAGGAGGGGATACTGACAACTGGACAACTTTGATTCTATTCACACTCGAAAAATAAACTTAATGTAATCGCTCCGCTGGACCGTTCCGCCTGCCTACTTCCCATGGATAGTCCAGGTCCAGGTACGCGTTTATTTCGACAGCGCTCAGAAGTCTGACATAAAATAAAACATAAACAAAAGCGCGTGCACGTACAAAAAGGGTGTATGTGCGTGTGTTCAGCCGCGCGTGTGGGGTGTGTGTGTGTGCGTGCATGTGTGGTGTTCGTGAATGCTGGCGCTGTGTCCCACTAGACCCCATCTTCTCTGTTTCTCACGCGCGCTCTTATCCCAATATGTGAATAGGGTCCGTACTAGATCTCGGGGAAGTACAAGGAGTGTGGTCCCTTGTTGCAACAAAAACCCGACTCAATCAATCTTGAATCTTGACAAGACTTTGATCCAACCAGGGAATATTTCACGGCTCTCCAACGATAGAGCGGAAAACGGGATAAAACAATCCCCAGCAAAGAGAAACGGAGAACCTCCTCGGGGGAGAAGTGTACTTTCTCTCCACCATCCTTCCTGGTACACTCTAACTGGGCTTCAAAAAAATGCAAAGTCAAGCACTGCAATGGCGTCACCAGCTATTTTGGGCGCCAGTTTGTGTAAACTTTTGAGGAATGCACGTACTCATTCGTTTAGACCCTTCCGCTGCACAGTTCACGCCAAGAAACTCAAATGTACACCCCGTGTATTTTAGCACACACCCTTTAGTAGTTTGGGTTCACTTTTGTGTTTTTACTGACTTTAAGTATTAAGAAATGTGATATTTTTAGCTTTAACCATAGTACACAAGTTTCTTCACCCAATCTTGAACTCTCGGCGTGTTAGGAGGTAAAATTGAGTTTATAAACCGTTCGTCAAATTCTATATTGCGCTAAATTGTAAATGAAAACAAATGAATTAACTAAGTGAATAGTGAAGTGCAAAGAAAGTTTATAATCATGTATTATGAAATCAATCTTAGAAAGACCATTGAAATTAAAGATAACCACAAACAAATTCTACATATATTTAGATTTCTCTTTTATGCTGCCAGAAATACAATACATTGGCATAGAGTCATGAATATAATAACCACACGGATGAGCCAGTTATCTCATTTTCGTCACACAAAAATGTTGGCACAGTTCTGTGTCATTTCAGAGTAATAGTTTAATTCAAACATTGTGTTCGGCAAATGTAATAAATATGGTAGTAGAAACGTTATTGTCTACTACAAGAAATAGATTACATACATAAATATTGAAACAATTAAGGACTAGAATCGAATCGAATTAGCCTGGAGTTCTGGCAAGCTCAAGTATTGCAAGCAGCAACATTCAATACAAATAATGTCCCAAGTATTTATGTACTAATCTGTCACATGGACACTACAACAAATTGGACATGTATGTGAATAAAGTACTTCTAAAACTAACTGAATGCATGCCACTTCATGCGTCATATATCTCGATTGAATTATAAGTAAGGGATGCGCCCTTAATCTGTTCATGCAAATAAACAGCAATTGGTTGACATCAATGTTCCAAACTATTTTTATAATGGCACCCCCTTCTTCCCTGATGCAAAATGTAATGAGGTAACAAGTTAACGAGAAAGGGGAAATATTATTATCTGAAGATGATATAAGTAACACGAGGAAGGGTAATATCAAACGGAAATAGGCCTTCGCAGAATTACAATCAAAAGAATATGAAAAGCGCAATACATTATTAGTTTGAAAGGTAACAGTAGAATGAGAAGACATAACAACAAAAAGACAGCAATAAGAACTTGAGAGGATCTTAGAAAACAATTTATGACAAAATGTCATGGAAAAGGTATGTCGATGAATACATGAAGAGCCGTATCGACGATAGAATGATATGGCAAACATAGGTGGAAAAGATGGGTGGAATCATTTTTAAGGGAACAATAAAACAAAGAAAACAAAAAGTTAAGATCAAGAACAAGAAGAAACAAACAACAACTGTTACATTAACAAGACTAGAATAAAAAAAGAAGTGAACAAATAAAAAAGAACTCATACAGATTTAAAATGACAAGATACAAACAACCAAACAAATCATTCTCTATATGACCTGTTCAGTCGAAAAGTTCAGTAGTTCGGACCACTCATACTGTGAACGGAACTTTATTTCTGGAAACATAAATCAGATTTCCCTTCTAAGGTCCGCCAATAGTTTTGAATTAAATCAATCATCTTTTATCTTAAAAACACGATCAGTGCTTAGGTCCCCAGATTTCCGAGCCGGCAGAAAATAATATACAAAGCAATGATAAGGTGGAACCCTAAAACTGCACCTTTCTAAGTAATTATTTTGTTTTTAAAAGTGCCTGAAAATCGAGCCTTGGGTTCATACTAAAAGCTTGATGATTAGACAACAATGCCTTTTATGTGTTTTTCTTTCTTAAAAAGTCTACAGAACTGTTGATTAGGGGGGGGGGCTTTAAAAGGTGTCTTAAAATCGAGCCTTCGGAATCGATTTTAGGCTTGACGATTAGAAAACTATAGTCTCGATGCTTTGGTCGTTCAGAGAAAATTCTTCGAAACTGTTGAAGAGAAGAAGAAAAAAAACAGCCCCCAACTAAAAACAAGAAAAATGCTGACGAGAATTATGTTCGACTTTAAATGAGGTTAAAAGGCTTACTGAGCTACAAAACAGCGATCATAATAATTAATATCGGATTGGCCGACAACCAAATAACCAATAATTATTACTGGGTGCTCATTTTTTCAGGAAAAAACAACAACACCAGTTTCATTCCGTAAAACTTGAAGAACAGTCAATTGCACCTCTATGGAAGTTGCGACCCCCCCCCCCCCCCCTCCAACATCACACATATACACACTTTTCCATCAAGAAGACGTAATTTCAGACCAAAACAATAATCTTAAATAGGAGGTGCAATGGCGTCGAGCAGTGATTTCGCAGCCGAGAACTGCTTATTATGTCTCGTACCTAATAATAATCAAAAGAAACAATAATAATAAGCATCTGCATAGGATGCTAATTTTTGTGATATTCCATCGATCCCTCCAATAATTTCTCGTTATCTTTGCGCAGACTTGTGACTGACAAACGGTATAAAGAATTAGGAAATATCCCCATATTATTTTTATTACAGTGATTAGTGTCTCAGTAGTCAGTAATATAACATTTTCTCGTCACCCCTCGTGCAGACGCATGTCGGTCAAAGGGTACATAGCAAAGGGCGGGAAATTAGGGATTGGAGGCTAAACAAAGTTGACTCACTATGGTATCCTTCATGAGCTGATCATAAACGAGATAACTGGAGTCACAGCTTCGAGACAAAATGTCAGGTGAATTCGTGCGTTACAAGATGCAGGGTGTACATCACACGAACATTATCACTTTCCAGTGCATGGAGCAAGTTTAAGGAAAGAGGTGCAAATTTTTTTACTTCGGCGTGGCAAATATAAATATTCGTTCTATAATGCAAATTTTAATTACCAGGGACCTAAAATCCACAGGCCCCTGACTATACTACGGATGTAAATAAACGATGATGGCTTACAGGGAGGGCATTGCCAAAAGATAGTTGAAGGCTTTAAAAAAAATCTTGTGTACTGGTTTTTGTTTTTCTTCATTTGTTAATGTTGAAGTACAATATTGATATGATTACCATGACGAACCTAGTTTTCCCCAGCTAATCCCTGATAAATTAGATCGATGATATAGACTGTTTAAACAGAACTGACCCGAATCTCAGCAGCTTCGAGAGATGGGACGAGAACTGTATCTTATCCATGATTTCATCTAACGTTAGCCCCCGATGTGTGTCTTGTGAGTGGGAGGATCGTTTCTTTAAGGTAGACATCCTTGTAACGAACAAGGCTAACGCCCCCATTGCAAGTGGTCAACAAGGGCCTGTGGCTAGATTAGACGAGGAACACTGTGGCCTGATCACATCCTAAGATACGGACCAGGTCCAACTCAACATGTGGGCGTCACATGTTAGACTCCAGGTCTGTCCAGGATATCCCTGGCCTAACTTGGATCTGGACCAAATTATTGTAACTAACTAGATGCCCTGTCTTACCAGATTGCGCTTCATTTATAGAACTAGACTTTCCGTCAAAAACAGATCCAGTCTGGATTAAGAGCCATAAGTAGACATTTAACTATTCGGGTGAGGAGCACGTGATGAAAACAAGAGGATGTTTATTGCCTTGGATACTTTCCAAGATGCATAGCCGTTTGTTAATCACTGTTATCATCATCATGATTAAAATCGCTGCAAGGAGACGTTGATGGTCCCACCGATGGCAACTGTGTTTGTTACTTATGTAAGGAAGATTGGGGCGTCCTGATAATAGAGTGTCCTGTGCAATGGCGTCTGGTCTAGGCGGGGTAGGAAACACGAATTCATAAACGAACACAAATTCTTGTATGCCCTGTGGAATAATTTAGTCATCAAGTTTAATTCAGTTGAATCCAAATTTCCTGACTCGAGAACATCGACAAGATGATATCACTCCAGCTCCGAATTCAATGTACTTTTTACGGTGAGATATATACAAAATACTTGCGTGTATCTTCAGCCGACCGGGAAATCGCTTAGCCCTGCCTCTTCTGCAGATTTTCTGCTGTAAACAACTTGTCATTTCGGCAATTAGTGGCACCAATAATAAGATAAAAGTAAATGTCATCATCGGGAAAGGTGGAATAAATTATTAAACAATGACGAAGGCTTGTTTGTTCATTTTTTATGATATAAAAGGAGTCTGTAGAGAGTCAGATTAGAGAAGAAAGATAGTGGTGTGCGTATATGTGTGTGTATGTGTGTGTGAGAGTGAGAGAGAGAGAGAGAGAGAGAGAAGGGAGAGAGGTAGAGTGAGGTAGAGAGAGGGAGAGAGAGGAGGAGACGTGAAATCAGTTAGCACAGTGATATGAGAATAGGATTTGATGTAAGCTTTGAACATAAAACGAAAAAAGGCTCTCAAATTGACAAACAAAACCCATAATTATGATCAATCAGCTCAGTGCATTTTTCTCCCTGCCAATGGTATAAATAAACATATTATTTTTAATTAATTTTAGAACTAGTCAAGGAGTCCTTCCACAGACGATGAAGAATATCCCAGGTGGCGCCAAAAAGATGCACCATAATTATGACGTCACATTGTGTACAGGCGGCGGGAGGCGGGAGAGGAAAAAATGAGTATCATGATAACGAGACACCATAGCAACTTTCTAGCGGCAAGGAAGTGTCGCCATAGCCACGTATAACATGGATGTTTTTCATTCTTAATACCTGATGGCCACCTGGAAGTTGCCATTAGTCGAACATCCCAGGTCTTTTCGGAGAATGTGAGTGACCGATTTAGATCAATGTTTGTGTTCCTACTGTGACTAGTCATGGGCCCGTGACCACAAACACGTTTCGCTGTATGGCATCGTGTCATCGAAGCGACACTGATCGCCATCACGGCCATCCCGGGAGAGAGCTTTTTCATAATCAATGACCCTCGTGTGTTTTGTCTCTTTTACATGGGCTCACATTGTGAAATAAAACCAAGGCTGCAACTAGGGAGGTGACTTGCTGCAACCAAGCCTGACCATCAGGAGACCTCTCGGGAAATAACTTGTCTAATTCTGGGTCAAGAATGCCAGCAATAATCTGATGTGGACAAAATCAGTAATCAGTTCATTAACCTGCATACAAAGAGAAATCCTTGTAACAATTTCTTCTATTCTTGAAGAAGGACCGATTCATATCTATTCCATGATAACCGATATATTGGAATAGAATTATTCTCTGAAGTAACAAACTGTGTATTCAACATGATATGATGAAAACGTACTCCACACGATAAATATGGACCGTTCATCGAGCTTAATATTACAAATAGAGATAGGCTATAGTTTATATCAGATGGGAAGAAAGGTGTTTACTGATTGGAGAAACATTTAGAAATTGGAAACATAATAAAGATTAATCTCGATGATCAATGATGATACTCGCCAAGTTACCCAAACACATTTTTGATGGTCACAACGTAACTATTTAACAGCCCAATCATCAGATATTGAATGAAATATTCCCTTGATAATCAGACACACACGCACACTCACATGCAGACTCACAGCCCACGCACGCACATATCTCCCTTTTTTCCGAAGGACCTTTTGGAATAATGATAGTGAAGTATAAAGATCACAAGCATCTTCATTGTAAGATTGTGCCTCAAGATCCGAATTCTCATGACAATGGTATAGCATCTTGACAAGACGATGGTGACGAGATAAACTTTGAGCAACATCCTTCAATTTGTCGGTTCATGGAAAGATCTAGAAGGGCTAAATCAAATTTTTTACCTTACCATTGTCTTATGATTAAATTGCCATGGAGTAGTTTGGGCTAATTATAAATCAGGAATAAAATTAGAAATACTGCATGCATCCTTTGCAAAACTGCTATTTAGATCCACATTGTCATGGCAACTGGGAAAGCATCTTTGAGACGATGATGTTAGTGAGATAAACTTGGAGCAACGTCCTTTATTCGTCGTGTTCTTGGAAAGATCCAAGAAGAAATATTGGGCTCTTCTCTTAATTTGTTTCTCTACCTCAGTGAGAATCCTGACATTTTATAAGAAATATAGATCTTTATTTTTTAATCCAATCGAATTCAAATTTTGCATGGCATGTCTTTCCTGTGTGTGAAAAACTGAAAATCTCTCAGTATTTGATATTCAATCGTGTTTCTACGTATTCACGTCTTTTCAAATAATGTCAGGTTACTAGCCACATTGGACCTTATTTCATTTTCTCTAAATCTTTGAACTTCAAAAACAATTTTTAAAAATTAATGTAGTAAAAAAGGAGATCACTAACCTTTGATTTGCCTATGTGATAGTCTGTGCAACCAGCCGCTTCGAGAATTTGCTTGCACTTTTTGGGATGCACATCAATGTCTGCTGTTAGTGGGAAGCCAATAAACTTATACCTTTCAGACAAAAACAAAAACGAAAATTAAAGTCATATTACGATGATACTCATCTAATGTGTGAATCTCAAGAATGCAAAGATAATATCATATTGATGTTTGATCCTATAGTTATAGCCTACCAAGGGTTTGTCTTTTTTAAACATGCTGTGAAAAACGAATTTAGGAATACCATAAGAAATTTACGGTAGTTAATTGTTTATTTCACGTGTAAAGTCAACTTGTCGAAAAGAATCCATGCTTCTTGCTAGTTGCAGAGAAACATTTCAATTCTTCTGCCAGAGGACCTATCTGACTGAAACAAATCTTAGCTTCCAGCTAGATGTGACCCATCGTGCAAGTATCCATTTAATCTTACAGGCATCCATGTTTTCATCAAAAACTCATCGAATAAATGAGTCCTCCTAAAACGTCACTTTATCTACTTACCGATGCTGGAAATCCGAGAACTGAAGTCGTGTTGGATATCCGCTCTTTCGGATCCGGATAGTCTCGAGGACGCCTGTGTACCGTAGCTGCCGAAGAACCAACTCGTGGTCGAACTGGTTGTGTCGGCTGTACGAGTTCGGTTTGATACAGCGGATGAACTGGGCGTCGGCGGAAAGAAGCTTTTCCATTAAACTCGTCAGTGAGCTCTGAAAAAGAAAGGATATAAAAACAATATGTTAATAGTTAGAATTACTCACAAGAATATAGAAAACAAATATTCTAATACTTGGCGTGAAACAGACGGCATGTCTTCCACAATAATTTGTGAGAAATGCCACATACCACATTGTGGAAATATAAATCTCTCGTTAATCATAACCTTTAAAAAGTATCGATTGCAGAAAAAGGTATTTCAAATCCATATTCAATACAAATTAAAATTCAAAACATGATGATTAGGAAGGAGTATCGCTCCATTCATGAAAAATAGTTTTTTAATCAGATCAAGTTGATGCTTACAATAATGAGCTTTACTGCGCACTAGTGATGCTTTCATTTCCGAGTCAACATTACTATTCTTTATGTTATTAATCTGTTAAGTCAACTACACTTAGCTATGTACAATTCTCTACATCCCGTAATCCGCAGTGCGCATGCGTAATCGCCGTTGTTTACAAATTTGTTAACATACTGGTCAAGGCAAAGTTTGTTGACCGACATGTAATATCCCTGGTTCAAAGAAAGGAAGGATAGACCTCGAACAATCACCTATTCATCCGGCAATCAGGATGACATACTATTCTTCTGGTTAACCCTCTCTTTTTGACCTTACGGTATCACTAAAGGTTACTAGAAAGGCATCACGTTTGCTTTGGCCCTGGGAAGGGGAAATATTAATTCTTAAATGTGAGATATGGTTTGGCAACCAATAATTGTTTGCCCTTCTCTTCTCATTCCAACATAATCACATTATGGGATGAAAAGACAAAACATTTTCACAGCAAGTCGTGTGGATTGATGTTGGTATTGAAACTGAATTACTTCCTGCACTTCTGCATATTTGATGTTAATAGAATAATAGTATCTTGGACAAGATGGCGCCGAGTAACTTTAGAAGTGAGGGTGTTCATGTTAGCGAGTTCCCCCCCCCCCCCCCTCCTCCTCATCCAATTCCCCCGGGCTCATGGAAGATTTTGTAGCACTTTGGGCACTTATTCCTCCCAACGCCGCGATGGCAACATAATATGACATGTGGTAGTAGCTAAAATGACGCTATTTCTAGAGTTAGTGCCCATCGGGCTCTTAGCAGACGACACATAAATTAACTAACTGCGATATAGAGGTCAATCCCTAAATTCCGGTAATCTGGTATTGTTTTGATGCTCTTAAGCAACTGTCATCTTTCGTTTCATGTTGTTTACATCTGCCATAAATCGACGTGAAACAGAGTCCCATGACTACAAAGAAAGACTGGCAATCCACTGACCGCATTCACCCATAGTCATCCCTTAGCCGAAGCGATTCGGAAGACAACAGGAAGCAATCCATTCACTTTAATTGAGGTCGTGAATCAATCTTCCTTCTTCCCTTACAGACTCTTAGAAATCGCAGGTCACTTAAGTGTGATCTACTCTCCTCCTAAGTTCACACAGGTGACGATAGATTCGTTGATTTTCATGTTACCTATGTGTTTTTTGCGACATACTTTGATATTCAATACTACGTTGCATGTGAATGTACTGCATTGATCCTGAGGTGACGACAGAAAATGTCTACATTAATTTTTATGTCAGAGAATTCTAAGATCATTTGATTCATATACTTTCATCAACAAAGGTTCATCCAAAATTTCTCACGAGAAAGAAGATTCTATTGGTTACATTTTGAAGCTTTCCAGCTATCCATTATGACCTTAAGTAACGTGAACATGACTTTCAAAAACTGGTGGGAAATTTACCTTTCTTTATGCAGTGTCCTTCTTTGAAAAGTCGTATAATCATTTGGCTAGATGCCCTAGCCCTTAGATCGTAACCCAAACAAACCATACGGTGTACGCTTTGGCGCGCGTTCAAACCCATTTAACATCGTGACTTATGAAAAGAGACAGAATTTCCAGCAAAACGATTGACCTCAACATTCTTAGCCAGAAATGATTATATTTATTACATCAACGTAAAAAGCTCTTCACTTGATATTTTTCTTTTCAAAGAAATTAATAAAAAAATAGATTTCAACTTAATTGTCCAATTTCTCCATTAATATGATGTACTGCCTTTTACTTTATAGCGAAAAAGAATATCTTTCAAGGGTGGATGAAATGTAGCAAATGAAAATGAGATAAATAATACACAGAAAACAGCTCTGTCATTTTCTCTCTCTTCCTCTCTCTCTCTCTCTCTCTCTCTCTCTCTCTCTCTCTCTATCTATCTTTATTCCTCTCTCTATCTTTATTCCTCTCTCTATCCCCCTTTTCTCTCTCAATCTCAATCTGTATAGGTTGAGTATCAAATAAGACTATCCTTACCTTGAATTGGGATCCTACGGTAGGTATTTGGTTCTTGGACCTGGCTGCTTTAGCTCTGGCCGTTTTCTCTTCTTTCAGTCTAAAAACATAAAGTATGGAAGGGATAATCTCTTTCATTTTTTCTCGAATAAAGGTGAGCCTTCAGTTAATGAAATTGCTATCACTGACAGGCTGAGAGCTCTGAATAAAACATTGATTATCACTATATATAATTGGGAGAGATGTATCGTGCAATGCAAATTTTTGATAGATATTATCATCCGTCATGATTCATGAGGTATCCGATCTGCATTGGTGTGGGTTTCTTCATGAATATCATGTGTAGTCTGCGATTATTTGCTCCTCTTTTCTTCTCTCTTTGAGGTCCCATTTGAGCTTAATAAAATTATCTGCATCCCCTCCACCCCCCCCCCCCCCCAAAAAAAAAATAATAATAATAATAATGATAATAATAAATAAATAATAATAATAATAATAATAATAATGCCCTTACTGTTTCTTTAGTTTCCTAGCGGCTTCTCTGGACAGACTCACACCTGGGTTGATCGTGATCGTAGGGGCCGGCTTGCACATCAAGATATCCTTCTGATTCCTGAACGGAGTGCCCAGACCCCTTTTACTAAAAAGCACAAATAGTATAAACCATTTTGTAATTAATGCTAAATATATTAGGATGTAGTATCAAAAATAATATCGCTAGTGATATTCATTTGTCTCGCAATGTATGGTCAACAAGGGATCGAAAAGATCATGACGTTTCGTGCGCCGCTGCAACACTTCGTCAGGTGATAACGAAGTGTTGCAGCGGCGCACGAAACGTCGTGATCTTTTATTATTTTCAAAACATTCTTTAATTGTTTCCGATTAGCTGCCGAATGACACTCAATTGACATCATCTGACCAATGATGTTTCTAAAAGCATTACAATAAAACAAAATTAAAAGGAGTTAAAGTTCGTAATAATTATGTTCAGATAGGCCTATATAATATAGTGAATATAAATTGTGAAATTATAGCTGTAACTGTACTTCAAGTTCCAGTCTTGAATTTGAATTAAGATTCATAATCACAGTAATGCAATATCAACAATTAGAAAGAAGGAAATGTTAAAGTTTTTAACTGAGAATTGCCCCAAGAATGATATACAGAGTGACTTTAAACTTAAACGCATCGACCACATGGGTACAAAAGAATCAACTACATGAACATGTTACAGACTTAAATATCCAATCTGTTAAACAAACTATTGTCATCATATTCTAATTACTAGGACGGAAGTAGGGAGAAGGGTCTTACTTTTGTTCTTGTTGTTGAACGAAGAGGAACTTAACCAGACCATTATCTGACTTGGTCAAGCATTCAGATAGAACAGAGCTGAATGTATCACGATTCTTCTCGAGAAACCCTGTAGAGTCGTACCAGATCTGAAATAAAACGAAACCAAAAAAATAGGTAACATACAAATATACATGCAGTGCGTTGAGAGAATCTAGTTAAAGCTACAGGTTCAAAGTGACTTATTTGGCAATATTTCTTCAAATTTGTCAATTGAATCGGACAGATGTATGTTTATACACTGTATTAAAATAGAAATAATCACGTATGAAAATTATAACAATATCAATATATTATGATGAAGATTAGTATACATGGATATAATTCTGTGATATTAAGGTAGATGGAGAACAATCTACATACATGTAGCGTAGCCAGCGGCAGCGGCCAAATGTTTCTCCATGAATGATATTTTATATTTTGTCTGCGACTTCAGGCTCACTAGTTCAGCTCAATGTGAAGGAGCATCTATTTGGGCTCCTCCCACATGTACAAGTTGAATATACTTTTGATTACAACAATAGTTGTATTGTAGATAAGTTGGGTAAAACATGTCCAATACGGGGATTAAATGAAACATGCAGATTTTGTGTGTGTGTGTGTGTGTGTGTGTGTGTGTGTGTGCGTGCGTGTGTGTGTGTGTGAAGTGTCACTCAATATGGTGTTCAGTTTTACCCAACAAACACGCTTGTCCCTTTCCATCCTTTATTAGTAGATAATGAACAATTATTCTGCCCAATTGTTTTCAAGGTGTGGACAAATAAATAGATAATTGTATGAGAAACAATCCTACCTCTGATGCGTAATGCTTGACCCCGAAGATAGTCGTGTTACCCTTGTTCTTCTTCTGCATCAAGAAGTTGCTGTTCTTGCTGTGATTGGTCGAAAACTTGCCCACTAGGGTGACGTCAGTGCCCTTGGGGAACCTAGCCTCCTCGTCCAGGAGTGAAAGGAGACCAAGCGGCTTCTAGAAATGGAGGGAAATATGTGATTTAACAAAGAGACGACTAAAAACGAACCTAGTCATATTTCTGGAGCTTGAAGAATAACAAGAATGTAGATCTAAGTCTGTTTATTGATTCATATGTTTAACTTATTAACCGTTCACCATCTTATAAAGCATTTTTCATTGTCGGTGTAAGATTTACTGTTTTCGACTTTTGCTACATTTCCTCTAACATCAATTCCCACTTCGAATCGAGCAGATCAAATTGATTTACAATATTATGTGGCAAACAAATGATTTTAAAAGTCTCCTCTAACATCCATTCATGTTTCCTTCTTTTGTTTCCCTTCTCATTCTTGTCACACTTCATTCTTGTTTGCTATTTCGTATATAGTGATTGCAAGTCAATTTATATTATCCCACAACTCATCCGGAAAACCTTGGTCCAATCATAGACGTATTACGTCTATGGTCCAATCCTTACCGCCAGAAAGAGGTCCAGAACCGGCATGTTGTCTTGGTACTTGACCGAGTGCTTGGGGATACCCTCCCCGGCGTACTCGGCCAACTCCCAGGCAAAGATCCGTTGGTTGAAGTAGTACTGAAGTTGTTCGTTGGTAAGGTTGATGCACAGCTGCTCGAAGCTGTTCTTCCCAAAGTTCTCAAAGCCGTAGATGTCTAGGATGCCGATCTCGTAGCCTTTAGTTCCCCTGTAAAGATACCGTCATCATGTGAAAATGTTTTGTCTTCTCATCCCATAATGTGATTATGTTGGGATGAGAAGACAAAACACCTCAGAACAAGAGACTTAACTTGAAACATTAAGATGGAGAAAATAAACCTATATTCCTATGTTGTTTCGCTCTTTCTAACCATGTTGTCCGACAAGTCATTTCAAGAACTTTTTTTCAAAATCAAAGACTATAGTGACAATTTATCTTCAACAACAGTACTGTCTGGGAACACAGACAATAATTATCCCAATCCCCGAGCACCGACTCGAAAATAATAACGAATCACTTTTGTCGTTAGCACCACAATTAAAAAAAAATGGTACCGGTAGTGGTCTTTAAGCACTCGATGATATTTGGTGCAACAGAGGTCATATAAAAATAAAATAAAATTCCATCATACACGAATGACTATGGCCGTTTCACTGCCCGTCTGTCCACATTCTAAGAACCTCCAGCGGTTTGTTTTACTCTCATACCTATCAATGTTTCTCTTTAATATGTAGATGTGGTTGAAAAAGTTGTATCTTAATAACTAGAAGAATCAAATCATATCATATCATAAAATAAAATACTCACGGGCAATCATCATCGGGAGCGATGAGGGAGTTGATTTGGTTGACGATCCAATTGAAGAGCTTACTGTAGAGAGCCTTAGCTAGGGCATCCCGGCCATCGTTCGCCTGCCCGACGTTCTTCAAAGTCACGATCTGTTCGCCTGGGTAAGACGAGAACGATTAAAGTAAATTATCATAGAAGTTAAATTTTGTCTTATAGACTAGCTAATAGAAATAATCTTATTCTTTCACTACCTACAGGTGTGGATCCATTTCATGAAGTGGTCAGTGGTCGAAAACATACATAGGAGAGCATATCACTTTGTGGGGCTATTGCCCTCTGGTGCCCTTTACATCTTACTTTGTAAAAAGAAAATAAGTCGCACCAATTTCAGATATATCAGTACAGAAAGAGAAAAATACAGTTTTAATAGTCGGCCTCTATTCTTATATATGTATGGACAGAATATATAACAATAGATATAGACATGCATAATCATTATAATCACATAAAATGTGGAAAAGTTGGAAACGTACGGCATTTGAAAAAGACAAACAGGTCAATATATCTTTCGATAATGAATTGGGAATCCAGTTGCGTTATATTGCCCTGTATCACATCATTTTATTTGCTCAATAAAATCTTGATGCAAATCCGTTGAGTGCCAGAAGGACTGTTAATCCTGTGTTTAATGATAAGATAAAACTCTCTTCTCGCTCTGATCTACTGAGATATCAAATCATGATATTATATTCATTAGGAGGAAATATTGGAGAGTACACTCACCCCTTGCTTCAACTATATTTGAGATGAGAGCTGTAGCCAGGGCTGACGGGTCTAGACCGAGGAGCGTGGCGACTGTTAAAGAGAAAGGAGATCGAGATCGAGTAAAATAAAAAAGAAACTGGTTTGAAAAAATAACTAGATCATTCATTAACTATTTTATTCATTCATGAGTTCATTATTTTATTCATTCTGTCAACCAGTCATCTATTAGTTCAATCATTCAGTCTGTCAGTCATTCATTTATTATGTGATAATAACCTTTTATTCATAAGGTTGTTCATTATTTCTTTTCTTCTTTTCCCCTTCGTCTATCATTTCAGCATGCGATCATTTCCCCATTATATTTCCATCAGCATTGTCAATGTATTTTTGTCTTATGTAGGCCTACTGTTGTAGTAAAACAAACTAGTTTTTTATAATGTAAACCAAAATAATTTTCGTAGGTCTTACCAACTTTCAGGACATATTCATCGACGATATAGGAACCCCCCGTCTCGTCATCAACATCGAATTCGATGTCGGGGATCTGAATGACGGCTGAGAGGAGACGGTAGATCATCCAGATGTCCTCTTGAGTGAAGCCAACTAGCTCCATGATATCCTGGAGTTCATCGTAGTTCTTCTGGCAATGCAGGAACTCGTCTTCGCTGGTGTAGATGTTTTTCTCTCCTCTCCCAGTAAGTGTCCTGTTTCGCAAAAGAAAAGCTCGTAAGGTCACAGTTTTTTCACAATGATAATATCAATAGCTACATACCGGGTATGGTGGCTCAGTGGTTAGAGCGCCCGCCTCATGAACGGGAGGTCATGAGTTCGAACCCCGGCCGAGTCATACCAAAGACTTATAACAATGGGACCTTCTGCCTTCTAGGTAGGAGCTCAGCATATTAGATTGGAGAAGGGTAGTAATAACATATTATGTTATGCAGGGCCCGCTGGAAGAGCAGTTTCATAACTGAAGTGGCTACCCTGGGTAAATAAAACGTTATTATTTTATTTATTATTACATCCCAGAGGATGTTCAAGGTGAATACAAAGTATAGTGTCGCTACCCTGGCTTTAGCCTAGCTGCCATACAGCGCTGTAGTCTTCTTATAACGAGTTGTGTCGGTTCTCGACGTTTTGATCGTATTGTCTTCAGAATAGATTGCCTCTAATAGGTGATTTACAACTTGGGGAAAAAACGGTACAACTGTAATTTGGAACAACTTGTCTCGAGTCGGAAAATGTAAGGCAGACTTCAAACTCTTACATTCATTTTTCGCGGCAACACCCATCTGAAAGTTAGCACCTAGGTCTGACATACCTGTGTTTTTCAGGAGGTGAGAGCAGTATACTCAAGAGCTGCTGTTCCGTCAATCCAGCAAACAGATAGTAGAAGACATGGAAGTTTCTTTCTCCCTCTCCTTGCGATACCACACGAGACTTCTCCAGTAAGTACGTGTCAATTTTGGCTAGAATGTAGGACAATGGACAAAATACCATAATTTCATCGCGAAGGTCCCAACAGTAATTTGTGTAAAAATTTGTAAAATCTAAGTTCATGTTTAAACATACAAAATTGGAGAAATATAAAATTAAAAGTACACGTATCACAATCATTTTTTTTTTAAGATGAAAGTTTACATTCTATTTGACTTGAATCAACCTGATTTTATATTACATAATGTTTATTACATGATAATAATGACTTTGATTTTTTTCTTCTCCATTTTCTTTAAAAAAAGAAAACACTGTGAAATGTACCTCCTACTATTTGGCAGTCTTCTGTGAACTGAAGTTGAAGGAATTTGCCGAATCGGCTCGAGTTGTCGTTCATCACAGTTCGAGCATTTCCGAAGGCTTCAAGCAATGGATTCACCTGAAAGATGGATACGAAGAGGGTAATTATTGTAGAAGTAGAGTATTAGAAGTAGTAGTAGTAGTAGTAGTAGTAGTAGTAGTAGAAGGAGTATAGTAGAAATAATAGGTGAACTTAGCATTAGTAGTAGTAATGGCTAATGACGAGAAAAATCATGTGTTAGAAGGTCAAATTACATCTATCCATAATTCACGCCCTAGTTGAAAACAGGAATTACATGAATTTAACATGATGGAGAGGTAAGTGTAGACACAGCTAAAGATAGAGACAAGAGATGATAATTGACATACGATAAAATATCAACAAATACCGCAGACAGAAAGAGTGTGCAAAGAGAGAGGTAAACATTTTAATGAGAGAAGCAAGACACACTCACATAAACTTGAAGAGCAGAGGAGGAGTCAAAAGATCAAAAGATGGAAGAAGAATGGTACAAAAAAAGAGACGTCGGCAAGAAACAAAATGTATATAATAGAGACAAAAAAGGCTATAGAGGTAAGAGCAGATATTGATGTGAAACTCTGAAGAGATTGTTTATTAAATGGATTCAATAATGGGCATGACTTGTGAATGATAAAGAAACCAAGAAAGAAAGATGTTATGAAATAAACAAGAATGAACAAATTAAGAACAAATTTCATTAAGCTGATATTTCATTCACTAAATAACTATTTTACTTCTTCCAATCGTCATTTATACTAATATATTCACGAAGCTGAGCTACAATGTAGGGAAACTGGTTAAAATCGTATCCGGACACCTACTGGTGTACAATACAAACATGAGGCTTTAGATGGATTTAGATGATTGGTTGACAGTCAAACAAAATATCTTTCAATAAAAGCATAACTTCATCGTTATAATTGAATTGAACTTTATTTGATTCCAATCACAGTAAAAACGACATTATACATTGTTGTGAAACATAGGCAAAGAAAAATACATCAAAATGTACATATATTTAAATTGGAATAAGAAACAGCTGGAGAAGAGTAAAGAGATAAACAACGTTTACAATATATCATTTAAGAAGAACTATACACTGACAAGAAGTGCATCTTAAGTTTAACGTTTAAATGGTTTGGTGAACTGAATTGATTGTAATGAATTTGGTAATGTATTCCAAACTTTAGGGCCATGATGGCGTAGAGAATTTGCAACAATGCTGGAAGTTACTTCCCATTGGTGAAACTTAGAGGCATTTCTTGTATTGTAATTGTGTATTGTAGCATTCGTACAGAAAATTTCTTTCAAAACATCAGGAAATGTGTTAGTAGTAAACCGATGCATTATCAAAGAAGTTTGTAATTTGTGTATATCGTAAACAGGGTTTGAAATCTTATAAACAGAGGTTATGACGGGGCACGGTAATCAAAATGAGAACAAAAACGTTATGCACGTTTTTGTAACCTGTGTAGTTTCAATAATTTAGACTGATGTTTAGAAGCCCATGCAACATTGCAGTACATTATGTGTGGAAAAACAAAGGCATTATATAACATAATAAAATACGACGTGGCACAGTTTATCTTAAATGACCAATAACACCGACATGCGGGAAATCTTGTTGGTAACTGAATCAATATAAAAATTCCAGGATAGGTTTTCGTCAAATAAAACGCCTACACAATTTATAACGCGACAATGCTCGATACGTAAACCATTAATGTATAGTGAAACATTTCAATAACAAGATTTGACATTTCGACGGTTTACAAATACCAAATATTTGTTTTCAATACATTTACAGATAACTTATTGCAAATCAACCATTCATTAACATATTTCAAATCTTCATTCAAAAGATCAACCAAAGTATTTAAATCGTTATGAGATGCAACAAGTGTGGTATCTTCGGCAAATAAAACAAACTGGCAGAAAGACGAGCAATTAAAAATATCATTAATATAGATCAGAAAAATCAGTGGCCCAAAAATCGAGCCTTGCGTCACGCCACATGATAAAGTGTTGCAATCTGAATGAAACAATTCCAACAGATTCGTCCTATTCATCAAATAACAATTAAACCTCTGAATCAGATATGCTATGCCACGAATTCCATAAAATTGCAATTTAGATAACAAAATATGATGAGATACAGCATCGATGCCTTCGACAAGTCCAGAAAAACACCTATTGCATGTTTATTGGCATCCACATATTTAATGATGTTATCATATACATCTAAGAAAACAAAATCTGTGGAGCAATTTTTACAAAAACCATACTGTTTGCAATTAAGTATGTTATTATGAATTAAACAACCATACAATCAATTAAACATCACTCTTTCGAGAATTTTAGAAATCTATCAAAATAATAATTTCTCTTTGAAGATCGAATCATATAATTTATTTTATTACGATTATGGTATGTATTCAAGCTTCAAGATCTGTTTCTGCCTGACGCTATAGTGGTAGAAGACAAATCGATAATCTTTTTCTCACTTTTCTAAAGCTCAAGCTGAAATGAATCGTGTAGCTCTTTTTGCGATTTGGTCGTACACAGCAGTGTAAACAGCGTCAACCATCTCCTTAACAACTGCCTTTAAGCGAAACGCTTTCACTACCTGATCCATCGGATGCAATCTTTTATGTTAGACTTGGTTGCTGAGATTGTTTCCATATTTGCATATGAAAAGGCGGTTGCGGTCTGTTGAGCAGCAGACTCTTCTGAGGTCTCCTCATTCAGGCTTGAGAGACTTCGTCTTGTCGGTAGGTTGATATTCAGCTGCTGGGTCATGCTTTGACCATTTTCTATGTTTAGATCTCGAAGACATCATATTTGCAATATTCCAAATTCGTAAATATCCAATTGAAGCCATAAATCCCAGGAACTGATAATATATTTCACGTTAAAAAGGTGCATCAACGAAAGACAAATCAACTCTAAATTTCAATTTCGGCACGTCACACGCTCATCTTGTCACTGAACGGAAAATCACGCCATCTGCCCTAAGTATTTGGACTTGAAGAGTACAATTATTGTTTGTCTATTTTATGTCGACAAACAAACCGCTTCTCACTTAGTATTACGCGGAGCAATCAGCACCTATCCTGTCTAAACACTTGGAAAATAATATAGTTGAGGCCGTGAGAACAGCGACAGATTTACATCACAGTCATATGTGGTACCATTTCGGTGTAGGTCTGCCATGATGAGGTGTAAGGTGGTGATGGCGTGTCTTTCAGTTTCAATTGCGATTACGCTTGTTACGTTCGGCGGTGGCATGATTTCTACAAATTACCCTGCTCTCCTCAGAATATATAGACAGCCACAATCAGAGAGGACGCAAGGACCGAACCCGGCGCTAGGATTAAAATGGAACGAAATAACCGAGGTAGAAAGAAAAGATGCCGCCAGACAAACATGTTCTCCGCATTCACAAAGTGAACATAATGGTTTCAAAACAGGGGACAGCATCGAAACGATCCTGGGTCGTATCAATTCGACAGATCCAAATTGGACTAAAAAAGTTGACAATTGCTACACCTACGACGGGAAGCAGTCACCGATTCCTGAGAGGTTGCTAGAGAAGAGACAGTGCCAAAAGAGATTGCCAGTAGCCATAGTCATAGGCGTTAAGAAAGGTGGTACAGGTACCCTCAGTAGGTTCCTCGGTCTTCATCCAGTCATCTCCATAACTAGGGAGATGCCGTTCCCTGGAAAACAAGTCAATGCTAGTTCTATCACTAAATGGATCCAACTTATGCGTTTCAGTAGTCCGTTCCAACTAACCATGACAGAAAGTCCCGGTTTCTTTCATTCTCATTTGACCTTGGTCTTCCAATCGTTCCTATCGTCCAGTGTCAAGTTTTTTGTCATCTTACGGGATCCTGTTGATAGGGCAATCTCAGAGTACCTCCACTACGTAGCACATTCCAACGCTCCCAAAGATCGACCCTTTGACGTGATCTACAAGAACGTCAGGATCCAGGAAACGTTCGAAAAGACAATACTGGAACCTGGCGGTGATATTGTTGTATCAAAGTTCACATGGCTAGGGCTGTATATCATTCACATACAAAAATTACTGAATTTATATGAGAGAGACCAATTCATGTTCATTGACGGTGATGCCTTTGCGAAAGACCCTTACCCAACTATGTCGAAAGTAGAAGAATTCCTTGGATTACCAAAGTTCTATAAACGATCACACTTTGTAAAGTCCAAAACAAAGGGGTTCTTCTGTGCGCAAGTGCCAGAAAGACCCGATTTCGGATGTATGATCCCATCGAAAGGACGCCCTCACCCCAACGTATCTGAGGATGTCTTGAGAAAGCTTCAGGACTTTTATCGACCCTACAACAAAGCGCTTCGTGACCAACTTGGATTGAACTTTTCTTGGATTTATAAAAAGAAATAGGAGATTGATATTGAATATGAAAAATTGAATACTTTTCCAGTTTTTATCACTGTGAATAATACAAATATCAACCAAGGTTGGCTAGATGACATGCCACGTACATCACAAAACTCTCACTAGGTAATCGTAATTTTAAAAGGGGTGGAGCAAAACACAATTCGATGAAATATTGAACATATACAATCCCCTCAATTTAGGCCATCTTCAATATTTCGTCTTAACTTTCCATTTTGATGACATGGAATTCAGAGGCATTAAATATGAACTCTCCCGGTGTGAAACTTGATAGTCAAACAAAGTGATAGTCCACAAAGCATGCACTTACCTGGAGAATCTTTTCCTGCAAGTTGCTCTTCTTGCTATTACAGTGGCTAATGATGTGCCCGATGACGTATTTGGCCGTCTCCGTTTTCCCCGCCCCGCTCTCGCCGCTGATAACACTGCATTGTTTGATGCCTGTTCTTCTCATAGAGCTATAAGCTTTGTCGGCCACAGCGAAAACGTGGGGCGGAAGGGACTGCCTGTATTTCAGGTCGGCATAGGAAAGTGATTTCTAGGGAGTGGAAGAAGAAATAAAGAAAGGTGACGTATCCTTGAATTGACAAACATGGAGAGGCGAAAAGTACCTGGGTACATCGACGAATGGAGTCAAGGGACATATCCCGGAACAGACAATTTACATTATTTAGAAGGCATCGACTATCATTTATTATATTTATTTATTTATACAAGATTTCTATAACAGGGTAGTTTTATTCAGTTCCACTAGAAGACAGTGGATCTGCATTTCAAGAAAGCCCTGCATAATACATCAAGCTTTTCTTTTTCAAAGATTCGTTTAGTTTCTCCTCATGCTGAACATGCCATTGATCTAAATCTCTTTATACATATATTTATTTCGTGCATTTTTAACAATTGGAAATCACCTATTCTGAAATATGTTTTACATGATAATCAATTTGGACAATAGTCACTGCGAAAAATTATCACACGTTCAAGTACTATCACGAGTTTGGTCTCCAGAAAAGAGAAAATAAATAGACATGATTAGCCTATGATCTGATTGGGCAAAATTGTAAATGCATGTGAACTCTCTCTTAATGAGATAATGAATTTATCACTGATATATTATATTCACCTGAAATAGAAGCATTAGTGTCAATTTCATGAGTCATGTTGAGCCTTTACATTGATCAGGCCTATGATGAATATGATACAACTTCAATTACGACTACCAAAATAAATTGTCTCAAGAGTAGTGTTGAACTGTTAATCTTCACTTTTTCTGTCCAAATTTACAACATTTAAAAACCGATGTAATTACCGTAGTTGTATATGTATATACATATTTCAATACTATATTTCATTAACCTATACTTTCATCTCACTAGGCATAGAATATTCATCTGTTTGGAGCCAGAAGGTCTTTACACTCATATAATTTAACACACAGGGTCTCCTTGCTTCAAACAAACTCTTTTTAATGTTTTGATACCATACCTCATACGAGTAGATTCCCACAGGCTTGTAGGGGTTTACAGCTACCAAAATATCACCAATGTAAGTCTGCAGTGGGTGAAAAGAACAACGTCTCATGCATAACAAAACTTATTTATCACTTGGAGTGGGAATTAGCTCTCCAATTAATTCAACTTTGAGAAAGGTTCAGGCAAAATCTAGAATTTGTTATACATTGGGAACAGTCATGAACAAATGAAAGAATTACAAAGGTTTCAAGAAAACGAATTGTGGAAGGTATCCAAGTGGCGCAATATGATTAATCAATTTGTTAGATAATTTTGAAAGTAAATAAATAAATTTCCTGTTAATATTATATACATGTTATCATTCATGAAATATCACATCTTTTGATAATGAATGTACACAATAAGCTACAAAACGCTTATCCTGGCAATGATGTCGATAGTGATGGTATAGTGGTGATGATTATGATGACAGTATTACTGGTGGTTGTGATCATGATGATGAGGAGGATGACGATTGTGACGGATGATAATGATGAAGGTGATGCTGACGATGATGTTGATGATGGTTGTAATGATGATGATGATGGTGTTGTGGATGATTGTGATGACGATGGTGATTATAATGACTACCTAAATTTTTTCAGCAATTACTATGGAAATTAATATCTAAACGTTAAATTACATTACTAAGGCGTAGAGACATAATCAAGAGTCATCAGGTCGATCATCTAAAAATTGCAAACACCTGTCTACACATTAAATAAAGTCATTCCTACTACCATAAAGGAATTTATGTCTTCCGACAATGATGACAAAGTTGATGGAAATGGTGATGATGATGATTGGGATAGTGGTTATATTAATGATGATGCTCGTGGTAATTATAATGGTAGTGATGATGACAATATGTTTGAAATATTAACGATGAGGATAACGGTGACGATAATAATAAAGTCAAATATTTCGTCGCCGTTTTCACGAACCGGCACAAGCCACCGAAATCCCTTCAAAATGTAGTTTTTATTTTTTTTGCATTTTTAGCATAAGTTATCAACAATCTTTCATCTCACCAAATTTCAGCATCCAAAACGCTTTAGTTTTTGAGATATCCATGGTTACACAAATGACAAAAACGACACACGAGCCAAAAAGCACGATTCATATTTTCACGAACCGGCACGCGCCGTTATAAGTCAATGGGCTGTGCCGGTTCGTGAAAATATCTTTGCGCTTACAAGTCCTAGACGACGCGACACAGGCGGTTGTGCCGGTTCGTGAAAATAAAATACGCGCTAAGACAGCGCGAGCGCTTTTGTCTTGCGCGTAAAGTTACATAGGAAAAACGACACAGTGGCTTGTGCCGGTTCGTGAAAATATTTTTGCTACGTAAACAGCAAAATAATATTTTCACGAACCGGCACGAGAGTCCAAAGCTTCGTA
Organism: Strongylocentrotus purpuratus; assembly: GCF_000002235.5. Taxonomy (NCBI): domain Eukaryota; kingdom Metazoa; phylum Echinodermata; class Echinoidea; order Camarodonta; family Strongylocentrotidae; genus Strongylocentrotus; species Strongylocentrotus purpuratus. The sequence goes on along the minus strand of NW_022145613.1, from coordinate 7,389,369 downwards.
ATATTAATAGTAATTGTCTTTATGCTTAACAAATGGAATGTATAGAAAATACAGAATATTTTCCTTTCATTGATATGTAATTTGTGATATAAAATTTGACATAAGGCATGTTTCTGGCGAATTCAAAACGGGCTAAACGTAAAACGCGTTTTTCTCAGAATGTACTTATTTCGTTGCGCGTTGGGCTGTGCCGGTTCGTGAAAACGGCGACGATTTGTAGATGTTTTTTGTTTTATTATTGTTCTATACTCACATAAATCCTGTCCTTTTCATACCGCCGACAAATAGCCTCCAACATAGTCTCCTCGTCGAGTGTGTCCAGTGCGGCAAGATCGTCCGCACCGTCCAAATTGATTCCACGAGGCATGGTTACCACAAAACTCCTGTTTCTTCGATCCTACAGTATCAAAATCCGAGCCTCTGTACGAGCAGAACAGCCTGCTATTCAACAGTTTACAAATCCTCCTCTAACGAAATATTCGCCCTTTTCCAAGCAGCAACTTTGAAATCCTGGGAATTATTCAGTTCGAAGCACTTGCCGAATTCCAATTTAGAACTGAAAGAGATTGAAATGTGAAAGAAAAATATTAACAATACTAAATGGTATGAAGCTATAATAATAAATTAACATACTTTTTTTTCCTGAAAAAATATGTTCAGTATTTCAATATGCCTTTGTTAACTCATTCATTCATTCGTCCGCGTCAGTAATATTCAAAGCGACGAGCATTAATTCATGATCACATTACTTTACATCAGTCGGGTTGTTTCCCGCGGGTTTCTTTCTCTCTCTTTCTATCTATATAATAATGTCTCTTTCTCTCTCTCTCTCTCTCTCTCTCCCCCTCCCTATCTCTCTCCCTCTTTCTATCTCCCTATCTCTATCTCTTTCTCTCGCCCTCCCTCTCCCCCTCACTCTCTCTCTCTCTTTCTCTCTCTCTTTCTCCCTCTTCTATGTCTGAATGTCTTCCCCAAAATCAAACCCCCACATTATGAAACCTAACGGTAAAAAACGGCATTCAAAACTCATAAATTTTTTTTTTTTTTAATTAACCTCTAGTTGTAATCACTGCAGAATTATAATTATCTAAAACGTCAGATATCGAAAATCCACCATCATTTCGTGTGCTTTTATTCCTGTCCAGCTGTTTAAATACCATAAGGGACAACAAAAACCTCTTCAAACAACGATGCAAATGTTTGCAAAATATATGTATGACATGCATGATAGATGGCCAGAGAACGTTGTGTTCTAGTAAACATTGTAAAGGTGAAAATAATTTATGAATCTATTATTTTCTCAATGTTAATTTGGAGGAATAACATACACGACATATTATGATGTCCCCTAAAATGATCTCTTTTCGATTGCACTGGACTTCTAAATAAATTGATAAATAGCTGGAATATTTTGTCCAAACTTCATACCACATAGGTGGGTAGTCCCATAAATACATTTCTATGTGAATTGCATTTGACTTTTCGCAAGATTGGATCAATTTTTTAAAATCATTTCGATGATTACAAAACACCATAGTTTAGACTTATTATTATGTAGTATACAATCAACTGTTCTCAATCGGTTCCAAACAGTTCCTTTCTAAATTTAACTTCTTATCTTTTAGAGAACATGTATACATTGTATGCGTGTATTGTACTTCATGTCGAGAAAAAAATATAATTTTAGGGAAAACCCATCGTTTTTTATAAAACTTTTAGATTCTGGCACATTGCAAGGACAGATATGGATGAATAGTCGACCTTGCTAGCTGTATTATTCTACCCTATTGACATAGAAACCAGGAATGTTTAAAGGTCGTGCTCCACACAGTGGAGGAAATTATGTATATTATATTTCTCATATTTCGTGAAATAGGCACAGTATAACATTCCCAGCTCAGTGGCCGCATTCCCCTTGTAGATTTGGTGGTGGGGGGGGGTGTTTCACGTAACTTGAGGAGTTGGAAATGAAGAAATAATTATATGGTAGAAAATTGCGCTTTTGCACGCTAAATCTTTAGTGTTATTGATTAAGTCAAACGTATGTTTATCAATATACTTTAAAAGACTGTATCTTCACGCAATCCCCCGAATGTGAATATAGAAAAATGATAACAATGCTAGAATCTGCATCAAAGCCTGCCCCCTATTGTTTACTGGAAGCCTACATCATTAAATATATCCAGCAAACACCAACATTTTTGCTTTTCATCATTGTAACAAATCTCGTAAAAATGCAAAGTAAATAACAATAAAATCATATCATGACTTTTCACCAAAAAAAAAGGGGGGGGGGGGAATATGCGATGAATTATATTGTTTTTCTTTCTTCAATGTATATCAACAGGGGTCAAAGGCGACATGAAACAGAGATGGGAATTTCCCTGTTCATACCATTTGGCGTTGCACTCTTTGATAAGAGGGGCCCGGTACTTGTGTTCCTTGAAGAGTCAATATACCTTTCCGATTAATACGTCATATAATTAACGGTGGACTTCGATATCTTGAGTAAAGTCTGCAAGGATAAATAGAGATGACAGCGACTAATTCGATGTGACACGTGTCATGATTTCCCCAATAATTATTGTGACTTGTTTTCGTTGGAACAGCTATATTCCATAAAGATATAAAAATGCATTAATATACAATTCTAGCACTGCATGCTACCACCATCACCGTCATCATATCTACCACCACCACTTCTACTACCACTTCTGACTACATTGCATATCCATACCGTTTCAGATGTCTACTCTTTAACATTGTAAAAAGAATTAAAACTAAACCTTTGTTATGCCCATCACATATTCAGCAAATATTTTGGTGAACAAAATTATTACACATTTTTCTGGTTCAAATTTGGATGTCTAAAATCATGTTGTTAATAACAATGGCCATTAATTATTGTATTGAAATTACATGTATTAATGTGATTGTATGAGATTGACCCGAAAAAACCTGAGAAATTGGTTAACAGCGTAAAAGGGACTTTTTGATCGAGTGGACGAGAACGGCGTGAACGTCCACTGATCATGCGTGTCTATAGCAAGCCGTTTTAACATTTATTCCTATTTCTTGATATCAAGAATTACCATTGCTTTACATCAGAAAATCATTTCATCATATCAATAATCCAATTCTTGATATCAAGAAATAGGAATAAATGCTAAAACGGCTTGCCATGGACACGCATGATCAGTGGACATTCACTCCGTTCTCGTCCACTCAATCTAAAAGTCCTATTAATACATGTGTTGGCGTCTAATGGTAGTATTCATCAAATTCGCGTGCCTTCAACTCATGACGTCATTCAATAAATATAACTAGCAAAGTAAAGCCAAATGGTAATGCGTATGGGGAACTACTTATTTCAGTCCTAATAAGTGTTTCATAAGTGTCCTTAAGTGTGTTTTTTCTCAGAAAAAAGCTTTTGATGAATTTGATCACCACAATTGCCGTTAAAAGGGATCAAATTCCTTATTAGTACAAAATGATGTCTTGTATATACATGCTCTCTAAATGGACGGGAGTCGAAACTCACTTCGTTTTTAAGTGAAATCCATTCTCTAAAATATAGTGTAATATACACTCTCACCGCCAAGCAAAATTTTGTGAGTGGGTTCCACTATGATTACGAGTGCATTCAACTCTCTAACCAAGTTATTCCTATCATGGCTCCTAACCAGTGGCGGATCCAGGAGGCCCCCCCCCCCTTCCTGGGGGAAAAAACGTGTAAAAACACGTTAATTTTAATACCATTTACGGAGAAGGGCCCCCTCCCCTGGTGCTCAAGGGGGGGGGGGTGCGATTTTTCAAATTTTCGAGGGCCAACAAGAATAAAATTAGTGCTCACCCCCTGACTGAGCGAATTATCGGCCGGCTGTTTTGCCGCTAAATGTTTTCTCAAGAACTGGGCCCCCTCCCCTGCCGCCGGCTCGATCCGCCCCTGCTCCTAACAAAGTGGATTTCCAGTCTTTTTTCAACTCCTTTGGATTGAGAGAGTGTACTGCTTCGTGAACTTACGGTTTGTTTTAGGTAAACGGGACTATTCAGTAGCACTTTCAAGAGGGGCGTTGCGACATGACGAGTGTAAACTGGGAGAAGAGAATAGTAAATATTCTCACAGACGTAACTCTCCTATTATCCAAACTCTGTCTGAGGGAGGGTCTCGTTTACTTAACTATTGATGAAAACGAGGAAATCTTATCCCCTGGTAAACAATTCAAGTACCGGTATTAACTTTGAATCCGGGTATTATGTCAACACAATCAAGATGATGGCCAGATATTGTAAGAAACAGGGGATAAGATTATTTAAGAGGAATAAAATACTTAACAAGAGGGATAAGGCTAGCTACGAGGAATGGCAACAGAGGCAAGCATGTATAAAATAGAGAAGATGTATAAAAAGTGACATTACTTAAAAATAGAATGATAAGGAGAGAACAGAGGAGAGAACAGAGGAGAGGGGAAGAGGGGGAATAGAGCTGGGAGGTAAGAGGGAGGGCCAGAGAGGAGAGAGAGGGGGAGGGAGCATGAGAAATAAAGGGGTGTTTATAATACAAACATGTGACAAAATCAAAAGAACATAAATGAAGTAAAGAATCTTTAGTTGATTTTGTCTAAGAAAAAAAAGGGGGAGAAGACAATCTCAGACAAATGAGCTACATTACCGTCGGCACATACTTCTTATCAATGTATGTCTGCGTGTAGATACTAAATTGATTTGATAATTAACATAATTTATTTCAATACGACATACAAAATATATACCTCATAGAATATCTCCGACTTTACCCGACAAATACAAACAATGACGAATCACTTTTTTCCCAAAGAAAAGGACATGTTATTTGCATTAGTGACACCATTCATGCGAACTCTAGCACATATAATTCTCTACAAACTTAATACCCCATCTATCAAGGTGTATTGTTATGATGATTCCAATCAGAATGCACATTGTATACTTGTATGCTAACGCCGTGCACATAGACTGTATGCACTGTATATTTGTCCCAATTATTTACTGTATACTGATTTCCGTTATAGCTTCTAAATTGAAATTACTACTTAAGCTCCTGAAGCACGCATCTCGAGACGAATAATATTGCATCTCATTATTGGTATTGTCATTACCCTTGTATGATTTTGTCAATTACCCTCATTATCAAGGCAATATATTGCATGAGAGTTAAATAATAATAATTATTCAAGTATCCACAGTTCATTGGTGTCGTTTTTGTAATGCTTGCATTCAAATCGAGCGTAAAGGCTCTCCAACAGCGAATCACTTACTGAAACATGAAATCTCCCTTTATATAATCCGATACAACACACTGATGTTGAAGTGGATTTTTGAGATTTTCAGCCTTCTGTGACAATGAAAAGACCGTGATCATATTGCATCGTGCATGATTGCATGCCAATCAACAATCTCAATGAAAGGCCTCTTAACTTGCAACTTTTCGATATTGTTCATGTTCATTTATCTCAAGAGAATACATGGACTCAACCACTTATATTTTCACTGGAGCTGTTTAGATAAAATAACACTTAAGTGTTTTTTTTACTGTTTAAAATTCATTTCTGAGAAATATATTTTTATTGATTTTTTTTCTCCAGCTTGTTAATCATTATTGAAACACATTATTTTGCTTTCTTCTGCTTTCTCTTGCTTTTTCTTAGAACCAGTCTGACTGATGAAGCTCTTCTGTCTTGCCAAGGAAAATACGAGCAAAACGTTGTGAAAACTTGAAACCTGGTCCAATTCAACTTCGATAATAACTCCCGAACTATACCCTGTTTATCTTATATTGTGCTCTTAGTTGTTGTTATTGTTGTTGTTGTTGTTTTTGTTCTTTTTCTTCTTCTCTCTTTATCTGGTTTGCAGCGAAAGTTGATGTTTCTTTTTGTCTATATATCTTTTTGCGAAACAACCATCTTTTAACATGTTACATTTTGTAATATAAATTACCTTATGTTTTCAAAGTCATGTATGGTTGCTTTTATAAAGGCCTATACAGATATCATATTACATTGATATGTTTATTATTGTATTCCTATAATAAATTGATTAATCCCCACCACCGATGTGTCTTGAATTCTCGATTTATTAGTAAATATTTCAGAGAATACAAGTGGAAAAGGAAATAGGAAGGAAGGGACACCAAAAAGGTATTTAGAGCCAAGCAAAGACGTTCGTTACTGAAGTCGTTCTATAGAAACATGTACTATTATATTCAATGTAGTTCCCCCAATGTGGTGGGAATCATTTTGAGGCAGAAAGGTATATATTATTTCAGTGTCTCTTGCAATCAATGCACCATACGTCGTTCTATATTTGGATATTCCAAATACTATTCAAGGGCAGATAGACCGTGACTATTCTAGTATACGCTACTGTCCTCAAAATAATAACAATAGGAATTGTGACGAAAGGGTTTTCTTTGAATACAACTGAGAGAAGAACAAACAAAAGAAAGGGTCATAAAAATGCCCGTTTTTTTCACGTCAGAGTTAAGAGGGTTATCCCGGTTGGCCTGTGTGGTGACTAAGTGAAATCAAGTGCTTATAGACCTGTACTACTTCTGTTATCAATAATTCTTGAATGAAATTCTTAATTACGTAATGAAAGTATGCAAAATAATGTAGATTGCATATTTTTCTTTCTAAAAGAGAAATTTGTCTCTACTGTAGTTTATTTCAGTTTTGTGAGTGAGTGTAATAAACGAACTCAAGTTGAAATAATCTAGAGTAAAGACATATATTAGTATAAATGACAAGTATAAGTGAATAAAACGCTTAACAGCGTAGGCCTATTATCATCTTGATTATCAAATTATTAGGCCTACAGGAAGAAGGAAAAAATGTATTTGAAGAAAACAATGAATTCAACTCGAAATGAAATCGTAATCGAAATTGATATTGAAACTGAAGCAAAAACATGAACAAAGGGAAACGTGAAATAATCAGGGGAATACGTATATGGATGATTATACGATGACGACGATATCTAAGTGACGAAGCCATTTCGTCCATCACTATTCTCTAACTGGTCACACGAACGATCGATTGGTCATTAGCATCCCATCATCAACAAAAGATGAAACGAAATTAAAACTAGAGTGCCATAAGACAGGAAGATAAAATGTCTATTTTTGGACGCTTTTAGTGCAAAACACCATCATTAACACAGGCTTCATGTTCATAATTCTTCGTATATTATTATGTTGTTGTTGTTGTTGTTTTAGTTTTAGGCGTGTACGTCATTAAAATATATTTATCAACCATAACTACCTTAGTCTCTCACGCATACTCAATATATTGATATTTAATCCAGAAAATCAGAGGGCAATGCCCCCTCAAAATTCAATATAGAAAAGGAACTCCATTGTAATACCATTTGTGGGTAGGTGGTGCATGACAAGATGCAAATTCAAACATAAACTAGGCCTAGGTTTTTCAGACAGTAATTAAGAATACAAGATCTACAAACATTCCCATAGAAAGCTTTTGGGTGTAGTAATCTATGCTGGACAGTTGCTAAAATTGATTTTGATTTATCATTATTGATTTACAAATCTATGCTTAAATGATTACTATGATTACAACTCATATCTTTATTTCAGTATGTTTTATACAAATGCCGTCTTTTGGTACGTTGTGTGAATAAGGCTTCACTGCTTGGAAACGGTTCAACGTAAGCTCGGAGCTTTGCTGACGTAAGATTCAATCACTCAATATCATATTCGTAATACAGTTCCATGGAACTGACATAAACTAGTAGCCTATAACTAATTTAAATCATTAAGAAAATAGTAACGTACTACATGAACTATAGGCCTATAGAGTTATGTAGATTTAATTCGACTGCCCATGAACAAGATATATATATATATATATATATATATATATATATATATATATATATATACTGCCAGCAAAACCGTTTCATTTCATTTTTTTGTTTAACCACAGTAACTCGCTACAGCCTATACATAGCTCTTATTTCAGAAAGTCCTACCAATTTATCAATACGTAGACCCAATCGATAACCTTTTATTTGTAGACAGCTATTTTACAGACATTGTATATCAACAAAGTTAAAATTATTGGTACGTTTTAAAATTTGCATTATACACATAATATAGGCTGTTATGGTTTATAGTTAATTCATTGAACTATAACATCAAAGACTGAGTAACTATTCACACCCCTAATGTTAGACAATTTAAGTAACTTCTGACCTGGCTTTATTAAGCACACACACACACTCATCGGTCTGCAAGAATCTTCAACTGTGAAGGAGATTAACTCAAAGAAGAAGAAGTGGAACTTCTTCTGATGAAACTTACCTTACAGAAGTGTATGAGAACAATATTTTGTTTATAAACCACCGGCCTTTTGTTGAATGTTTGGGCGTGAGGCAGCAGTTTCAAGAGTTTCCTCTTCGATCACTGTCGATTGGTGTTGGCGCCTGCACCAAACTCACTGCAGTGTCGACGAACTCCGACTTTTAAACGCCATAATGCATGATCAAGTCCATGAAATCACATTTAACAAGCATCGTCATCAAAATATCAAGCCTACTTTAGGCACACGGTTATAATGCAATGTCCCGATAGCGTCAAACTATCACAAATGTCTATCAATGGGACTGTGAGATAGAGTTTGTCAATACAATACGCTTCTCAACAGGTATACATTTTGGTGCGGTAAAAATATACACGGAAATGCGGATGGTTGATATAAGTGCACTAATGCGTGCAATGACGTCCCGGTACTACCAGACGACATTTCTACGTGCGTGTAAGCAGTATTGTTCAAAGTCGAAGATTAGGTTTTTCTTTTGTACGCCATAATTCTTGCGGGGAGGTACCTACCCGAAAAGAATTAAGGTCAACAAAAGGGGTGGAGTACACTTCATTTTGCAGAGAGTATAATTATTATACCTTACCAAAAATAGACGGTTGCAGATGAAGTGAGGATTATTAATTGTAAACAAAAAGTATATACATCATTTTAAGTCACATCCTCGCCCTACACTTTTGAAAGCTGACTGCTTAAAAATGTTTTGACTGCTGAATTAATACAATCATAGGCCTACGGCTATTCAAATGACAATGAGAAACGTATTTGAAAGATGTTATTAGAAATAATATTTTGTTTTTGAGAACTGTGCTACAACTTTCAAGCAGAAGTTTGAACCTAGGTCATTTTGTAGTCGTCTCTATCGTAAGACAACATAATGATGAGCGTTTTTACAGGTACTAACAAAAATGGAGTTGCAATTTCTATAGAACAAGGTCTACCTTTGAAAAAAATTAGATGGGCTGATCATAATTAGCATTGGTCTTTAGTAAAAGGACACTGTGTCGCTGCATCGTCCTTTGAACATTTTTATTCCGTTCGCAATGTTTAGGTATGAACGGAATATATAGGCCTATCCTTTAATATTTGATTGCAACTTAAAGGGAAATCACAAAAATCTGATGTGTGGAGCATTTTCATAAAAGGTGACATCTATGACCTGGGCCTAGTTGTCACGCATTCCATCATAACAAGTTCAAGGCGATAAACGAATCTGGGCCATTTCACAAAACGTGTTGTCAATGACAAGATAATTATAAGCTACTGATGTCATTCAATTATTTTGATTAAGTGAGAGCAAATTTGCCACAGAGCTTTAATATTTTTTGTTGATAATTTTATTCTAAAAGAGGGGTTGAGAGTTCACCAAAAAAAAGAAAAATCAATATTTATTATTCAGGATAGATGGATGGAGAAAAGGGATGACTAAAATAGAGATAGAAATACCTAAATAGAAAGACTATGAATATGGAGAGGGTGAAGGATAAAGGTGGGAGGCCGGGGTCCACATACATTTCCTTTACCGTTCATTACGTCATAATCACCGAGTTACTTTGATGATAATGATGATGACGTGTGAGCACCGTGGTATAGTATTCACCTGACTCTCATATCAACAAGTAGGGGTTCGAACCTCTGCCAGGTGCGAATTTTCTTAGATGAGGCATTTTATTCACAGTTCTCTATCTGCATCAAGGTGTTAATGTACTAGGATCGCGTTTTTGTATTCAAACTTTACAGTTTTACATACCTTCTACCTTCAAGTTGCAATTACTGTGTTAAATGTTTTACTTTTCAACTGTAATATCTGTATGTACATGTATTATGTTGTCCAATATGTATATCACAATGTTAAATAGTTCTTATTTCTCTGATTTTTAAGTTCGAGTTCTATTTTGCAGCACATCACGATTAAACTCCTATACTCAGGGGCGGATCTAGCTTTTTGCCAAGGGGGGGTGGGTTGACCCAGTGGCGTATCCAGGATTTTCCCCCAAATCGCGCCGTTTTACTGTTTTACTTTTTTTTTTTCTTTTTTTTTTCTTGCCCCCCCCCCCCCTTTTTTTTTTCTCACTTGGCCGCTAAAGGAGGGGGGGGGGTGTTAAACCTCCGAACCCCCTAGATCAACCCCTGTATAGGGAAAGGGATCTGTATTTTGTAATAGGTTGCAGTACAATGATATCATAAGTACCGACATCATCCCTTGAAAACCTGGTTCGAATTCATCTTTTGTCGGCAGTTAGGTGTAACTTATAAATATAGATAATTCAATTTCATCTGTAAGGGGTATGAACATTAAATAGAGTTAGGGTCGCCATCGAAAAAGGGACGAAGTCATTTTTTAAGTGTCGCTAGCTGGGACAGGGGGTGTTGACGGTCTGTCCACATATTTTGATGATAAATTCCCTTCCCATGAACTCCCTTACCGACATTCCTGATTTCGAATTGTCAAACATCAAAGTCTTCATCAACACTATTATATCCCATTAATTTGACACAAGAAGTAAGACACAATGGCTCAGTGATAGTGATGCGGTCTCGTATACACCGGAAAGTCCCGGGTTCGAATCCAAGTCAATGTGCTATATAGTGCCCTTTGGTAAGGCATTACTCCTCATTACCTAGTCTGTCGGAGAGGACTTAAAGCTGCCGGTCCCCTGGTTACTTACTTACCAGCATTGAATACTCATGCTTTATTATCGGTCAGGTAAAACAAACCATCAGACCATCAACTACTTCAAATCGACCGTTATCATGGAGACCACGACAAAGCCGACAACATCACACCATCCATAACTAAAACAATATTCTTCAATAGAACAAATCATAAGTTATGTGATACCAAAAAATCTTTATTACCGAATAAAAAGGGAAACCTTTTGTAAATGTCTTTAACACATTTCCGCACGAAATTACATGCAATTCTCATAAAAGTATGATGTTCCATTCTTTTGTAAATGTCTTTAACACATTTCCGCACGAAATTACATGCAATTCTCATAAAAGTATGATGTTCCATTAAAATCATTGAAAATTACTCTTTTGTGGATCAAAAAAATTGCGACTTATCGTGTTTTCTAGATATTATTTATTAAGACAGTGAGAGCACTTTAAAGCACTGAAAAAATACTGTGCAGATCAAAGAATATTCTGTCAACAATATCAATTCAAATGAACTAGAATTTACGAATTGGTTTTGTTTAAAAGTCCTTCTGAAAGTTTCCTGTTTGAATTGACAGAATCTTTTTTCTTTTTAATTACAAAGTTATATATTTCTTAAATCATTCTTATCAAATTGGTGAATTGTCGTGACCAAATATATAACATGCACGATGCCATTTTAAATCAGATTTGGCGCCAAGGAATAACCATTATCAATATGAATGTATACAACAGTAGGAATTTCAACATTTTAGTGAACATTTTAAAAACCTTGTAGCCTAAAATGTTTGTACTTGACACGTCAAATAGATATTTAAAAAATACACAGTATATTTTATAAATGGTTTTACACATAGCAAGTGAAATACTTAGTACAACTTTTTGAAGTTGATGATCTTATTTTGTTTCCTTCTAAATGAACTTTTTGTTAGTGTTGAATTCATTTGAAACTACACAAACATGTACAAACACAATTTTGAAATATATATATGTCACAAAACTCGTTGAAGTGTAACGGCTTTAGGTAACCTACTATAGATGTGCATGTAATTGTATGAGTGGGTGAACCAATTAAAACTACATAACATACATCGCAATGCTAAACTATTTTTTCAAAATGAAATGAGTAAAATTTCACAGGAAAATGATGATGGCGATGATGATGATGATGATAATAATATGTTCCGCGCCTAGAAACAAAGTATTAGGCGCATTATAAATGTGAGCTATTATTATTATTATTATTATTATAATAACAATAATTTAATTTGTAATAATGATGATGATAATAATAATAATAATGATAACAATAAAGATAATACTAATAATGATACTACTACTACTACTACTACTACTACTACTACTACTCCTACTACTACTACTACTACTACTACTACTACTACTGCTACTACTATTACTACTTCTGCTACTACTACTACTACTACTACTACTACTACTAATAATAATAATAATAATAATAATAATAATGATATTAATAATAATAAAAACAAAAATAATAGAAACACAAATGCTGATAATGATAGTGATAATAACAATGATAATAAAACTACTACTAATAGTTTATATCATAGTTATAATAATAATAACAAAAATAATAGAAAACAATAATGACAATAATGATAGTGATAATAACTGATAATAAAACTACTAATAATAATTTATATCATAGTTATAACAATAATAATACTACTAATAATAATTGATATCATAGTTATAATAATAATACTACTTATAATAATAATTGATATCATAGTTACCATTATAGATATCATACTAATAATAATAGATTCAAGGCAGAGGTGAACAAAGGAAAAATTAAATTTCTTTGAAAAGTGACAACAAAATATTCATCACGGGAAGAAACCAATCCTATGATCATGTACAATAAAGCCTTGCACGGAGACACCCAATGCAGACCACCTATAATAATTGAAATCTAATTTAATCGAAATACAAAGAATATCTAGGCCTAAGTTAAAAGTTTGAACCTCATTTCCTTAAAGCCCCACTGTCCTACTTGTAGCTACTTGCTCCCTCTATATAGAAAACTTCCCCCAATCGGTGCCTGTTGATCCCCCATGATCCTCTTTTTCTTATGTTAGTTGAGAGCTGAGTTAATGAGATAGCCACCTGTCAGTGACCTCGCTGTGTGGTCTAATCCCTTCTGGCCCAGTAGTATTGACGGTCTTTAAAAGTTTGAACCTCATTTCCCTAAAGAATGTTAGCAAGAGACGCCCCACATTATTTTGATGACGTTAGTAGAAAATGAACGATGGTATAGAGATAGGGGTTGAGAGAGGAGTTGATGGGGAGAACGAAGACGACAAGCCAGGCATAGATGTTGGGTGTGACGGAGATCCCGACCGTCTGGACTAGGACGCCGAGGATGATGATGGGCATCCAGCAACAGAAGTCGGTACCGACGATGAGGAACATCCGAATAGCCATCTTGATGTCGTTCGACGTCTGGTTCGTCTTGCCGACTTCGACACGGGAGTAGCGGACCTTGATGAAGATGGCGATGTAGGTGAAGAGGATGATGAGGAAACTAGCGAAGTTGATGCCGAGGAAGAGGACGATGGAGAATTGCCAGGTGGAGATCGACGATGTAGCCTCTGTGAAGAAGGTTTCTGTCTGGTAAACGGCGGTGGTACGGTCGTCTACGGAGTTCTGGAGTTCGGTTGATTTGCGGATAAAAGGCAAACCCACGCAGACGTCACTCAAACTGTATGAAATGTAAAAGAATGTTGTTGATATCAATACAAAGTAAGTAGATATGAAACTACATTACTGTCATAACGATTTAATTTAAACTTTACAATAGGCCTATATATGCTAAATAATATATACAGGGTATTGTCAGTCATGTGACTGTGATATCGTAATCAAGTAACCCAAACACTAACAGTGCACAGTGCAAAAACATTTCGTTTAATTACCGGAGCATGCACTAATCGTCTGTACCGTGTGAGTCAACAAAAAGTTTACACCTAGAAAATTGCTAATTATTTTAAAAATTGTCTATGAACAGTAATTATTATACATCTTATGAAAGAGTGTTTTATCCCAAATCAGTTGGTACCATTTTTGTGCGGTATGTGTTCACGCTTGGATGAACAGGTGGCATTGTTTGCGAGAGTGCAAAAATCGACTTGCGCCAAAGTGATGCCTACTGCATTTATTATGTTCGGATTAGCGGAGTGAGAGAATGAATTGAATGTATCAAATGAAATGCATTGCATATGTTTTTTGCGAAGGGCAAAGTCACACACACCCACACACACGCGCACAAATGTTCGTTGATATTTGATATTCGATATATGATATGTGTGGCATGATTAATTTTGTTAGGGATGTTATTTGGATCTGCAAAGACTGAATTAATACCCAAATCCCAATTGTTTTATTCAAACATCACATAGGCAACTTTGGCGCAAATCGATTTTTGCACTCTCGCAAACAATGTCTCCTGTTCACCCAAGCGTAAACACATACCGCACAAAAATGATACCAAATGATTTGGGATAAAACACTCTTTCATAAGACATATAACAATGTAATGTTCATCGATGTTTTTTTTAATAATTTGCAATTTTCTAGGTGTAAACTTTTTTTTGACTCACACTGTATAGGTTTGATTAGCCTATTGCATGACGTAACCGAAATGGCGTCTCTTGGGGCTGTAGTGGCTGTAGCGGTAGTGGATTCTAATATGGAAATTGACACCATTCAGGTGCTAACCCAATAAAAGGTGCATGTTGTCAATCACCGAGAGTGGACTTCACTTTTACTACTGACAGGTCTTATGCAATACAATGTGCCCTAAACCTACCGCCATTAGGATTTCTCATCATAATAAAAAGGTTCCTCACCCTCGAGATAATTATGAAGCCAAGGTGGAGTGTTTACTGGTGCCTGAGAGACATGTGCACACATTAATTGGTAATTCAACCAAATCTGATGTCAGTGCATTAAGATGCAATACAAATGGACACTGACTATTGTTCGGCGCGTTACCTGTAAGCATCAGGAGAGACGTTGTTCAGCAGCACCCCAGTCAGACTCAGGAATAGGGCGAAACACCAAATGCCGACGATGGCCATACGAGCCGAAGCGACGGTTAATCGCTTCGTCGAGAACGGGAAGAGAATACAGACGAACCGGTCGATGCTGATGAGGGTGAGGAGGAAGACGGATGTCTCGCTGCTGAGTACGGAGATGAAACCGGCGATCTGACAGGGCACGCTCGATCTCCATTCCGTTGAAAAGCCCTCCCAAAAATACGACTCACCGACGTAGATATCCATAACGGCCAGGAACACCATGTACACACCTGATTAATTGATAGAATGATTGATTGATAGATTGATTGATTGGTAGATTGATTGATTGATTGTAAATACCGGGTGTAAACATATCAACATAATAATTATGATAATATCAAGGAGATCTCCCTGATAATATTATGGCAAGATTATTTAGGAATAACCCCCTGCTCAGCTGTGCCATTATTCAACACAGCTATCCTACCGAGTGGTCCTGATTTTGTTGGTTTACGTCAGGTAACAATTTCATGATGATCACTCAAATTGTTATTCTTTGACATTTTTACTATTAGAATAACTTGACTTTTCATAACGATGGGAATGACATATTGGTAAGCGGCTCAGGATTAGGAGGCCAGGGTTTAGCGAAAGGGAAAGACCTCTCGATGGAATGTCGCTAGACAGTCGTGCATTCTATGGTCCAAGTAGGCCTACTACCAGGGGCGTCGCTACAGACCTTTTTTCAGTGGTGGGGTGTAGAGTCCACCGATTACCGACAAAACTAGCCACCAATTACCGACAAATATATTAATGCCAATGTGCCAATTTCTACAAATTTAACACTATAAACCCGGGGCTGGGGTTTGATATTTCTATACCTGCCATTGTGCCCATGGTCATTTTCCTCGACCTTATTGATGTAGTGACTTTACTTGGCTCTTATTGGCCCAAGCGAATCGTCGAATGAACTCGAGTCACAACTTCGGGCGCAGAATAATGTTATTACTAAAAGCATACGTATTTTCGTTGACAATTTCTCTACACGATCTTTTATGATAATGGGGGAGGGGGGGGGGTAATGTGGGGGTACAACTAACCTCTCCTGCACCTCCTCCGTTTCTATACAGATAAATCTAACCTACTTTTCGGATCATTATTTTGATGATTTAAAAAAATTATTTGACATTATGAAACATCGGGAAAGGGTACATCGGGTTCCCCCCCCCCTCCCCCTCCCACTCAGTTTTATTTAGGGCACGCGTATGCTTGTTCCCTCCCTTCGAAAGCACCCCCTATCTCTGGACTGCCAGCATTTATGAGCCGCCCTTTCGTGTGCTTTTCCTGCCTTGAAGAGCCTCCTAAATCCGGAACACTGTTCAATGTACACCCCTATTAATGATATTCAAGATATTTTATAACCCCCTTTTTAAATTTCTCAGGAGTCCAAAGAGAGAGAGAAATACGCAACTCCTTTTTTTTTACAATTCTCGGGCCGGACTTTGTCGCACGAAAAATACCTCTTTACCGGAGATTTGGGGAACACGAATACGGTCCCTCCGACCCCGGAGGTGTCATTTTTTTTTTCCAACGAGAGTTCCGTACCTTGACTGATATGTTTTACGTCATGAGCAGCTTGGAAAGAGGTCAAAAACAATTAAGCTTTGATTATTTATTGCTTTGCCTCACTATTTATAAAGGCAAAATATTAAATGAATAAATAGATATTCGAACCCACTACTCCAACCTTGTATAGAGTACCGAAGCTGTGACGTCATACAAATCTATTTTTAGAATTTCTCAATTTTTTCTTCATTTTCCGAAAGAACATCAAAAATAATGTCCAAATGTAGAAAACCAATTGAATATGTTAAATATTGGCTGAGATATGACCGTCTGAATAAAGATACTCCCAATAGGAACTTAGTGTTATATGCTCTGGCTCCTAATGGTTAGGAGCCAGAGCATATAACACTGAGTTCCCATAGGACATAATTATATTCATTCGAATGGTCATAACTCAGCCAATATTTAACATATTCAATTGGTTTTCTACATTTGGACATTATTTTTGGTGTTCTTTCGGAATATGAAGAAAAAATTGAGAAATTCTAAAAACAGATTTTTGATGACGTCACACTTCACCACTCTATTACGCTGTCGATGTCCTTACCGATTGAGCTAACGATACGTTCATGAAGGCGGGTTTGCATGATTATTAAAACCCAATCACTAACACTAACGGTTACCATGTGCGTGTTTAGCTAGCTAGCTAGACTCTTCCTGATTGGCTATATGCAAATGAGTTCATACTGGGGTCCGGAACTATCGTAGGAAAAATAAT